>NC_136497.1:62055240-62617740 GCF_053919585.1 Euprymna scolopes
GGGGTCGACATAGCGGTTTCGCCATCGCTTTTTCAAAGTTGTATCGGGAGATTTAAAAAAGGAAACATTAAAATTATGCACATTATTTAGTTACGTTGCGCTGCGATCTGTTCCTGGATAAAAAAAAAACAGGGTAACGATAAGATAAAACAACTTTATGATATTTTCGTAAATCCTATAGGCTCAAACCTATGAGATATTTCCTCTGTTCATAGAGAGAAGGCCTCCTCAACCGAACGTAAATAGTCTCCCAGACGTTTAGATGGAATGTTGAGTGAGCAAAACCAAGAATTGAAAATGAGTTCGTGCTGAAATTCACTTCACATGACGGGTTCTTAATGAGATGGTCAGTTATTAAAGACCCGTATATTTTGGAAAGTATCGTCCGTTGTTCGTTTTGTCGCATTTCTGATTTTGCTCTTTCATCAAATATCAACGTTGTTCGACCCACGTAGTTGGCACCGCAACTGCACTTAAAATTGAAAATTACATTATTATTATTATTATTATTATTATTATTATTATTATTATTATTATTATTATGGAAAGGGGTTAAAACGTATTTTCGAGAAGATTGCATTAATGTTTTCGGACAGAACACAAAGCGCACATTTGAAGCAAAATAACATTTATATATATATATATATATATATATATATATATATATATGTTTGTGTGTGTGTGAGAAATTTGGCAAACAATTCATCTCAACGGTTAAAAATATATATATATATATATATATATGTATATATATATATATATATATATATATATATATATATATATATATATTGATTTGGATTTTAGTAGCAGCCAAGTAACTTGACGGTTAGAAGCGCCGTCTTTGGCCTAATCGTTCGAATATCAATCCTAGCTTGAAGTAGGTTCTCCTGTAGCCGAAGAACTCTGAGCCAGCGAAACCGTCTGTCCCTGGATCACTATATTCTAGTTCGAATATGGTTTCCTAATACTGGGTAGCATGTATATGAGTATGCAATCATAAATGCAGATTTTTAATTATAATAAATACTTTTGTCTATCCAAACGTTTTACTTGGCTACACATTTGCAAACATGTTTCGTTCACCGCCAGACTATTAACAGTTTAGCGTTTTTCTCTACGTCTTAATTCAATGGAATTACACATATATACTCTCTAAAGAGGACATGTGATCAATTCAAAACACATTGAAATATTAATAACTTTTCAAATTTTTATTTATGAAACTAGAAGCCTGATCTCGTGGAAATCCGTCGCCTCTGTCGAAAGTTTTAGGCAGACATACATAAATACACACATACATACGTACATACATACATACATTTAAACAGACAGGTGAGATTTATATTGTAGATTAGCCTGAGTGCCCGGCGTTACGCGGGTGTTTGGAGATGTGGCTTGAACCCGTGACGTGAAGGCGAAAAAAATAATGAAAAAAAAAACCTGACGTCTTACCGCTACTTAATGACCCAAACGGAAGTTCAGAACATTACAATTTAGTAAAGTCATTCCAACCGATACGATTTCTTGCAAAAATATCGATGCAAAAGAAAAAAAACGACTCTCCCTGTAGAAAACTGCCCGGTTGAGAGCTAAGGAATTATTTTTTTTAGCCAATTTTTCGATATTTCTTCTCCGAAGAGTCGCGCTTCAAAGCGATCGCGATCTCTATCGTCTCTGTCGTAAGTTTTAGGCAGACATGTATACCTACATACATACATTTAAACAGACGGTTGAGATTTATATTATAGAGGACCTAAGACAATAAAAGTAATGTTAATTCAAAATTCAGAAGTTGCTGGTAAATCGATGCATATCAGTCTTTGTTAGCCGTTACGTAATAATTTTTAGCTTAGATTCCATCCTTACTTGTACGGTAATATTAAGGTTATTGTAAGAACTATCACTTGATTTCCACTGAAACAATGATTATATAATGTTTCTGCAGCTAGCGGTTGATCAGATGCCACCTTTAAAATAGAAAGTCACAGATTAACTGCATAAACGGAGAACGGAAATGGACAATATAATAAAACTTAAATAAAAATTAAATAAAATATGTTATTTTCAGACAATTATTTTATTACCGATGATTTTAAACTAAATATATTTCTAATCGATTTAATAATAGTATTGAATATTTATCAACGTTAACAAATGTAATACTTTCTCATTTATTTTAATTCGAAAATAAAATATGGCGCGATGGTTTTTCTGGTAATAAGTTGTTAAAAAAATATGTTCTACTTATTGTATTTATTCTCGGTTATTCGCCATCAGCATGAAACGTCTTCTTTGCATCATGTACAATTTCTTAAATATTGACTCCATTTTAGTCGCTATTTTATTTAGTTAAATATTTAATCTTGAAGTGCATGACCTTTCGTATGACACCATTTTTATATATACTTTCCATGTAACGTAATTTCTCTAACATAGTGCAATATCTATTTAGACATACAAAAACTCTTACTTAATTAGTCAAAACCACTAAACATGGAGTTAATGTTGCAGAACACACGTCTCGAAATGTATTTCGAGAGCACATCTTCATCAAATGATAGGTGTTTCGAATCTCTTTAAAATATGTGTGGATCTGTAAGGTTTTTATATGTTCGAACGATTTAGTTTTGCAGTTTTTGTTTTATATAAATGTAGATGATTTGTCTAATAAAATAAGATTTGCCATTGAAAAATAAATGCAATTACTTGTCTTTGTTTTCCTTTCTCAGTACCAGCACTTTCAGTTTCTTACGCGTGATATCCTTCTAAAATTTCTCTGTAAACATATCACAACAAATGTGTAAAGCAATGTATGTCGACTATATATTCTGGAGAAGTTCTACTCGTCGGCTGGAAAACTTTTGAAAAACTGTTTTCTAACGCGCTGATGAAGCCTAAGTTTGTGCAAATTATAATATTGATAAACAGGTATATTCTTATATGCCAACACTGGGAGCTGAAACGATTGTATAGGAATGTTGAGACCAATATAAGAAAAAAATTCCGAAAACTAGTAAATACTTGTCTATCTATCCCTATGATCATGTTATCTTTAAAATGATAATAATAATTATATGTATATATATATATATATATATATATATATATATATATATATTACTACTTTATTTACTCACATAAATTAATATACGAAAGTATAAATTTATGCGTAAACTTTAGGTATTTACTTCAAAAGTGCTCAATACGTAGATAGAGCTAGTTAGCATAAGCCTGAAGAGTCCTAGAGTGGATGAAATGTGGAATATTCAGTGTAGCTTAATCGCCATATATATTTTATAACTTACTATATGCATATATATATATATATATATATATATATGTATGTATGTATTATGTATGTGTGTGTGTGTGTGTATATACATAATCGTTAAGCACTTTCTTATCGTTGAGCATTTTCATTTGAAATAAACTCGGCCAATTTAGGTCTTATGAGCAGATCATTATATATCGATAATATCACTCTGGCAGACGTTAAAAACATTTTAAAACAAATGTTTAAATTTCAACATTATTTCTCGCGGTTAATGGTGACCGAATGGATTAGGTACTTGCTAATGAAGTCAGGGATGGCTTCTGTTGCCGGGTTCGAATCTATCAACCGGTGTTAATCTTGACGTCCTGTATTGATGACTCCCGAAAGGATAAAACATTAGTGTCTTTAGGTATTTAATAATTATAGTCAATAATTATTTCAGCCCCTTTAAGAATCTTGTTCCTTATCGTTGAGCACTTTCAGTTGAAATAAAGTCGGCCAATTTAGCTCTTATGCATAGATCATCATATAATGATTAGATCACTCTGGCAGATGTTAAAAACATTTAAAAATAAATGTTATAATTTGTGTGTGTGTATCAGCCACAATTTTATTCCTGTAGTAATTTGATGGAATACTGCTAGAAATAAAAAGAAAATAAGTAAAAAGAACTCAATAAATCTCATACCACTTTTTAGAGTTATGAAGTCGTTCGTTTAAATGGAATGCCTTGTACATTAAAAAGAAACGCGGCAGTTCATGAATATATGATATTTTTCCGAATGCGAATCTAATGCTGCAATTGATTATTTAGGATGATTAGGGATAGATAAATCATGTGAATTAAAGTTTAATGCGGAATTCACTGTTTTTCATAAAACAGAAATACTATGTCGGCATTTATGATGTTCGTTTCCATATTTTATTTTATATTTCAAAGTTCAAATGTATAATAATTAAAACTGAATTTTTTCAAATACAATCTAATGATAAAACTATACGACATAGAAACGATAAATCATGAGGATGAAAAATTTATGACGTTATGGTTTCTTTTTAAATTAATTGGCTTTGAAACAATTGGAAGTAGTGAAACCTATATATTTATTACATATATATATATATATATATATATAAAAGTTGAAAATGAACGCTAAAATTCCATTTTAGTTTTTTTAGTCAACTACAAAACGAAATAAAGCGAAAGAAAAGAAAATGACATAAACAAACCTTCGAATCGGTTAAGTCCATGGTGCGTTTCACCCAATAGAAAACATAGAATAAAAAGGAAAAAAATCCATTCCAGTTTTTTAAGCATCTACGAAGTAAAGAAAACCCAAGCCAGTGTTTCATCGTACTGCCTCTTGTAAACGATCGGTGTAATTGGTAGCGGGAGAAGGAGGAATTTCTTAGAGAGAAAAGATTTTACAATTTCCATTGATTCTAACCGATTTTGGCAGTGAACTCTGACCAGAAAGAATACAGGAATCTACGATTATCGAGGAAGTGTAGAGGTAATAAGCCTATAACACACCTCAGATAATTTGCTGCAGTTTGTGCATATTACATTTGCATGTAATGTCTTGATTTCCAATCATATTAAGGTCAAAATCAGAGGGGAATTATTTTATTTCATGTATGTAGGCATAACGAGTGGATTTTTGTAGCTCTCGCTTTCTTATATTTTGTCCTTTACTCCTTATATTCCATATATGTTTCTTTTTCTTTTAAGTTGTATATTAGATCCTTATATCAAATAGCTTCATTACTTATCTGGACCGATTTCACACATACATTCACATACACAGAGAAGTAGTCAAACTCAGCAAAAATAACCTTCTCACAGACATGTTGGTTTCCGTTCTCCTATATCTACAGCAGATGTGCTGACGGATATATTTCATGAATTAGCGAATCTCTCGACGATGGCTTCTATTCTAGGACAATTGCTCTTGTCATATCAAAGGCTTGTGATAGGGTATGGCATAAAGGTCTGCTTTACAAGATCTTCAGCTACGGTATAGTTGAAAATGTCTTCTCTATTATTTAATCATTTCTCTATGATAGGTTCATAAGAGAGTGGTTCATAGGCAGACATCGGAAGCTCACAGTGTGACACTATAATTAATACCACTTGTCGTGATGTGCCCCACCGCCGAGTCCGTGGTGTGAATTGATCACGTGGAGCAATACACTGAAAAAAAGGGAATCATAATGCAATTGCACGATTCCTTTTCCTTTTGTTGTTGACAGCCACGGGGTAAGGATTCACATTTAAGCTCTCTGTAAATGAGAGGAGGTGAAACATCCTCTATAAGCACTAGTTAGTAGTTAGCTCAAAGTCTAATAATCTAAAAATTTTAAGTATTGTTTGTTGTTGAGTGTTTTTAAAATTGTAAAATATCATAATATAATGTATAGAAATAAAATAGATAAGTCTGTGTTGCGATTGTTTTTTTCTTCCTTAAATGTCGACACATTTCTGAAACAATTCCAGTCAACGCAAAGTTGAGGCAATTCTTTACCTATATGAAAGCCAAGTCCGTCTAACGATGAGATAGTGTTGCCAAATCAGGGCAAGAGCTGCTGGAAGCAGCTCATGCTGCCTTGACAGAGTTTAAAATAAACTTTTTAGCCCAGTGGGGTAATGCCCTTTTCTCTTCCCTGCAACCTCTTTCCCTCTGAACCAGGCGCTCGAGATCAGAGGAGATAGAATCAGAGAGAACTTTGTCATTTACAGCCTTTGATGTGTTGCCGTAGATGGTCGTGCCATCAGCATAGATGTCAACGAATGATTTAAGTATGTGTTTAGGGAGGTCATTGATGTAGATCAGGAAGAGAGTTGGGCCTAGAATTGACCCCTGAGGGACTCCAGCATTTATATTGCAAGCCTCCGATAGAGAATTGCATCAGTAGTGAGATATCTTCTGAGATATATATATATATATATATATATATATATATATATATATATATATAGTCATTATGAATATATTTGTGTGCCAATCTGTATGAAATCTTATCGTAAGCATGATTATCGTAAGAAAACAAATCACGATGATCCTAGAAAGTATTTATTCTGCAATATTTCACATGACTACGTATTTTCTTAAGTTATATATATAAATATATAATATATATATATATATATATATATATATATATATATATGCGTATAAATGTAAATCAAAACATTACTGCGTTTATATGTATAAAAACAATTGAATAGATCGTAGTATAATGTTCAACCTGAGATATGCTGGAATATTTATTCATACCCCCCATATATATATATATATATATATATATATATATATATATATATATATATATATATATATATATATATACATATATGTATATATATATATATATATATATATATATATATATATATATATATAAGCGTGTGTAAATAAATGTTTTGCATCGAGAGAAAAATGGGCATAAAATGTGTGCAATGGAACAAGAAAGCTCTCAGTAAATTTATGTAACTTCTCTTTTTTCAAACATTCGCGCATGATCAATAAATATAAAGCCTTGACAAATCGGAATAATTTCACCGACTTGTCTGTGGTAAGAAATTTTTTTTTTTTTGCATTTTGCGCATTGCTTGTCCATATTTCATTTGATTGTATGCAGAAAAAAATTAAAAGCTGAAATCACTCTTCTATTTCGGCTTCGGATGCGACACTGAACGTGATAGGCAGTAGAATCTGGTTATGGAACAGCGTTCGTATCATGTCAGAATATCACATTGTAATGTATCATATATATATCGTGACTGTGATATTAGAGTATTGAGGTAAATAATACGTGAATACACAAATATCGTAATGCAGGAAGAAAGAACAAAAAAACAAATAATTATATAATATTATTATTATCATGAAAAATGGAAAAGTGTGAGAGGAAAACACCAGCCTAATCTCCATTTTCCTTCAACTTACTTCATTTAAATTACAATATGAAAAAAAGTAGACTTTATTATTCGTTTAAAACGAGCAGAAGCGTTAGCATCTTGACTAAGAATGAGTGGTTTATGACAAAATTCAAGAATAAGCATCCCTATTTAGTCATTACTGTGTTTCGAACGGATATCATAAATAGTTCAATATCCCTTATCAGAAAAACGACCGTAAAAGATTTTAACCAGATCGGATCCGAGAAAATGTTAACGGGCCGACGGGCAGACTTAAAGAAATATAATATAGATGATAATATATATGTACATGCTAATACACACACACACACACATATATATATATATATATATATATATATATATATATATATATATACAAGCTAAAGGAATATTTAAGGGATAGCGAGCACGATTCGCAATTTTTACAGAGTAAACTGAATACAGGATGCTTCAATATTTCTCCCAGCGCTCGTATATTGGTTTAAAGATGTGAAACTATTTACATCTTGTTATATACTGTTCTCTTACTTTGTTAGAAGATTAAATTCTGTTTTATCCTATATACGTTCCTGAATATATATGTATATATATATATATATGTGTGTGTGTATATGTATATATATAAGTATATATACATATACATATATATATATATATATATATATATATATATATATATTCAAACTCCTCGACTTAACATCTACAGGTAACATGAACTAGAAAAAATATATTGGAGACATTGCCAATGCTACTTCAAAGGATGGGGACTTCAATTACAATGCTCGAAAAGGACTCATATCAGACAATATCCTATACTGTTGCAATGTCACAATTCGACTATGCCCGGAATATTTTTGCCACATCTAGGCTGCTGCATGTATCCGTAGTCACCAAGACAAGTCTGTTTCATCTGCATTATCCCTCTGCCCCATGTCTGCTGTGTTTTCAATATTTGTCTTTTATACTATGAATCAATTGACGAGCAGAAAAATCCCAAGTTTTTCCTGTATAGTTTATATGAATCCGGAAAACTTTCTTCTCTGGATAATTTCTTCCATCAGGCTGCTAGATTTTGGAATTCTGTTCCTACTTTTTTTACTGTACTAACCCGATAAACTTTAAATGCAATGTGATTATCTCACTGTCCAACTCCCCAAATTCCTCTGTTAGACACAATTCTAAATATTAGTCCCTTACGCTCCAAGTGACACTATGCCGTACTTGTGGCAAAAAAAAAAATATTTAACAGTGTATCACAAAAGTGAGCACACCCCTAGTTACTGCTAAAGCGTGTTCTTAGCCTATATTATGCGCATTTTGTCGCTGTTTAATAGTTCTTACTTGTTTCATAAGTCTATTCTCAAATACGTAATCCCATTGACAAAGTAGAAAAAGGCTTTTACTCTTATGAAATCACCCCGCTTCAGTAACCGAAAAGCAGTGCTTATTGTTATTATTATTAGGTAAACTATCTCGTATGTAGACGATTTATTATTTGATTTTCTACATAAAAATATTTATACGCTTACAGATTCATTTAATAAACGCTTCTTAAGAGCTTGATGTGATGGCAAAATACGACGACACTATCAGTTCCCAATGCTTGCACGTAATTTCTTTTCGGAATGAGATATCGTAAAAACGAACATCTCAACTTGTGCTAATACGGATGGCTTCGCTTATCAAGAACAGCTCCTGCCCAGATATGGGAGCAGTATTCCATCCTTGGACGTACTTGGCTTTTATATAGATAGAGAATTGCATCAGTAGTGAGATATCTTCTGGAGCGGTAGAAGGATCCCACCATCTTTCCAGCGACCTTGGCAACAGACTTGATGTTATTGATTGATGTTAGTTATACAACGGCCACACTCTACATATTAAGAATGGGTTTTCTAAATGATATCATTATTATTTCAGCAAAATACGGTTTTACAATGATTACTTTCTGTTTTCCTTGTCCAAAATTCTCATGTATTTATTTAAAAAGAAAGTAGATGATATTAAGCAAATGTCGGAACAGAATAAAATGGAAAGAGATTTTCTATAGAATTTGAATCTAATAATATTGATTTTGTTTTCAAAATAGACCTTAACTTAGGATTAGTTTACAGTTTCGGTTAAAAATAATATTCCACAAAAGTAATGCGAGACTAAAATCGTGTTAACATTATCGACGTCTTAAACAATGTTCTTATGTATTGGCCACATTTATTGCGCAGACGTGTTTCATAAATCTACGAAAAAATTAATAAATGATCAGATTTTTACGAAAGTTTCGATACATATTGAACTTTAGATTAATTTATATGTAAAATGCAGCTTTTGAAAATATATATAAGGAGAAATAACTTATGAATATATATATATATATATACATTTATATATATATGTATAACTTGAGTTCCTTTAGCATTAATCAAAACCGAAACCAAAACTTATACAGAATTCTTGATAAAAAAATTTATAACAAAAAGAAAAACACAGATGACTTAAGTTTCATCAGTTATAATCGAAATCAAAACTAAAATTCATGAAGAACTCTTTAAAAAAATATTTATGACAAGAAATGGAGGTACATAACAATTAAACGACCCGGATGTAAGCATGATAACGAAAATAACACACTCGCTATCGTGTTAATATATAGATAATCTATAATGATTAATTTAATAGTTTAGGAACTTATCAAGATTATATGCATTAGTGCGCACCAATCCTGAAACGATATATTACTTAATATTACTCAAAAGTTAAGCAAGTGCAATTTGTTTCACTATTTTTTTTTTGTATTTAGCTTATTAATTGTTTGTGACAGGGTGCGACATTTGATCAATGCAGCATTAATTATAAAGTTTACACGAGAAAATGTGCACATGTTACTAACTGGGCTGACGAGAATTTATATATATATATATGCATATATATATATATATATATATATATTATATTTAAAATAATTGTTTCACAAATAATTATAATTTTAAAAATATAAATTTCCTAAACTGTATATTCCTAACTTCATAATGATTATTAGTTTTCAAAAATTATTCTCAAGTGAATGGCGTAATTCAATGTTGCAAGATAAAGAATAGACGAAGATACTAAATTATTATTAGAAGAAACAGAAATGCTCTAAGGAACGCAAGTGTATAACCTCCAAATTACAGAACATCCTAAAAATTGCATAATAGATTTCAGCTCTTATTTAGTAAATGTAGGAGTCATCATTCATTTATATATATATATATATATATATATATATATATATATATATATATATATATGTGTGTGTGTGTGTATATATATATATATAAATGAATCATGACTCCTACATTTACTAAATAAGAGCTGAAATCTGTTATGCAAATGTGTCCCCGTACTTCTCGTCTACAGTTTAATAGAAAACCCCAAAATCTATTAAACTGTAGACGAGAAATAGCAAACAACTGTGTTCACAAAATAAAACTTACTCTAGGATAGCGATACAAAATAGCTTTAAAACTAACAATAACAATAGAAAACAAACAAATAAATAAATTAAATAAACATGAATATACATAAACGATCACACATATATGTATATATATGTATGTATGTGTGCATGTATGTGTGTACACATATGTATATTTATATACATAAAAAAGGAGGAAAATCGTCTGCCATAAACCACTAATATAATTCTAAAACAGATCCTTTGTTCGATAAAATGCATGCCCCTTGGCTGATAGGAAGGGGCGCGGTGGATACTAGAAAGCTGATTGGCTAACTAAAATCCTCAACATATATAAAAACGAGAAACAACCACAGAATTCGCGCATAAGCCTGACGAATCCTATAGTGGATGAAACGCAGAATATTCAGTGTAACTTAATCGCCATATATATTTTATAAATTAATAACTAGATCTACCTACTATTGAGCACTTTTGAAGTAAATACTTAAAGTTTACGCATAAATATACACTTTCGTATATTAATTTTATGTGAGCAAATGAAGTAGTTTTATATATATATATATCTATATATCTATATATCTATATATCTATATATATATATATATATATATATATATATATTAGCGTGCAGCACGGCATTGCCACAGCGTATACTACCATTAAATATATTTTAATTCATACAGATGTCCTATGTATTATAATCGGCTAGTTGAAATTTTAGTGCGTTGCTTTTTATAAAATTAGTTAAGATCACAAATGACTGGTACGTCCAGATTTGGCAGTGCAGTTGGTCCTCACTTACCTCCGAAACTATCTATAATGGGAGATGTCACTACACTTGCAAGAGAACTCTTCTGATCGAGCACTATCTTCTTTGTAGATTTTGCCGAATAGGTTGATGTAAAATACGAAAGTACGGCGCTTTCCAAAATCCGAGCTAGCATACCTCCCTCACTACGATATGTATGCGTGTTCGAGTACAGCTTGTCACTTCCATATTTTCTTGTATATCTATCCAATGAAGACTCCATATATCTATATCTCTACTATTATATAAAAATCACTTTGTTTATATGTGTGAGTCCCTTTCTCATATGTTGTGAAACGGTTGAACTTATCTTTTGCAAATTTCATACGAAACAAATTTATATGTCCGGCAGTGTTTTTAGATATGTTTTGTCGAGAATTTCATCCGCTCAGTATCGAACATCGAAAAAAATCTGATCTTAAAAATACCTTTTCTCTTTTAGAGATTAAAAAAAAGAATGATTTTTGCAGGAGAATATTTTACGTTACACAAGCCAAGGGAGATAATAAATCTTAGCAAATCATTTCTTCTTAAAAAGAAATGCAATATAATCTGAAGATATAGCTTAATGGTATCGCATTCCACTACAGACCTAATGATCCCCTGTTCAATCCGGGTGTACCTCACTATTTCAGTTTAATGTTCTCTTATATAGAAGTTCAATTTAGGATAAAAGAAAAGATAACATTTATAATCGCTGCAAACTATTTCTTCATTTGTATATTTTAAAACTAAACGTAAATTAGAAGTGACTTTTCAAGAGCATTCATTCTCAAGCCCAACTATCAACTGACGTGATATTGTAAGCGAACATTGACGGTATTTCATGAACGACATTTTCATTATCATTTTTTTTATTTTTATTTTTTATTTATTTTTTTTTGTGTTTTTTTTTTTTTTTTTTGCTCACAGTGCAAATTTATTTCTCGAAATATATAGGTCCTAGATATGACCTTAAACTATATCCGATTGTGAGGCCACAGCTTGCGGGCTTTGGGGAGTGTGGAGCCACCCCTTACTTGCCATTGCTCCCAGGTCTACTCTGACCCGGAGTGTTTGTTCCTGTGGGTTAAATAGAAACTGACTTGAAAAGAAAAAAAACAAGCAAATATATTTTATTTAAAAGATTTACTCAAAAATAACTGGATTCGGAATTAAAAAAACTGAAAACGGCTGATATGCTGCAAAACGAAAACAACAAACTAACAAATCGAAATATACAAAAAAAACGAACACAGGGCATTATTCCTCGAAATATATAATAATTAATAAAAGATTGACGCTATAATTAATCATACGCAATCTGCATAAATTAAATATCATGTTTCAGTGTATTGTACGACCGGGCACTCGAGGATAAGGGTTAAAGAGTGTACAGTAGAAATCGGATAATATAGTAATCGTTAGTAAATGAAATTCAGTAAATTTGTTAACAAGTGGAACGGCTCATCAAGAACTTGTTTATGTTAGACTTGAAGACAACCATATTGTAGTCAGCTGGAAAGTAGGAAAACGGAAGGCAATTCCACAGGCGTGCAGTTCTAAGAAAGAAGCTTTGTTCATGGAATCTACGTTTAGGTTTAGGCACAGATAACGAGTGGGGGAATTATTGATAGTGTTTTCAGTTAGACGAGTGTTTCTTGTGAAAGTTTGGCGAGAGGGGACCATAGACTGAAGCTCAGCCTAACACTTTCCATGAAAATAACGATACATCAGAGACAAACTCGCAATATCTCTTCTGTGAGATAGAGGTTGAAGGGAAGAGTAGACCATGGAGCAATGGCAATTAAGGGCTGGCTCCACACTCCCCAAAGCCCGCAAACTGTGGCCTCACAATCGGATATAGTTTAAGGTCATATCCAGGACCTATATATTTCGAGAAATAAATTATTACTTACTTTTAATGCATCTAAAACGAAGCTTCTCTCTTTACATCATCAACGTTCTGATCCCCATCTGGCATCAGTTGAAATGAATGGCTCTCCTCTTGAGGAGACCTCAAGTTTTGACAAGCTTCTACCGCTCCAGAAGATATCTCACTACTGATGCAATTCTCTCTATATATAAAAGCCAAGTACGTCCAAGGATGGAATACTGCTGCCATATCTGGGCAGGAGCTGCTAAAAACAGCCTATCCTGCCTTGACAGAGTACAAAATAGACTTTGTGGCTTAGTGGGGGGTGCCCTTTTCTCTACCCTGCAAGCTCTCTCCCACAGAAGAGATGTTGCGAGCCTATCCTTGTTTTATCGTTATTTCCATGGCAGGTGCTCGTCTGAACTCCAATCTCTGGTGCCCCTCGCCAATCTTTTACGAAAAACACCCGTCTAGCTGAATCCGCTGACAAAATCTTTTCCCACTCTTTATCTATGCCTAAATCAAAACGTAGATTCCATGAACAAAGCTTCTTTCTTAGAACTGCACGCCTGTGGAACTCTGTTCCGTCTGCCTGCTTCCCACCGGGCTACAATTTGGATGTCTTCAAGTCCACCGTAAACAAATTCATGATGAACCACCCCCTTAAGTAGACACTTTAAATATCCACACTAACGTACTGTACTTACAATAACCCTTATCCCTAAGTGGCTTCCGGGCCTTGATAAGTGGTGACCTCCTAGTAAAAAAAAGAAGACATTTCCAGCTATACCATAGCTAGAGATCTTGTGAAGTAGACCTTCATGCCATACCCTATCAAAGGCCTTAGATATATCAAGAGCAATTGCCCTAGAAAGGTTGCCTCCGTCGAAAGATTCAATAATGCTATGGTATATAACTGTAAGCACATCTGCTGTAGATCTAGCAGAACGGAAACCATATTGTGTGTCACTAAGAAGGTTATTTTTTGCTGAGATGGTTGATTACTTCTCTATTCAACACAGAATCCAGCAACTTACTCATGACGCACAGGAGACTTATTGGACTGTACTGAGAGGGGGATGAGCAATCACCAGAATTCTTAAATACAGATTTTCAAACTGATGAGATTTTCCAGGGTGATGGAAAGCAATTCTCCTTAAGACAACATTTAAACAGTTTTGTAAGGATGTGCGCTAGTTCTGGTTAAGTTTTTTGGGTATTATAATTTGAATACCGTCAGGGCCGGTTGCTTTACTGGAATCAAGATTTTTGATTAGCCTGACAACATCACATACAGGTATATGTATTTTTTTTTCTGATAGAGGAGGAAATATTAGGCGTTAGCGGCCTTGGTCGCAAAGGGTAGAATTAGCTGCAAAGTTATTGGCAAAGAGTTTTGCTTTGCCTGATGCTGACGAGATCTCAAGTCCATTGGGATAGAGCACACGTTTCTGTTCAGGATTCTGTTTGCTATTTGCCAAAACTGGTTGGAACCAAACCGCTGTTCAGCTTCTTTGGACTTAGCCTACAACTCTCTTGCGTTCTTTATTACTTTCTTACAATGGTTGCTGGCAGTCCTGAAAGTGGCTTTAGTTTGCATACATCTATTACTTTGGAAGCGGTGGAAAAAGTGATTTCTGTGGGCAATGGCAGCAGCACATTCTTGAGAGAACCATGGCTGGCTGTTAGGTTTTTGCTAGAACTTTTTCGAGGCTATGAAATTGTCTATACCTACAATTAACCATTCCGTCAGGTCTGATACTATAGAGGACACATCATTTTTAAACATGGAACGCAGAGGTAGATCCGATATAAATGTACGGAAGCTATCCCAGTCAGCCATAGTGTATCGATATACTGTACGATGGAGAGGTACGTCTGGGGACTTATTATATTTCATTTTTATCTTAATTGATACAACAGAGTGGTCGGAAGATCCAAGAGGAGACTGAAGAGAAACTGAACATAGTTCAGGGCAAGTTGTGAGAAAAAGGTCTAGTAGACTCGCATACAAGAATAAGCAGATAGAATTTGTCAAAGGTCTAGTAGACTCGCATACAAGAATAAGCAGATAGAATTTGTCAATTTTCTCAGATATGCTTTTAAAGATAATAACTTCGCTGCTGTGGGGACGATGGGGAGTAAATATAAATGCAGTACTGTGAGATAGTGCAACCCGGAAGCACATATAGGGTAAATTAGGATCTTCTCTGGAGATGTCCCTAGCACATGGAAAGTCATGTTTTATATAGGCACATATTCCATGCCCATGGCGATCTTGGGGTCAGATTCAGAAGTTAAGTTAGAGTATTCTTTAATTACGAACTCATCTAGCGAAATAGTCTGTCCAATGCCAGTTTCGCTTAAAAATAAAAAGTCAGGTTTAGTCTCCTGTAATTGGCTTTAAACTTTTGGAAGGTTAGAACGTAGGCCCCTGATGTTGGTGAAGGAAGCAAGGTAGTGGGGGTCTACGTTGGAAGTTGGAGATCATGGTTTAATCGTGTAATTTTATTTTATTTATACAACTTTATAATAAACATTGATAACAAAAATATAGTACTTTATAGGGACGGCGAACTGCTAATTGTCAATAATCCAACGACCCGAAATACGAAAAAAACCTTAATTAAAGAAATGAAAAGATTTAATCTAAAAATTGAAATCAAATCCAATATAAAAACTGTAAACTTCCTCGATGTTACTTTCAACCTAGCAAACAATACATATAAACCTTATACTAAAAACAGTAATATATACACTCTTTATCTAATCACCCGAAACGTGTCATTAATCACATCCTCAAATCCAATGAAAATAGAATTAGTACAAACTCATCAAAACGGGAAATTTTGAATAACCACTTTTTAACTCCGTTTTGGCTTTGCGACTTGTGTATGTCATTATCCCAAATCCAACAAGCTATTTCGACACGCTTGATTATCCATTTCCCTTTCTTTTTTCTTTTCTTTCCCCCTCCCTTGCCTTATCTTATCTTTACAATTTTACAATATTCAATTTAGTTTATTTTTTATTGCCTCCTCCTCTTTTCTTTTCTCCTTTTTTCCTTTCTTCCCTTTCCCTTGCTTCTTTCAATCCTCATGGATTTTAATATCAATATGTCATCAAAAATAGACATATTTTTCCTTTTTATTTTTATTTAAACTTGAATCATTTGATGATATAGACGGATAATTTTTATCCTCTCAATTGAAACAATTTGCAATGAATTAAGTTAATACACTTGAGGTTGTAATAATAATAATAATAATAATAATAATAATAATAATAATAATAATAATAATAATAATAATATATATATATATTTATATATATATATATATATTTATATATATATATATATATATATATATATATATATATATATATATATATATACTAGCATTTCAGTCCGACGTTGAGCAAAAGAAATAGTAGTAGGAAGGCAAGCTCGAACCCGTACCGCGAAGGAGGAAAAGAATGACAAAAAACCGGACGTCTTTGCTGTTACCACAACCACCAAACCGGAAGTGACGTAGGTTTAAATTAAGGCTAGGCAATCGAAAAGAAGGGATGATTTTCGAAAATATCGGTGAAGAAAGCGACCCTTCCCTGTAGAAAAGTTCCCAGTTGAGGGTGAAGAAATTAATGTTTTTAGCCAATTCTTCGGTATTTATCGTCTGAAGGGTCGAGCTTAAAAACGATACTGATCTTGTTCAAATTCGTCGCCTATGTCGAAAGTTTTAGGCAGACATGCAAACATACATACATTTATATATTTGTAGCTCAAATTTTCGAGCCAAACCTATTAAAAACTTGCCCTATTTCTGAATACTCTTTATGTAAAATTTCAAATATTTAGACGAGAAATTGTCTGAGTAATTTGGTATATATATTTCAAATTTGATAATATTTCGAACAATACTTTTTTTGGAACTTTACAACTTTCAATTATTACGCTACCAGCATTGCTATAGGCAGAAACCAATTGTTTGAAGCTCTATGGAATAAGGAACTAATTTATTTTATCTTTTATTCTTTTGTTTGGGCAATAAATTTGTAATTGTTTATTTGCATGATTTAATCCCTCCTATCTCTCTCTCCCTCTTTTTCTCTCTCTTTCTCTCTCTCTCTCTCTCTCTGTCGGGGCCCATTTTTGGGGGGTACCCTGTATATATATATATATATATATATATATATATATATATATATATATATATATGTGTGTGTGTGTGTGTGTGTGTGTGTGTGTACGAGGTGGCGTCAATAATTTCCAGACTTTTTATACAGGCATTTAAAATTTTAAATTGTTACATATCTTATGAGATGATTGACGAATTTTTATGATTTCAGGATAAAATGAAGAGCTAGAGAAGGAATTTGAATACGCCTTACTAAAGCCTTATTTCACAGAAGGTGAATTTCAAAAATGAAATCTGGACATCAAGCCACTTTGAAAGAACGATTTGCAATAAAATTTTGTGTTAAACTTGGAAAATGCCAGAGAAACGCATGGAATATTTCTGCTGTTAGACTATCTTGAACGAATCGAGCATCATTTTTCTTATTAGTATAACAGATTTAACGAAGGCAAGGCGTCTGTGAGAGATGATGAGGTGTGGGAGGAGTTAGGAAGTCAGAACACCAGAGTTGATTCGCCAAATAAAGCATTTCATGGATAATGATCGTCGTGTATCTATGAAGACATTAACTGCACAGTTGGATGACGTTGTGGGAACTGTACACACAGTTATTTGCGAGATATGAAGATGCGACAGGTTTGCGAGAAGTTTGCCCCAAGGGTGCTAAGAGAAGATCACAGACTATTTGACCAAGATGAATATCAAGACAGTTCTTCGCCCTCCCTATAGTCTAGACCTTGCCCCCTGTTACTTTTGATTATTCTCTAAGATCCAGGAAAACCTTGGAGGTTGTTGTAATGTTACGATTGTGGATATGAAAGAGCCTGTGACAAGGGTAATTGACTAGTTGACACAAGAGGACTTCCATAGTGCCTTCCAGAAGTTGTAACGGTAAAACATGTGTATTGCAGCCGGAAAAAATACTTCGAAGGAGACTAAATTTTGATGTGTGTACTATCCATAAAAATGCCCATGCAAAAAAAAAGTCTGAAAACATATTGAGGGCACCTCGTATACATATATGTGTGTGCGCGATTGTGTGTTTTATTTGTGTGTTTGTGTGTATGTGTGTGTGCAGTATTAAAATTATTAATGTGATTGTCTAGTTTGCATATTAAGCATTTTATACGCTAGAGAAGGAGAGAATGATAAAGAAAATATTTGGAAAAAGGAATATAAAGAGAAACACTATTTATAGTATGATCAGCAACGTAAATGATGAAGGAACCACCAATTATCACGTCCCTGGAGCCACTCGAGGAGAAGGGTTAATGGATTATGGTAGTCATTGAGACAGCAGCGTAATATTCGGTAGTAGTAGAAATTTGGTATGATTAGAATATTAAAGAGGACGGTGCAACAAGAATTTGTTTACATTGGACTTGAAGACGACAATATTGTAGTCAGCTAGAAAGCATATCAGTGGGACAAAGTTAAACAGGCGGGTCATTCTAGGAAAAAATTTCTTTACGTTTAGGTTTACGCACCGATAGAGAGTGGGTGAGATTATTGACAGTGGTTTTGGCTAGACGAGTGTTTGAACGAGTGAAGTGTTTGGCTAGGCGGGTGATTGGAGCTCATACAAGCAATTGCCATCAAAATAATGACATAGCATAGAAATGCTTGCAGCATCTATTCTATTAAAAATGCTTGGAAGGGAAGAGAAAAAGGGATCAAGACAGATTAGGGTGCTCCAAGGGGTTCTTGCCCAGATGTGGTGACAGTACTCCATCCTAGAACGTACTTGGCTCTTATAAGGTAGAGAATTGAATCTGCGGTGAGATATCTACTGGAGCGGTTGAATAATCCAATTTTGCCAGCGACCTTGGCAATAGATTTGATGTATGCGCTCTGTTTAAGATCACGTAATTAAAGAATTTACATAATAAAGAAGTATATTAGTATAAGCATAAGGTAACGTAAGAAAAGAAGATTAAGAAGATGACAGACATATATGATGACTTCAAAATCACAAAACATTCTAAAAATTTATTACAGAGTTCAGTGTTTATAGAGGACGACTGCGAATATTGTAATTCATTATTAACCAACGCCTGGTGGCACTTCTGGTAAATAGTAATCTTTGATAGCTACTTCATTAATCATATATGATATAGTCTATTGTCTATGTTCAAGTTGATTATTTCCATTTTGTAGTAAAATTCTCTGAAGATCTTGGCGGAATTCATCAGTATAATCCCTCTGGCCAGAAAGATTTTTAATAAAGTCTGGTATCAGTTTTGAATAAATATCTATCGTAAAAGAAGATTAATTTCATTTTTATTTTGTTCCGAACTTTTTTTCTTTCATTTGTATTATTGGTACTTTTAGTGACAAAGTTCTCGAACTGTTACTGACCGTGCCGAATTACTTCGTCTCTCTGTAACTTCTCTTTCTCTCTCTCTCTCTCCCTCTCTCTCCCTCTCTCTGTCAGTGTGTGTCTTTCTCTATTTATCTTTTTCTCAAATATATACGCACATATTGACATGACAGATATAAGTATGTATATATTTCATATATATAAATACATAGACAGATAAATATACCTATGCCTATACATGTATATACATGTACATCTATATGCATGTACATAGGGTCCACTTAGTCAACTAAGCTCCAACCCCTGTCCCATCCCCGCAATATTTAATTTCTGTGCATATTTTACAAATATTTTAAAGAATGTGCTCTGTTCCCTCGATGTACATATTCCCGAAAACTCCGCTTAACTACAAATTCTCACCCTTTTACTGTTGAGGTCCCTAAATGAGAGAATTGTTTTCCCCTCTAAAAGTTAGACCTTGGAATTCCCTGCTTTCGTGACTGCATTAATATGCAAAAGTTCAAATGTACTGCCAACCAACATTTTGTTAAACTTTGCTAAGTATGGTCCCAAATAATAGCCTCTTACGTCCAGGTGGCGATATACATTGTACGTTCTTGGCTCTTGTATATTAGTAAATCGCGAATTTTATATTAAAAAAACAGGCAAACATAAACAAAATCGGCGATACAAGAGCCAAGGATGCTCAAGAATCGAGTACTGTTGCCACAGTATATATATATATATATATATATATATATATATATATATATATATGTATATATATATATATATATATATATATATATATATATATATATATATATATATATATAGTTTCAAATGAATGTTTTGGGGGGTTACTGACCGGAGTTTACCATTCGCAGTACAAAATGAAATGATTAAACTCGTCTTCCTGAGAATATACTCACCTGAATTAATCAAACCAAATAAAAATATTCTATACTAGTCATATTTATTTCTGCGAATTTACAAAAATTGTCATTTTTAATCCAGCCTAACTTTTCTTGAATAACCATTGGAACAACACTAGCAAGGAGATATTTACAAACACCGAGACGCAACACGTTTCACTTTTTTTATTGTCGTCTTCTAGAGCGTATTCGTTGAAATCTTCCCAACCTTTCTCATCAAACTTTCTCTCTAATATGAAAACAAATAAACATTGACGCTTATTAATAACCGATAATTTAATATGATTTATATAATTAAGTGGAGAAATTTTATTACGATTTTCAGATCCGCGAAACGCACAAACCCATAAACTATTGATTCTGACTTCATTGAAAAATTTAGTTAAAGATCCCCGCATTGCTTTAAAGAGACTCTAATAATATTCTAAAACACGTTTAGCTTCCCAATTGCTGTAAATGTTCATTCTTAATATACACTGAAATATCCCTTTGTTGATTTTTGTATCTGAACTCGTTATTTTGCTTGTTTTATTATATAACATACCCCTCGCTTTCTCATATTTAATTATGAACCTTAAAACAACTTTTAATGAATATATTCTTATACAATCCGCTCATCCCAATAATAACTCGCCAAAATGATAAATGAAGAAAGAGAAAGAAATGTATGATAAACTAGGATATGCAATATACATTCAATCCATAGTTTTCTTTTTTTCATATACATATATATATATACATATATATATATATATATATATATATATAAAATAAACATGACAAGTAAATTCTTATTTGCTTTTTGAGATATTTTTAAGGGAGTCAGCAGCTTTGACATGTTTCTCTTACTGATCCCAATGTGGGCGAGTTATTTTAAAATGAATCGGTTTCATAGAAATATCGTCAGTAAAAATGGTTTTTATATTTAATAGTAAATGTGAAAAAGCAAGAGACATATTATATGGTAAACACACGCAGTATAATCAATTCACAGGCATCAATTAGAAGTTTATTTCAAATAAAAGAGATATGTTATGTTTTTTTTAAATGGGCGTTTGCAGCAATAGGAAAACATAAAATGTTCATCAATATTTTAGAGTACTTGCAATACAAGGGCATTCTTGAGATTAAATTTCCAAGAAGCCACGAGTCAGTAGTTTGAGGACAACCTAAAAGTCGAAATCAAAACTGCTCTGCTCAACATTACGATATTTTTAATAAGAAAGATGTGCAAATGTTTTCGTATTATTAGGAAGAAAATCCAATGAGGAAAATTATGAATACACCAACGTGTAAGTTTATACACAGTGGCAGATGATAATGCAAGAGTTAAATGCTGTGTGTCTGTTCTTTATTGCTTGCATGCGTATGTTATGACAATATGCTTAAATTCAGACATAGCGACGGGCTCAACAGAGGACCCTATGCGACGCCGATTTGTGAACTTCGGCTCAACTGATTTAGTTAAGAAAAATCTAACTTTATTTAGAGCTTAGGTGGCTCCAGAAGGGCCATTTCGTATCAATTGAGATTATCTTCTAAATGCTCCGAAATGTAGTTATTTGTTTTTATTAATTCAGATGACTGCACAGAACGGGTTTAAGCATTTTTATTTTGGACACCGATGAGTAAACTTATAATTTACCACGACGATAGAGTAAGACGTAGAGGCGTTTATAATGTGAGGAACATCCAGCTTCTAAAAAGCGGCATTCGGATTGGCACAACAATAAGCATTTCCAAGACTAGACACATTCCTGTTGCTGCGCAATGAGAACCGAAAAGATGATGTATAGTCTTAGAACAGCTACTACACTTCACTCCTTGTCAAATGACCTAAGATTAATGAGTTATGTTATACTGTTGATAAGTGAATATAGAAAAATTATATCTAAAAGGATCCACGCATGCGTAGTGACAACAGCGAGCATTCTCTCTAGAAATGACGCCATGTGAACATACAGAAAAGAGGATAAGGTGTGTGCGTGTGTGTGTGTGCGTGTGTGTGTGTGTGTTTGAATCATGGAACATAAAGTGACTAAAAAGTGAATTTTAAAAAATTGATGAAAATACTAAGAGTGATTTTTTTTATTAAAAGGTCGCTAAAATAAGGAAAGCTAAAAGAAATATATCGACGGTAAAGGCCTCAGATTTCTTTTGGAAGTGTTTTCAAGCATATCTATATGCGTTTATTACTGTGATTACGTCTAGCTTTAACTTGAAATAGAATTTTCAGCACTAAACTTATATATACAAGAGCCTCATTTTATTTAAAACTTGCAGGGAGACCAGACATTGTTAGGTATTGAATGCGGATCAACGAATATTTCACTCTCCCATACCTTTATTATCATCGGAATCGTTGTAATCGTCCATTTTGTAATCAAATCAGTTGATTGTTTGCTTAGATAAGAACTCTCCGTCTGGGAGTGTGCTGGATGGAGATTCACAGTTACTTAGTCCGCAATATATTACAGTCTTCATTACACTGCACAGAACCGCCTATTTATTTGATAAAACTATCTGTAATAATGGCTTCCCTTAGAGTTCAAAATGCGAACATCAAATCCTATGGTTCAATTGTGCTCTAAACAGAAACATTCATTTCAAACGCGCCCCTATCTTACTAAAGAACTAACAGTTATTTTTATGAAATTGTTTCAAAATAATCGCTTGAATTTAAGATAAACGCACTAAAGTCAAGTATCATAGTTCACTTGTGTTCTAAAAAAATATTCATTTCGAACGCACCCCTGTTTTATAATAGAAACTACTAATGGTTTTAAATGCAGGGCCTTTCTGCTTCTGCGGTGATAAAGCCTTAATTGCACTTGCGATGTTATGTTGCATAAAAGTATTAACTTAGGGATTAATCGAACTACTTCTTTAATTGCAAGTTTTCGATTATTGATATTCGATACTTATGATACGCATCCCGATACAAAACCTATCTAAGAACATCCTCAGATACATGAAGTACTTCGTGTGAAATTTCGAAAAATAGGCCTAGCCGTTTCGGAGTCCATAAGGGAGAAAACTCTCACACACATACATAAAGTTCCATTAACATATGAGAGTAGAAATAGAGATAAAGGTAGTGGTGCAATTAAGTAATAATTACAGATATAAAGTCCGTCGATTTGTTTCCTATACTTAATTAAATTAATTAAAATTTGAATTAGAATGTTCGTTGGTTTTCCAACTTGAGTTTAAAATAACATTTACCATTGGTCTGTAACCCTTGATTGAGGCATAGAATTTCCATGTTTAAGCGCATAACATGAACGATCACAGCTTATTCTAAATACATCAAAGCTTTTCTCTGTCCGTCGGTGAGTTGATAACGTTTGGATTTTAAATAGCATTTTAGATGTGTCTACGCTGCTATAGCAGTAAAGGTTTCGGATTTTTTTTATACGGGAATAACCACTTATCAAGACCGGGGGCCACTCGAGGATAAGGGTTAATGGGTATACATAAGTCAATGTGATTATAGCGTAGTAAACATAAGTAGTGGAAATTTTGTAAATTGGATTACTTAGGGGGACAGTTTATCAGGAACTTGTTTACGTCGGACTTGAAGACAACCATATTGTAGCCAGCTGGAAAGCAGCAAACGAAAGAGAGTTCCACAAGCGCTCAGTTCTAAGAAACAAGCTTTGTTCGTGGAAACTTCATTTAAATTTAGACACAGATAAAGAGTGTGGGAAATTATTTATGTTTTTTTTGTTTTTTTTACAAGGTGATCACCACTTATCAAGTCTCGGAAGCCACTCAGGGAGTGTGGGGATTTAATGAAAGTGTCTACTTAAGGAGGTGGTTCATCAGGAATTTGTTTACGTTGGACTTGAAGACATCCAGGTTGTAGTCAGGTGGAAAGCGGGCAGACGGAACAGAGTTCCACAGGCGTGCAGTTCTAAGAAAGAAGCTTTGTTTATGGAATCTACGTTTTGATTTAGACACAGATAAAGAGTGGGGGAAATCTTTGACAGCGGTTTTAGCTAGACGGGTGTTTTTCGTGAAAGATTGGCGAGGGGGACTTGAGATTGGAGCTCAGACGAGCACCTGTTATAGAAATAACGATAAAACAAAGATAGGTTCGCAACGTCTCTTCTGTGAGAAAGAGGTTGTAGGGAAGAGAAAAGGGCATCCCTCACTAGGCTACGAAATCTATTTTGAACTTTGTCAACGCAGGATATGCTGCTTCTAGTAGCTTCTACCCAGATGTGACAACAGTACTCCATCATTGGCCGTACCTAGCTTTTTTATAGGTTGAGAATTGTATCAGCAGTGACATATCTACTGGAGCGGTAGAAGGATCTTACCATTTTTCCAGCGACCGTGGCAATGGATTTGATATACGTGTTCGATTTTAGGTTAGGAGTAAAGGTTAAGCGCAGAAGCTTATCAAAATATGAAGCCTTCCTAAAACGAGAGCCATCCATTTAAATTGATGATAGATTGGCATCAGAGCATAGATGATATAGAGATAGAAGCTTAGTTTTAGATGCATTAAAAGTAACCAGCTACCCTTTTTCCCATTGTACCAAGTGCTTAAGATCAGAGGAGAGAGAGTCGATCGAATTATCTAATTTAATCGATTTAGACTATTTAGATTATTCATACTACTATTCTAACCTTGACTGATATTTACAGAAATTTATTGTCGATGCAAATATAAAACTTCTTCAAGTGTATTTGTCAAACTCGGAAATTATTTTGTTGAGCTCGGGAATCTATACAGATTTTCGAACGAAACTATTTATTTAACCCACGGAAGCGTCTCGAGTAAAAGTCCTAAGTAATTCGCAATTGTATTCAGAATATTGTTCGTACAAAATATTAAATATTTATTCTTCAGAAGAGTTTCACTTATAATTTAATTTTACCTAGTACATTATCAATTACGTCACAGGTTCTTGTAATAATCTTACGGTTAATGTGTAAATGCTAATCGCTAAGTGCGTAAATTGAATGGGTTTATCTTAAGAGCTGATCTTATTTCGATATAGGCATCGAGTCAGCATTAATAAACTAAATACAGGGAAATTGAAACTACTTCATAAAATATTGTACACAAGTATTGTATCACGGTGTTTAATTAGACACGCGTGTTAGATAGAAATGCATTTATATTATAGCTGATATAACATACAATGTATAAAGGTTGTCCAAAGGTCAGACTCATCTCATTTGTAACTGTAACTTTAATCAAGTCTTCGTTACTAGTGTCTTTGAGTTGTTCTTCCTTGTATGAAATAAGAGTATATTATTGCGCGAAAACAAATTCCTTGTTCATTGAACTATGTTTAGCGAGGGCGGGAGTAAGAAGTTGTTGATATCCAAAGAGGTAAAAACGAACTAAGTGAATGGATAAAACAAAGATAATATACCAATTAGCAAGTTGAAACCTAGAAGGAGGCGGGACAAAGACACGTTTCAAATGTAATTCTTCTACGTAGCCAGGTGCAGATTGTCATCTCAATCCCTGTCAGAACTATGTTCACGAAATAAATAAATTCAAAAATCATATCTAGATGAGTATACATGCAATGCGTTTTCTCAACATCCGCCTTACTTTTTAGTAAGGCGGATGTGTAGAAAACGCATTGCATGTATTAGCAAGATATAAAATAGAAATTGGGACATTCCAAAATAGAGAGATAGAGTTCAGCTAACTCTTTTGTTGTTCAACTGTATTTACAGCGAGGAAGCGCTAGAACAGCAAGTTCGTCGGAGCACTTTACATTGATTTTGTTTTTTTTTACGGCGTATCAACCCTTTTCAGGTTATTTAATGCAGAATCTAGTAATTTTGCAAAAATGTTTTGTGCTTTATTTTTTTCTGTATGTATTTATTTATAATACTTGGCTTTGTTTTCTTGTGTTACGACAGATAAATCCTTTTTGAATTATTTAATTACGAATATTCACCCTTCAAATTATTTATATCCATAAATATTTGCCTTTGGTGCTCGGCTTGATTGTTTTGTAGAGGAAAATTGTTATTTTTTTTTTCGCTTTTGACTTTGCAGAACATGATAACATTTTGTAAATTGAAAGAAAAAACAAAAACCGCAATGTTTGGTGCATTTTATGTCATGAAGCCAGTTCCTCCAGACAGCCTGATCTGGTAGCACCAGGCATTTACATTGAAGTACTTGTAAAAAAGTCACGGTAGTTGCAACATTGTAGCGATGATACCTGGACTAGAATTTGGCTTGAAGTATGGTACCTATAAGACTAAAGATTCTTTTGGACCCTGTCTTAGAATAATAGAAACTAGTGATCGGTGAATTAGTTCAGATGTAACCACAATACTTGTTGCATAGGCAGATGGTGACTTCATAAAGGTATAGGATGCTGGCAAACATGAGAACATTTCTTAGTAATTGTCTGTAATTTTTTAGATGGGGTGTTTTCATTTATTGAGATTGTCGGACTGACTTCCTCATCTTGGTTGTTATAGTCACAACGTTTCGGCCGTTTTGCCCCCCCCCCCCGGCCTTCATCAGGTGTTTTGTATCGAACTGGGGAACCGTTTGTTAGGAGTCTCGAACCCAACCTTTTATTATTATTACGGGGGCACCGTGTTCGAACTCCAACTAGGCTCTGGGACATAGTTGCTGATTCTATGTTTTAAATGTTACTTTTCACTGCCTTCGTTCAGGATGGAACTCAGCCCCTTTGGGTAACTGTAAACTTTGATACAACGTCTAGGACCACTCGGCCATATGTCGGCCGAAACGTTGTGACTATAACAACCAAGATGAGGAAATCAGTCCGACAATCTCAATAAAAAAACATTTCTTGTACTGTAGATGGGAGAAACTTTTCTTAGACTTGCCTTGGCAATAGTTTGCATGTGCTTGAAAAAATTGTAAGATTAATATATTAAACCTTACTAATTCATGACAAATTTGAAGAGTTAAACTAAGTTCAAATTTCGCTTTCTGTGACAACTATTATTGTCCCTATTAAAAATAGTTATTGATTCACTTAAACATCAGTTCCATTTTTATACCCGCAGTAATAAAAATAGTACTTTTCTTCATAATAGACCATTCGATACAGTGCTTGAACTTTCTCATATATTTTAATAGTATGTAATGCTCAGTGTTTTTTTCATAATAAAAAATGTCTTGCATTTTGATGCTGTTCACACGATGTCAATAACTGTATTAATATAAATGTCCCCTTCGTACTCCTTACACTTATATTTTTACAAGATCTAGTGTTATGATTATTATTTAATTAATTCATTCATTATATCAATTGGTTTCTAAAGGGTCACAGTAAAAGGATTGTTCTATAAGTAAGGGCTCTTATTTTTTACAAAAAATGGTGAAGAACTGCGAAGATGGGAATAATACAATTAAAATAAGATACCTTTCGTGTCCCAGAATGTATTTTTCTACATAGCTAATGTCATTCTAAATGCACTTTAGTCAACGATGGGTAGTTGGCTGAGCATGGGCGTCCGGAGTGTGCTTTGTCACTCACATCTCTGTTGTCACTCTGAAACTGAAGAACCTATCTCCTAACTGTGCTAACACTAACTATATCGGCTTTGTAAACGTTCAATTGGCGCTGATCAATGTTGATCGATTCAGTTTATTCTGCATGCAAAAATTCAATGAAGCATGAAAATTTCAGTTTCTGAATGCATAAGTTCAGTCATCATAACAATGCAATTTGCAATCCTCTGTGATTTACTGTGATAGAATAAAAAATAGGAAGCATTACTTTTTGAACGGCTTTCGTAATACTACTATTTCAATCGACAGTGTTAGTCGTGCGCGTGTAATTGTTTTACTTCGATTATAATTATCACGTTAACATATGCCGACAAATTTCTAAACTGCAACATAATTTCTGCAATCATTTAAAAGGGGCGTTTTCCCTGCTAATTACAGTGCGATGCCCTCATTACAGATTTAGTAATAGCATGGCATGTTTTAATTTCATCATAATTGTTCTAATTATATTTTTACTACGGTTTTATGCTGTAAAGTAGCATAATTTTATAGTTTTTTTTTAAATTAAATTTACTATATATCTGGTTAGCTTTCTCCTCAATTCGTTCACCTATTATACAGTAACATTTATTCAAAATGTTTGTGTAGGCTGAAGTAGAACTGAGTAAACTGTACTTTTGCTATTATATATCATGTAGGCTTTATTAGTTTATTTATAATTCTGCAATGAATTGTGTATGTACATATGTGTTTTTCATTTGCCATTTTAATGCAACGCTCATTGGAATTGTATCTACTTACTTAAGCTATTTTATATTAATTTTCACTATTATTTACCATTTTACATCGTATATTGTCAATCTGATTTCTCCGGTAATGTTAACCTTCCCATAAATATAGTATTCTCGTTATAGCCAGAATTACTAAGCGCATGGTTATAAGTGTCTTAACAACTGTCATTATTAGAATGATAGAATATAGAGCCTATTTTTATTTTATCTATGATGTCATTTGCTAATAATTAACGATGATTAGATTCGTTATGTACATAATTCAGTGTTTGGTTTGGCTCCTAATATGATGAGTACTTGTCAGTAATTAGATTTCGTGTGGTATCTAAAAAGGTTTTATATTTTGTGGTTAGTGCCTTTGGTAGTGTAATATTGGAACTCGCTAAAAATTTAATGTATATTGTTTTTTTTTACTTTGAAAACGTCTATTATTATTAAATATACAGATGATCATACCTTAAAACTTTGTTTAATTTGCAGCATCTTTTTACAGCTACATGTAATGTTAATGCAGTGAACAAGCGAGCAAATCTTTCAATCATACTGAATATTACGAGCCTACCTGGATGCCAAACTGATCCATTATATTTTCCATGCCAAAAGCCCCTAATCAAATTGCATAATAGATTTACAAGCATTAGTATTATGTTTTATCTCTAAAGAAGTGATATTTGTAACATAGTGATTTATCAAAAGAGATAGATTAAGTAGTTTGATATAATAAATTTATACCAAATGCGAAAAATGTAATACTAATATGTTTGCAAATGCAAAAATAATTTATAATTAATATCAACCTCAAAATATTTTATAGGAAAACATTAGTATTTAGTTTTAATAACTTTTTTAATCCGAGCAAATATGTTCGTATTGACTTTACCTGACCAGAGCCGTAAGTACAGATAAACTTAGCAGAGACGTTCACATTAATATTCGGTTTGAGGTTCATTAAAGTTAATTAAGGTATTCATTTAATTAATCTCCCTCTATATATCTCTTAGTATTAGCACCGTTTAAATATATGACATTTTAGATGGTATTAGGTTTTATTGAATAACTTTTATTTAATTCATTATATTAATTGATTTTCTATGGGTCACACTGCAATGGATTTTTGTTTTTATCCGTCGAGGTTAATAAGCACTTATTAGTTTTAATGTTTTTGTATTATTTTATTTCTGATAACGCGATTAATTGTATTGCTTTGGTGTTTTAAATGTAAGTGTTTTGCTAATTTAATTAAATAAGTTCATAATTATCTACAGTTCCGTTATGTGGTTGTATTACAAGATAGCAAGCAGCTTTTCTTTCCTAGTCAGAGGATGTCAGGTAAACATGTTTGCTTCTTGTTGATTCTATATACAGAAAACCGTCTCTATTCTACTGAGAAGGTTGTGTGAAAAGATGTTATCGGACGGAATTTGAATGTTTTGAGAAAATAATGGAAAAGTCTTGTTTCTGGAATATATTAAAGATTAAAAATTCGAGCTTAACAATATTAGAGTTGACGTGCTTTAAAAAAGAGAAGTATTGTCGACATTGTGGCAATACAAATGTATTGGTTTTAAGCAGGCATTCTTAGTTTTTTTTTTTTTTTAATGGTAATGCGCCTATATAAGAGGTTTGGTTCAACTGTCCACATAAATGTGCATATTGTTTCTAATTTCTACTGATGCGATGAATTAATGAGATCTAATTGTTCAGGTTCAATTATGATATGTACAGAAAAATGAAACTGTATAGTTTTATGTTACATGCTCTAAAAGTATCCAAAGATTAAGGATTCGTTGTTTTATGAGTTGCGAGTCCTTAACAGGTTTCGCGCAAAAAATGTAATTCTATGCAGCAAAGAACTCTCAATAGGTGGATGAAATAACATACACGCGCTACATATTTTAAACATTCCACAAAATAGAATCACCGGCAAGGTAATTTGTTACATATACATCTCCATATATATTTTGATGCAGAAATTCACCTCTGGACCATATACAAATGTATTATGTCAGAATACAGACACATTAAATCGTTATAATAAAATCCTACATTTCATCCTAGGAGCAACACTATCATAATCGCATCATCTTTAGAGGAAGTAGTTCCTATTTCCCCCCCTAAATATCATCCTTCTACAGCCCTTAGTCAAGAACGGGAGGAAATATATTTATTCTCCAAATATTGTGATTGAATCTTTCGTAACTGGATCATAAATTTATAGACATAAAATTATCTTTTCATCTCCCGATTCCAAAATAATAAATTCTTCCTTATCAATCTCCGCCCATTTTCATTAGCTGGGAGCTGACAATTCGATTATTCCAGAATCTACCTCTTAATACATAAACGAACGCTCAAGAACTTTACAAATATGGCGGCACTCTGTACAAGAGGCAATCTGTAAAAAAAATAAACTTAACAAAAATATAATAACCGCTTATAAGCAGAACATTAAATACTGATAACCTTATACTTACTAATGCACACATAAACAACACGCCACTATCTTCACCAAACAAAAACTAACGCTGGAAAAAATTTGTACCGGTACAATTGTTTATTTTTCGATTATGGGGCGGCTTAGCGAACTTTATATAATATTTAGGCAAAATACTTAGGCAAAAATTGTTATTATATTTTTCAAACATATTTACGTTTTGTTTTGTTTTTTTGTTTTTCAAATATAATTACGTTTTTTTTAAACTATATTTTATGTAAATATACTTTATTTGAATACAATTTATTTGAACCTGTACTATCTATTACGAGTGTCGCCGATTTAAAAATAAATGTTTCGGCAGTATCACCTACTGGACTCGTACTTATCATGTTGTTTGAATTTGATGTTTTTAACATGGGGAATATTCACATTTTAAAACTGTAAAGCTATTTTCCTGTTGCACATTCACCTTTTTGAAACTGCTAAAACTCTAATAACTGTGGCACAATCATAGTTTGATTTTCATGTTTCTGTAAACAAATATTTTAAAAAAATATCTACACAGTTTGACAAATATATAGCATTAAACATAGCTACTTGAACAGATATGCGATTAAAAAATTTAAAAAATCAATTGATAAAAAAGTTTACGTATTTTTATATATTTTTATTATGGGGGGGGGTGAAAAAATAGAAAATATTATTAACAATAAAAATTAGTTGAACAGTTTTAAAATGTGAATATTTCAAATGCATTAAACGATATTTCATTCAAACAACATAAGTACGAATCCTGTAGATAATATTACCGAAACATTTATTTTTAAAATGGCGACAATCGTAATAGATTGCGCAGGTTTAAATAAAGTATATTTAAATAAAGTACATTTAAAAAAACCGTAACTATGTTTGCAAAAAATATACAAACAAAAATATCTTAATATTTTGCCTAAATATATAAGTCAACAGTTTTGAAGAATTGCGGAAGTATTGTATTCATTTTGTGCTTTCATACCTCAATTGATAGACCTGCCAGCGTGTTTAAATGTTACTCATTATAATAATGTTACTTATCTTGTACGCATAAGTTTTCAACTATGAGAGAAAAAGAGAGCGAGCGAGAGAGAGTGAGAGACAGTTGGTAAGAATATATATATATATATATATATATATTTATATATATATATGGAGAGAGAGAGGGGGGAGGGGGAGGAAAAACTGATGTTGATATTATTCGAAGTGAAATGTTTTTTCTTCGGCATGAAAAGAAATATAAACAGCGAGCGAGATAGAAAGAGAGAGAACGGGCGAGCGAGAGAGAGAGAGAGAGAGAGAGAGAAAGAGTTGGGAAGAATATCTACAGAGAGGGAGAGAGAGGGGAGACAGAGAAAGAGGAAATATCTACTGGTGTAGATATTGTTCGCCGGGTAATATTCTATTGATGCCTAAGAAAAAACAATAAACATTTATCGGCGTCAATAGTTTTTATTTCCTCTCTCTCTTTCTCTATCTTTCACTCTCTCTCTCTCTCACTATCTCTCTCTCCTTCTCTCTCTGTATATATTCTTCAAACGTCTCTCTCTTTCTCTCTCTCTCTCTCTCTCTCGCTCGCTCGTTCACTCGCTTGCTCGTTTTTTAGATTTCTTTTTCTGCCGAAATAAAAAAAATAAAAATTCTACAGCATCAACGATATCTACACCATACTCTCTCTCTCTCTCTCTCTCTCTCGCTACCTACGTACCTACCTATCTATCTCTCTATCTCTCTATCTCGCTCTCTCGCTCGCTCGCTCTCTCCTTTCTCTCGCTCGCTCGCGCGCTTTTTATATTTCTTTTTCAGCCGAAATGAAAGACGAACATTTTAGTGCGTCAATATTATCTACAACAGTTTTTTTTTATATCTCTTTTCTCTCTCTCTTTATCTTTCTCTCTTTATCTCTCTCCTCTATATATTATTTCTAACTCTCACTCTCCTTCTCATTCTCTCTCCTTCGCTTGCTATTATCTCACTGCGATTATTATTTCTCTTGCATGTTTCTTTGTCCGTGTTTTCGTTTTATCATGCGGCTTGCTATGATAAACAGCTATGACAAAAGAAAAATTTCATCCACTAACTTTTCATTCTGCCTTTACTTACTTATTCACAGATTATTGTGAAACAACAACTATATGAAATAACAAATAAATAAATAAATACATAAACTATTTTCTTTATTCTTCAGCTTACGGATATTTTTCTGTAATGAAATAAAAACAGCTTGCCACACTAATTCCTTCCTAAAAGAATTATTTTGTCTTTTTTTTTTTTTTGTAAGAGGATCCATTTACATAAACTGAGACAAAGCAACGCGTGGCCGGGTACGGCTTGTTTCTGAGCTCCAATCTCTGGTCCCCCCCCTCGCCAATTTTTCACGAAAAACACTAGTCTAGCTGAAACTACTGTCATTAATTTTCCCCACTCTTTATCTGTGCCTAAATCAAAACGTAGATTCCATGAGCAGAGCTTCTTTCTTAGAAGTGCACGACTGAGGAGATCTCTTCCGTTTACCTGTTTCCCACCTGACTACAAATTGGATGTCTTCAAGTCCAACATAAACAAATTCCTGACAAACGGCCCCCTTAAGTAATACACTCTATCAAATCTCCAATACTAATGATTACTACGATACTATCCCATTGATTACTGTACACGCAATAACCCTTATCCCCGAGTGACTTCCGGGCCTTGATAAGTGGCGACCTTCATGCAAAATAGAAGTTAGCTATGAGAATAGAATCTTTGGAACAATGTTCTATAATTTATTTGTTAAACAGCATCTGCTTTTAAAAACTGCTGACTAATTTTTTACCTGTGATGTTATTCAACTAACAGAAACTTTTTATATCTTTCATACGCTATTTCACTATCTAACACGACAGAGATGAGTGAGTAGGATATGAATAAAAAATAAGTGAAGGTTATATCTAAATGGCACTGATCATCAAGATGTTCTCTTCGATTACGTTTTTTTATCGTCAAATCGGGAGCAGTTGATCTTGATTTCAAAATGGCGGATTGCGTAAGATCAGAAATAAAAATCGTAATTCAATTAAGAATCAAGATCTTTGTAAAGAAATCGGCCTTATATGATTCTTATCGATTTGTCTCTTTTTCGAATTTCGGTCATATTTATCGGATTATCTCGAACATCATTTTGATATTTTCACATGAATACTTCCCCCTCTCTTCTCTCTCTCTCTCCCCATATATATATATATATATATATATATATATATATATATATGTGTGTGTGTGTGTGTGTGTATGTGTATATGTGTGTGTGTGTCTCTCTCTCGTTTACACAAAGGTTAAAATTATAGCTCAAGATTGTACGAGTAAAACTCTTAATATATCACATGAGGCCTATGTGAGAACTTTTCTATAGGTTCGTAAAAGCAGTTTTATTAGTAAACATTTGTTTCGGGCTTTCTACAAAACGACACAGTTTTTTGATATACAAAATCTCGAGAGTTTTTCTCTGGAGAAGACGTTCAGAATATAATTCACTCTTATTATATATACATAACCCCAAAATTATTTAATGGTATGAAAGTGTTGCTGCATAGGTCAAATAAAAAGTATGTTATATGTGATAAAAATTATAAACATAAAAATTAGAGACTAGGAGTAAGAAAAATGTTTTAATCCAACAAAATTACGGCGAGCGAAACATTTATCACGTGTATATCTAACATGTTATTAATAAAATATAAACATGCCATAAAAACGTGAAAACACATATATAAACAATTGAGTACAAACTTATGAATTCAATGAAAGTAATATTGTCAGGAAGGATATATATATATATATATATATATATATATATATATATATATATATATATACAGTGATGATCATATTTATTGGCACGGTAAAATAAAAGTTAAATTTTGTCTAATAAATTCTAAAAAAGGGATTAAATTAAAGAAAATAACAAAGTATATTATGTATTTTTAACTGGCCTTTCCGATGCAGCAATCGGATTTTAGAAAAACTGATCTAAGATGGTAAAACTAAAGTATATTGTGAATATTAAAGAATTAATATTTATAAAGTTATCTCAGCCAGATGTAAAAGCTCGATAAAACCAAATAGGAGATAGAGTTTATAATAGGAGCAAAAAGTTAATAAAACATGTTAAAACACTTTGAAAAAGAGTTAAAACATATTTTATCTGAAAGGAAACACTTGATAAGTGGATAGTCCGCGGATTAAGGACTATTCACTTATCAAGTTTTTCCTTTTCAGATTAAATATGTTTTTAACACTTTTTCAAAGTGTTTTAACATGTTTATTAACTGTTTGCTTCATAGGCAAACATTATCAAAAACTGCAGAGATACATTGCTTAATGATTTTTTTTCATTTTTTCGATCTTTCGTAAGATTTTTATAACTTCAAGATGGAAGGTATTTACAAATGTTCCATGGTTCACACGAGCGCTTTCGATTCTTTCTTGAATCATCATCAGGTGGAGATAAAATATTAAAAATAGAAGTGAAATATATAGTTACGAATGATAAAGCAAGGTATCTCTGTTGTTTTTAATAATGTTTGCCTAAACGAAGGAATGCTGCTAACTATATATATATATATATATATATATATATATATATATATATATATATATATATATATATATATATATAGGTTGGACCACTTAACAGAAGCCAAGAATATGTAGTATAGAGCAGAAATATTCTTTTATTTTTAAATTACTTGTAGTGTTATAAAAGATGATAGAAGTGCTCACCGTATATATCTATGCATGTATAGGCACGTTTAGCAACGTTTGCAAGATACTGCCTGTAGATCTTCTTTGGTGATTCTTCTGATAGCTTTGGTAATGTTCTCATATAGTTGGTCTAAATTTAGAGGATTACTTGCATAGACTTTTGTTTTAAAGTCCCTCAAAGATAAAAATCACAGGATAACAAATCCGAAGAACGTGGTGGCCATAGCCCTTGTCTTATTGTTCTCTATTCCGTAAATATGTCATGAACTCGTGTAAGTGATCTCTGAGACGTGTGGCATGTAGCGCCATCTTGTTGGAAAAAGAATTGCATTTTTGTCTTGTGGTGTCAGTTTGTCTATAAGAGAAAGATTAGAGAAATTGGGCTACTTTTAAATTGGCCGCTTCAGAAAAAAAAATTGATTAGAGAGAGATGAGAGAGAGTATATTATAACATATTAAATGGTCCATTAATAAGAGAAAAATTATGTTCTCAACTTCTTTATTAACTTAGTGCTTGAGAGGTAAGGAACACTTTACTGGAATATTCAAATATCTATGTATCTCATCTGGCTATATACTTTTAGACCTAGGAATAGTTTCCCTTGTTTTCTGAGAATTTCAACTGAAGTAAAATGTAAAAAAGTATATTTATACTTGCTTCTCTATGTAAACGTACATACGTAAGTATATATAGATCTATGCCTGTTTCTCTCTTTCCTTCCCTCTCTGTACACATATACAGACAGACGCACAGGCATGCATACAGACACTCACACTCACGCACACATATATATAGTAAGTTATGAAAATATATATGGCAATTTAATACCTCGCTCTACCTATGTATTGAGCACTGTTGAAATAAATACTACAAATTTACGCATAAAATATCTTTGTATATTAATTTATGTAGTTAAATGAAGTAGTCATATATATATATATATATATATATATATATATATATATATATATTAAATATATATATATATTATTTTATTAAATATATATATATATATATATATATTTAATAAAATAATATTAGGTTATGAGATTTATGTAACATCAAATTGGTTAAATTCGTAATGTTGTTGGACGAGAATAAATAATAGTTACTCGAGTCCAGGATTAAAATCAGACAACTGCTGTTACACTTATGCAAGATACAATAATTGGTAAGAAACATAACACGGATATATAAATGTATATATATGTTTGTATTTATATACCGTACTTTGGTGTAATTGCGCCAAACCCGGAAGTAATTGCGCCAACTAAAAAAAAACTGCTCTTTATATGCGTGGTTACCAAAGGAGCACTTTTAGCTAGTCGGCGCAATTACCCCAAAGTACGGTATACATATTTCTAACCATCAAGTATAACTGTTTTACAACTGGCATGGATGTCCTCATGCGAGTTGACGTACCATGCATTGAAAAGTTGATTATGCATAACCAAATGAGGCGGGATAGACATCTAAAAGGATGGATACTGAGAGATTACCTAAGTGTATCTTTTACGGGGGAATCACACAACGAAGGCGTTCACGACATAAACTAAAGAATCACTTCAAGGACAACATTAAGTGTAATTTTTTAGCTCTCAGTATTAACGTTTCTAGCTAGGAGAGTACTTTTAGTGATCGTAAAAAGCGTAGCTTCACAGTTTACCATGGCTGTTGTAATTTTGAGAACGAAAAACAGTATTACGTTAAAATTAAAATTAAATGTAATATCTGGAAAGAAAAATCTGGCAGATTTACTTGAAGCTTTTGAGTTTAACCATATTTGTGATTTATGCGGTGAGATAAAATTATTTAAAAATAGTTTAGCTAGCCATAAGCGATAAAATAAAAATCAGATTTTTTTTCTAGATAGGATAAAAATGAGGTGACATATATCTTATCGCTATGTTCTTTATTGACATTTATAAAACGATGTTTTATTTTAATTTTTTTTCTTGTTTATTACGTTGTTAGGTGTGTTTGACATTTATAAAAAAAGAAATAGTTTTACTTTTAATGTATTAAAGTCATAGGGACTACATTTGCGCTTGATATTTATAAGGAACTAGCATCACACCGCAATCAACAAGGATAAGATCATTACAGAAATCTCTGTCGACGAAAAACGTGTATAAAACAGAAATACAGCAGAAAATAATTCAACGTGAATAGCCTATTAAAGTATAAGTAACGTTCGATTGGAAGCAAATGTATTCAGCGCCGAACGTTAACTGTATGTTTGTGTGTAGAGACGTTTGAGGAGAATCTTCACGTATGTGTATTGTTGGCTTATGGTCAAGGAATATTCATTTAAGCTGGTGTGAAAACATAGTTAAATCGATATAAAAGAAACCAAGCTAGTAAGATAAGGAAGAGAACAATAAGGTTTCAAATTAGTGGCATGCGCAGTCTGCTGTGTTGAGGCAAGTAGAGATGTTCGTTTGTGAGAACATCAGCTCTTCGTAAAATAATGTATATCAGCATAATATGTATGGTAGGTTTGGATTTAACTGTTACTCTGATGAACGATAAAGAATAAGAGAGCATGTATTAAGTGGAACTTTTTTTTATATAGGCATCACCACTTATCAAGGCCAAGGTCACTCGAGGATAAGGTTTAAAGAGTGTACGGTAGAAATTGGATGATATAGTAATCGTTAGTAATGGAAATTCAGTAAATTTGTTAACAAGTGGGACGGCTCACCAAGAACTTGTTTACGTTAGACTTGAAGACAACCATATTGTAGTCAGCTTGAAAGCAGGAAAACGGAAGGCAATTCTACAGGCGTGCAGTTTTAAGAAAGAAGCTTCATTCATGGAATCTATGTTTAGCTTTAGGCAAAGATAAAGAGTGGGGGGAATTATTGATAGTGTTTACAGCTGGACGAGTGTTTCTTGTGAAAGTTTGGCGAGGGGGGACCATAGATTGAAGCTCAGTCGGACACTTTCCATGAAAATAACGATACAGCAGAGACAAACTCGCAACATCTCTTCTGTGAGATAGGGGTTGCAGAGAAGAGAAAAGGACATACCACGCAGGGTTAGAGTGGACCTGGAAGCAATGGCAATTAAGGCGTGGCTCTACACTCCCGGAAGCCCGCAAGCTGGGGCCTTACCATCGGATATAGTTTAAGGTAATATCCAAGACCGATATGTTTGACTTTAATTTATTCATGTATATAATATGATGGAGTCACCATTCGCACTTGACATATCTAAAAAAAAAAAGTTTTAATCAAATTTATTCATTTTATGATATTCGTGGGGTCTGCATTCACCTTTGACATTTATAAAAAGGAAATGCATTTTACTGTTTATAATATTGTGAGGCCTGGGTCAACCGTTGGCCTTTATAAAATGGAAATATACTTTACTTTTAATTTATTTTATGTTTATCATACTATGGAGTCCGCCTACGTAATTAAAATTTATAAAAAGGATACACTTTTGCATTTCTTGTATTCATGTTTATGATATACTAGCATGGGTGTCCGGCGTTGCCCGGGTGTTTGGAGGTGTATGCTGAACAAAAAACAAAAAATAAATAAAGAAATAAAACGGTCATTTTTTTAAAATTTGACCCCTATTTTAACCCCTTAAAATTTATTGTTTTGGGCTCAAATTAAGTTGTTAAGTTAGATCCATGTCCAAGGAACCTATATCTAAAATTTCAAGTGTGTAGACCGAAAATTGTCGAAGGAGTTTGGTAAAGTTCTCAAAGGTCAAATCGTTGAACTTTTACCCCTTACCAGCCAAATGTCTGGCTGAAAACCGATCACGCAGATTTTCCCAAATCTCAGTACCCTGTATATCAGATTTCGAGTCTGTAGACTAAAAATTGACAGAGTCATTGCGTAGGGAAATGTACACAGACAGACACACACACAGACACACAGACACGTTCACTTGTATTAATATATAGATAGATGGGATCTGCGTTTTAAGAAAATAGTTTTTAATTTTAATCTATTTTATAATTCTAAACAAGAATGAGGCATACTGAATAAACTTACAGCGTATAGAATAAGCTTACAGGATATAGACATAATTTTAGATAGTAACATTGTAAGACATACCTTATTTCGTTGAATTATTGCAAATTCAGGATGATAATATTATTTAAGATGTATTTTTAAAACATCAATCCTCTTAATCAGACATACTCTGCCGTGTATTTTGTTATTAAAGTTCATAGGAAAAATGTAATTGGGACTAAACGTTGATTCACTTAGCTTTGGTATAAGGATGATAATATATATTAATAAATATAGTTGTACCAATATATATGCTTATGTCGGGGAGCCATCAAGATATATAAGATCTTGCGTCGGTAAATATCTTCAAGCATTCCTACTCTAACTAGAACCATTTTGACTCATTCTTCCACGCACTCTTCTTTCCTTTCTTACATCATTTTTCCATCACTTTATATCTAGCAGTCACCACAATACCGCATTGACTTTATGAACTGTTTTAGTTTAATAATCCTCAATCGTTTACATTTAATTTTTAACTACATTTTCATTTTATCACGAAGGGCAGAAATCGATAGTTTAATTTGATGTATTTGTTTTAAACCACATCAACACTTCTTTTGTCATTTCATGTTAAAATATATTACGAAAAATGATCTCACGTTATGATACTCATTGGACAAAACCAGTTATTTTCTTCATAGCTTTGTTGAATTGTTTTCGGGATCATTTCGTAATTGAACACAACAGACCCGATCGGATTTGAACGCAGATTTTTTTTTTAAGCTCCAGACGCCATCCATTAGGCTAATGAAATACTTTTCGATCTCTTTCAATTCATAATATTATGTGAACCCGTCCATATCTGTTGCACTGATCTATCCACATCAATTGCATTTAATTACGGGTTCCATCAATTTATTTATTCGTGTGTTCGATTACTTTATTGTCATACTGTCAATGGATCGACTAAATAATCAATCAATCATCAATTAGATTTACTTAAAGTTAAAACACAATAGATGGATGTCGGTTTTATATTGCACTATCAGGGTTTGCCGGCGTTGCCTAGGGGGTAGATAAAAAATATGTTCAAAAAGGATTTAAAAATACCGTTGTATGTAAACATCTCTCTCCTTTTTTCTTTTACTCTCTCCCTCTCTCTCTCTCTCTTTCCTCTCTAACTTTCTCTCTCTCTCTCGCCTTTCTCTTTCACAACCAGTTCAATACAGTGTAAGAAAAAAGAAAGAAATTAAAGGAAAACTGAACGTTTATCTTAATTTAAATGTTGTTTGTTTCAATAACTACCAGTAAGAATTAAAACAAGTACTTTTATACTGCTCCTGAAATAATATGTTCATTGTGACTCCAAAGTAAACGAAGTTTAAGCGATTATCTCAAATGCCATTGTTGTTTTATTGTCGATAAGGCAGTTGTTATGAAAATAAACTGCTGAAAAAAAATCTTACAAATTTTGCAGATGGAAAGTTTTTCTGTTTTAGTTACTTGTTTATGTTAGAGATTCAAGTAAAAGTTTTATCGTGTAATTGTTTATGATGGACGCGTTATTTTGTAAAACCCGAACTCCGGCTGTGTACAAAAATTAAATAAAATAATATGCCAGCAGGTGTGTTTTAAAAACGCTCATAACTTACGTTAATTATAAAAACCTTCTATCAAAGAGTAAAAAATGTTAAAGACACTTAACGAAATAATAGGATTTGTTTTTTTCTGTTTTTTTTTTGGGGGGGGGTTGTCAACTTTAATCAGATATGTACTGCTGGAAGAATCGTAACACATATTAGGAGCATTTAAACTGACATTTGTATCGAAATGCATAATTTGAATAGTCAAATCAACTCCCAATTTTGATAAAAGTCGTTTCAAGGATAAACTAAAAATACAGAATGGTGCGTGTATTTCTTAGTGGCGCATAAGTCACTTTACCACTCTAAAATAAAATGTGTTTTTTTTTTTGTAAATGAGTGTACTTTATTAAATCTTATTTTTATCTATAGCTTAAAAATTGTAATTTTGTTTTGATTTATGTATGAAAGATAAAATCAATTTATTGATTTTTGTTTAATTTTTAAATGGTAAAGTGAATTATGCGGTGACTTACGCGTCATTATAAGGGCTATGACAACAGAATATTTTTTTATTGTTTTTACTCTCGAGTATATATTCGACACAGTCAGACACAGTTACTCAACCCATAAACACATTACTCTATATGAAAGATATAAAGTATCAACGGATACACACTCGAGAGTCAAAACAATGAAAAGAAAAGGCTTTTTTATAGCCCTAGTCATCATATGCAATGATGCAAGCTCTTTCTCTGATTGTGCAATCACGTGATCTAGGTAATACAGTCATTACTCCGTTGATAAAGCTTTTGTAGGAATAATTGTATTTTTACGAGTTTAAACTATTTGATTCTATATGGATTTTAATTTTTATGCATTTTATATTTCCGAAAACAGTCGTTCCGAAAGTAGACTCCTATTTCTTTACCTCATAAAGTTGAAGGGCTACGAAGACGGTGGTGGTACCATAAAATAAGTGACCTATTTTTGCTCCAGAATTTATCTTCCTACGAGTCACCACTATAAACAATGTACGGAATGCTAGGAATTCAATGACACATCATTGCTTCTGACGCACGTCAACTACAGGTGTTGCTTTCTTAGTGTCTCACACAGTTAATATTCGCAACGTTTTTAAAAACCTCATTTCAATAATTTATCCGTTATATTTTTGTTGCTCATCAAAATTAAAAGCAATACTATCGTTACATTCGTCAATTTGGAATGTTTCCCTGCAACCTTAGTAAGCGTTAGTACGCCCCCAGTAGTACACCAGCCCTCCGCCAGTGAGTCGCCAGTGGGGAAAAATTATCGTTCACAAAATTTGAGCTAAATGAATATTTCAATTTTACTTTAATGCTGCCATTTGATTTGCGAGTCAAGCTAGAAAATTTTAAAATGGCGGACATAAAACTGTTCATCAATGCTTTGTCAGTGTTAACCAAACAATTTACGTAATGTCAAAAGTTTCCTTTTGTATATAAATTTTTATCGATGGTTTTGTCATTTTCCAGGCTTCATGTAACAATTAAACCATCTCATCGCAGTTTTTGTTCTTAAAATAAGTGTCTAAATACATTAATTAAAATGTTTCCTTTGTTTAAGTATTCTTTAAATAAAGTTTAAATCTAATAGTAAACTTTTATTTGTTTGTAGATAGAAATGTGTTTCGGTTATTTTTCTAATTATTATGAAATAATGTAAGAAGCAAAAAAACAAAAAACACAATCTAAACCTGAAGAATGAACTCTAATTCATATAATATTGTAACAACAGTGATAAACTAACCAGGACAAACAGTTTTACTCAACTGTCCTGTTTTCTACACGCAAAACAGACCATACGTTTGGATTTTTTTTTAATTTTCGTATAAATTATTGATGGTTTCAATAAATTATTCAAATTCAAAAGTTCATAAAAATATTAATATATGATTTTATCTAAAACATGTTATGTATATTTTTTCACAAAATAACCAAAAATAAAATGTAACTGTTCCAATGATACACAAATCTCTAATTTATCTGCAATTACCGTAATTATGCGTAAACGTTCTATAATCCGCTGTATAAAGTCTTGTTCATATCAATTCTGTATATTTTTTCAATTTAATGAGATATGCGAAATAAAAAATGAAAACGGTTGGATGTCAAAATGTTTTAACATCTACGGAAACTAAAGGTGTGTTTCACTACTGAAGTATATTTTTTACAGAACCTGGCTCATACGGAGACGAACGCTTCCAATTGTTTCCAGATGTCAATTTTTGAAACAGACTGGAATTTGACTGTCGTCCGAACAGTCAATTAGTATCAGCATAAAAATACTTTTTAATTTTCTTACCGTTTAAACTTAGAGGCACTTTATTTATTTATTGAATTCTCCGTTTTAGAAAGTTTGTCAATCATATTTAGAGATGAAATTAAAACTTTGTTTAAACTTAATTTTAACTGAACCCATTTGCATTCTTAGTGTCGTCTGCCTGTTAACATATTTTAAATCGTAAAATATGACGGCCATTTTTGGTATGTTCCTTAAATCGTAATCAAAAACATCTACGTTTTATGTTCTAATCGTTTTGAACTCTATCTGATGCATTATGGGTGCAGTTATTAAAGTTGTTAGTATTCAGTACAAAATGGCGTCCTGAAGCCGTCAGATATTTGACCACTTTTTATTGAGAGTTACAGAACGCGTGCTTCTTGTTCCCCTCTCCACCAATAGCTGAGTCAACTGCTTATCTTGAAAGTGTGAAATTCTCACCAACCCAGTACAAATGGGTGTGTCTAAATGCCAGCATAAAAACCGTCTTGAGGAAACAATACTGTAATCGATCATAATGCTACATTTACAATGGCTCGTCGTCTGAAAAGTATATTGATCGATTTGTTTGATTGATTGGTCAAGAGGGAGAAATCAGTCACATGGATATGCGTGTTCGATCCGAATGTAGGCGATCCTTCATTAATACAACCAGTTGAAGTATTTGGCAGACTTTCCATTCGTTGCTCGTCTTATAGAAAGAAACAAATATCATTCCAATGCGATTCTTTGTCTTCCGATCGTGTTTATCTCTGTCGCCGAAGGCTACAATTGAACGAACTCTTGCCAAAATTCTAGCTTTACCGACAGAATCGATATATCTAAGTCTTATATAAGATTACAACAATTCAGAAAACCGGAAAAATCTTCGCTAAGGATTAAAACGCAGCCAACGCCTGTTATTGCAACGAAGCGAATGTTAAATACCAAACTTGTAATATAAGTACAGGATAATATTATAGAAACAATAATGAAAATAAAGTGTTTGCGTACATAGCAACTAAATGAGAAGATAATACCTAGAAGTATAGTATTTTGATGAATTAACACATACTACTGTTATAACGTAAGCTGGTTAACATGTATTAGAAATAAATAGATGCGATCAGACACCAACAGTACAGTTACGACTAAACGTCGTCGGAGATATTAATGGCACTTATAGCACCAGAATTATGACGCATACTTCCGTAAAATAATTTGACTCTGCAACACCTCAATAACTGCATTAATTACTAACTAGGGGCAGGATAATGCTTATAAGGATGATATAACGACAATAAAATATATACTACGCTACTTATAAAGAGGGAGATGGTCTCATGACAATAAAATAGATACTAAACTACCTTACTTAAAAAACGAATGAGGTAATGACTGAAACAGAATATGATAATAATATAATGATAGTTTCGCCTGAAGACAAACAGATACAAATATCTATTATTAGTAATAATAATAGTAAAGTTTGGATTCAGAGAAACATAGATCAAAACTTTACTATTAATAGATTTTGTTTCAAGTTTAATACGAAAACGAGGCTTTTCTGTCCCTATAGGGTCTATGAACATATAATAATCGTTAATACTACTAATGTCTTTACGTATGCCCTCACCTATTTTTGACTATAAAATCGAAATAACAAATAAGACTTGATATAAATTATCTACATCAGCGGATTGTTTCTAAACAACAAAATGCTTTTTTCGACCACCTAAATCATTTACGTTTAAGACAAAAACACATGCAAATAAGAAGCACAGTTGACACAACATACAGCAAGAAAAGAATTAGAATAAAAAAACCATAAGACATGCGTGACTTTGTGAATAGTTGGAAATATTTACTCATCTTTTAATCGTATGTGATTAACTTCTGTTTAAAATCAAACTTCTACCTCGTGTGTCTTTAGTCCATGCTAAAGTACTCCTAAATCCACTGTTAAGACGACGCTTTTGAAAAACAAGTTTGTTAAAAATCAGAAAACTATATATTTCTCGACCAAATATTTCCCAGCAAATGAAAGCTTAAGCCTTATAAATGAATGAATAAATGTAGATTGGTTTGCTATGCTTCAAATTTATTCTCTTTCTACTTCTTACAAGAGGGAAATCGAACTCTAATTTTGTTTAACGTTTTAGCAAGAAACGGAACAACTTACACTTCTTATCAAGGCGGAAGTGTAGTATTATCATGTTTAGTAAATAGGCGCTGGATTATCCCACTCGGGTTAACAGATCCGTAGATCTTGTAAGGAAATCCATCTAAAAGAATGAAAAGTCTGATTTAAAAACCTCTGCTACTGATCTCACATGTTATGGCATCAACACACACATGGAGGGACGCCCCTGTAGTCCTGGTCGCAAACCTTGGTAAGACTGGAAAAAATATCCGGTTTGTAAACATACATTGTTCAGGGAGTAGTAAGTCTGCCTTTTTTTATTAACAAGGTAGAGAGGAACCATTACAGAACTCCTTAAGGATACACAGTTTCCTGCCTAGGACAATGAAAGTCTTCTCATAATCTCTTTTTATATATCTTGACAATTTGGGGACATTTACTTATCTCATCGTGTTATTTAACGAGTCTGAGCCACTCTTGTCTAATAGATTGAGGGTATAGATTTAACAGCTTCTTTTGACTGCTGTTTCCGTCTCATAGTATAGCAGCCTTACCCATTAGCTAGTGCAATCAAAAGTTGTATAACATCAGATTCCATGTATTGTCATGTCGTACATAGAATGGAACCCTGGCCATATCTGCAGTGGGATTTTCCAACGCTATAATACCATTGATGAAGATTAAGTTAATGGTATATTTGTGTGGACATTGTCGTCTGCCACTCAACATGCACACAATCCTTCAACCTCATTTTATACTTTTTCAATAAAAATGACTGGGAGGTGACGACGAGTTGCATTAAGAAAAGATAATTGGTAAATGTAAAAAGGTAATCGAAAGCAATGTCAATATACAATTGATAAAAAAATTGTTATTTCAGTTTGTATAATAAATTGAAAAATGATGATACAATGGACATTATACATGAATCGACCTAATATATAAAATGCTTATTTAGACAAAACTTAAATATCGATGCATAATAATAAAAAATATACTTCTTTTTCACCAAAACGTGAAACATTTTTTATATATTAACTATGTTAGAATATTAGCTATGTTTGACATTAGATAATATTTATTGATTGCATAAAAAAATATATTTATTTTCGTATATAATTTTATTCATATGTAAAACATATGAAACTGAAATTTTGTCTACACCACCTTTAAAATATTATCGACAAGAAGTTCCGTTAAATATCGTTATTATCGTTTTAAAAAATGTTCCAATTTAAATTTGGAATCAATAATTCTTTATAATAATGTACTAAAACACTAATAATGTTTGCTGCTAGAAAAATACAGCAGTTAAAACAGTAAATTCAAGATGCATTGTGAAAACATTAAATAATTTTATTCCAAGACAAATAATACAGTTTCAACAAAGTGAAATGGACAATAAAATATCTTGTTTTATCTGATTCTTTTTAATAGGTCGACATGTTTTACAACACGTTAAAATTTATTGTTGAATTAATTGTTTTCATCGTTTTTATTTTTCTTTCTTTATTTAATTAGTTTGTTCTGTAAGTGTATATGTGTTGTTCATTGGCCTTTCACCGTGTTATATATCTTGCAAATAACTTATTCACAGTGCAGTATCTTTTCTGATAATGCACTTTATCTTTAATACCTCCATTCGATAAATCCTTCCAGATAAAGGTAATTGTAATTTTGTCTCGATTCAAAGTTCTGTATTTTACAAGCTGAATGTAATCCACATGAAACCGATCTTGCATCTAAAGAACAATTGTAGCAAAGCAAGTATAAAGAAACAATCCGTACATACCTATATCGTAATAAACCCTATTTTTTTACTCAACATACAGGTTGATATGGTAACTTAAAAGAAATATATGCGGAAATGTGTAACTTTGCATGCTTATTTCTTTGAATTCTCTTAGGAAAATTGTCTTTAGATGGTTCATAATCAGTATATTAGGTGTTTAGTATTCATCTACTGTAGAACCCTGAGATACGGAATAAAAATTAGTAACAAAATACAGTACAGTATATAATACACATGTATATAATCAAATAACATTGTAAATGAGACCGTAAGGCGGGAGAAATGCCGTAACCAGGTGGCAGAAAAACACCGTATTCCATAACGCAACCTGAAAAAACACGTATTCCAATGCCACCGTATCCCGGGGTCTTACTATATATATATATATATATATATATATATATATATATATATATATATATATATATATATATATATGCGTGTGTGTGTGTGTGTACATCTACATCTATATCTATCTATCTATATATATATATATATATATATATATATATATATATATATATATATGTATATATTATACATCTACAAGCAAAAGTACCCATCGTGGACGCGGTTCGAAAACAGGCTACAGAAAATGGACTCTGATTTACAAAAGTATGATAGGCTATAAAAGGAAGGGTTGTAAAGAGATAGCTTCGAAATCGGGGGTATCAAAACCAAAGCAAAATATGATGAAAGTACAAATAAAATAGATAAACCCCATAATTTATTATACCATACCTGTTCACACCGAAACACTTAACACAATATTCTGTGGATCTATATTAAAAAAACCTTGTTAAACTTTGGAGGTCAGGCGCGAACGAACACCCCATAATTTTATTATACCATATTTCTTTCAAACTGAAACATAACTATCAAAGTATGCTTATGCAGATAGATATGAAAAGTCGTTTTTAAAGTTTGTGCCTATTTCCATTCTATGGAGGCCAGGCGCGAATGTAGACCCCACAATCTTATTATACGATCACTAAGTTAAAACATACTTATCAAAGCATTATTATGTACATCTATATCAAAAACACTTGTAAACGTTTTTTATTTAATTTTTAAATGTTTTATTTCCATATTTTGTGGACTGGGCGCGTACGCAGACGTCACAATTTTAATGAATCATCATTGTGTCAGATACAAACATACCCATTCCTGTGTCTCGATACATCTTCTATCATCATATGGGATCAGTTTTCTATAATAGTCAACAATATAGGAGCCCATTCGTAACCAGACACACACACACACACGGACGTTCAGCTTTATATATATATATATATATATATATATATATATATATATATATATATATATATATATGATGAAAGTAATGGAAATAGTATTCCGACAAAATAGAGAAAATAAAAAGGAACAAACCGTATTATGTGTTCATCAACGTTTTGTCTTTAGGAAGTCTCGAAATAAAGACAAAACGTTGATGAACACATAATACGGTTTGTTCCTTTTTATTTTCTCTCTCTCTCTCTCTCTCTCTCTCTATCTATCTATCTATCTATATATATATATATATATATATATATATATATATATATATATATATATATATTGGATTTACAGTTTTGGATTTTACCGTCATTGGATACTTTACCTTTCACCAGACTATCCAGTCATGTGAAATCACCTTTTTCTTCACCCTATTCCATATGCTAAACTTTTGGCTATCAAGTAAGATGTTTGACTTACTTACAGTTTTATCAAATACGTTTTCATGCAAAATCCCATCATGCACTTTGCTAATTCCTACCCTCTGATGAGAAGGAAAATAAGATATGCTGTTCACTCTACTTCCGAGACATAAAAATAAATAAGAAAGATCAGAGAAGAGAAAGAGAAAAAAAGATGATAAAGTTAAATATTAAACATAAAATAAAGGGAAGCAAAAGTCAAAATGACCCAGACAAGAAATGTTAAATGCGCGAAAAAATATATAGGGCCAAATTATATAGGTCAACTGAAATGTACAGGTCATCACTTAAAAAAATGTCAGCAGGAGTTGTTAGACGACACTAAATGGAAAATAAATAAATTAATTAATAAATAAAGAACAAATAAAAAAAATAATAAAAAAATAAAAATAAAATATAAAATAAAAAAATAGAATAAAAATTATTTAAGGGGAGAGGATGGCCGGTATCTTCAAATTCAGGAAAAAGCAAAAAAAATATACATACAAGATATGAAAATGTGGGTAGATTAATATATTAGATAAATAGGAAAGTTTAAAGAATAAATCAGAAAATGCAGATAAATAACCGGCCATGCAAAGAAGAGATAAAGAATTAAAATAAAAGACTATTAAATTAAAAAGTATTAAGAAGTATGTAGAAAAACGATAAAGTTAAAGAAATTTTTTTATATCTATATAAAGGGTAAAAGTAACAGCTATGTAATTTCAAAATTGTCATAATTAAATTTGGACTTATGTTTACAGAAAGAGATCATTTCATTTTTAGAATTTATTATATTGTTACTTTGAGGGGAAGTAATTATAGTTATAGCTTCGGTTGCGCAGAGGCGACATTACTTAGAGCCTGGAGTATAAGACTTAACTTTTTTATGATAGTCCATTTGATTGAAAAGGGGGTATTATTAGAGTAAAGTTTTTTAATTAAGGTGGTTAGAGAAGTTCCTTGGTTATTATTAGAATTATGGTTGTTAAAAGAAGAGATGTGGTTTGATATTCTTTTCTTAATTAATGTTGACGTAGCGCCGATATATGTATGTACTTTATTAAAAGCTCGAGGTCTGGTTTTAAGATTAATTTGCTGATTTGTATTAGTTAAATAGTTTGAATTTTGTTCTTAGTGTTCAACAAATAGGGGGACAATGCCTGTATGAGGACTATTTTGGAGGGGATAATGAGTGTTGCTAGTGTTAGGATGGCTGTTAGGAGAAATATTATTATTCTCATTAATATTATTATTAATATTATTATTAATATTATTATTATTATTATTATTATTATTAATAGTATAATTGTAGATGGAAGGGCTGCTCGAGTGGTGTATTGGATTAGTAACTATATCAGATGGAGGATGGGAAGAAGAATAACTTGAAGACGATATATTAGTGTCTGTTATGGGAGCTTAGTAATAGTGCAAGAATATATAACATCTTTATGGATGCAATCATTATTGAGTATTACAGTTAGTTTTGGGTTTAATTGGGAAAGGGATTTTTTGGGCTGATTTAATATTTTTGTTATTAGATGCTAAGATTCTTTGTTCTAATTTAGGCATTGTTGAATAAGAAATCCGGATTGAATTTTTATTGAAAATAGAACTATATCTGTGTGGGCATTTGGAAGAGTTTTGTACAATGTTGAAGAATTCCTTAGGTATTTTAGTTTTTACATTTAGGCTAAATGGAGGATTAAACCAAATATGTTTCTTTCTCCTGATACGATTGGTGGGTTAGAGGCATTGCGATTAGTATTTTTGTTTGGATTATAAATGTAGACTGGTTCATTGTTATTGATAACGGCAGATCTTGTTATTTGAACTGGTTTATTACGAGTCATAGTGTGTGTGATTAGATATTTAAGGCGACCTGCAGGAGGAGCATAATTGTTGTATTTAATCTTTTCCTTGTGTCCTGAGTTCCATAAGGTATTGTTGAAGAAAGTAGCATTTTGATTAAAAGTTTTTTATCAGCAGGAAGAGCAGAAATTCTTCTAGATACAGATGGTACTATAGATTTTATGATTGAGTTGGGGTGATTAGAAGATTTATGGAAGTATAAAAGCGTAAGATTAGGTGTATGGTAGGGGCTATGAGTTTCAGTGTTAAGATTAAGTGTAACATCTAGAAAATTTGAAGTTTTTTTGTTTGGTTTGATAATTATAGAACAGCAAAAGTTATTGAAGAAGTTATGTAATTTTTTAATTGTTTTGTTGTACTCTCTTTGCCTGGTTGTTGTTGTAGTAAAAAGGGCATCGTCTCTATAAAGACCCCCCTTGGATATGTTTAAAGTGGTATTTAAGTTCTTTCAGTAAGAAGAGTCCCACTAAATCGGTAACCTCTGCAGAGTCATAAGTACTCATCAAGATGTCAAAATTATCAAGGGTATCCTTTCTAGTCCAAAGCTTATTGTTAAAATGTATAAGGGACTTTCTCACTAGGAGATTTAATTTTATTTCTAAATTAGTTACGCCAGAATTTCTTTTAGCAAAGATAAGAGCCTTATTTACAAGGATCGGAGAAATTGATTGATAATAATTTTGGATGTCAAATGTTATGAAGTTAAGGAGGCGTTTATTTTTAAGGGAAACAATCCAATTAATTACGGAATCTGAATTCAGACAAGGAGGTAAACCTACTTTTTCTGTAATAAAAGGGATGATTCTATCTAAGATGTTTTTGCTTACAGCTCCTAAGTCAGAGTTAGATGGGCAGATCAATCTGATGGAGGGGTTGTCAAAGAAATTAGGTTTATGATCTTTGAGGGTTAATCTAGGAGTACCCGGAGAAATTATTTCAGTGAAGTTATGAATGTTCATAGAAGTCAGTAAAAGTTTAGCTTCAGAATTAATGGAATCTAAAGTCTTAGGAGGGACTATTTTATAAGATTTATTAAGTTCTTTATACAAAAATTGTTTATATGTAGGATAGTCAAGTTTATAATATTTTTTTCTTATTAGCAGGGGCGAATATATGTTTATTCTTTTTAACTTTTTCGGCAAAATTATTTATTTTTCGAGTAACCGGATTATAATGGTGTTTTTGTTTCTTAAATTTAATTTTTTTGACTAAATTTAACATGGAATTCTCAACCTCTTCGAGCAAAGGGTTGTATTTGGGGTGGGCAGTAGTTTTTAATCCATAAAATTTGGCAGTTTCTTTTGTTCTCTATGAGAGTTGATAGGGAGTTCATTTAAGATTTCTGGGTGAAGTTGGTCTTCAGAGGAAATAGGCGCTTTAAGTTTATTTTTTATGCTTAAGTCATGGTGATAAGCCTCCCACCTTATATTTTTTAGGAAAGTGTTCTAGGCGAGAACAAATTTGTGGATATATTCTTGTTGGATAGGAATAGGGATATTTTGGCAGACAGAGGAATGTATTCCTTTTCAAACATATCTGGAGAGAATAAAAAGCTCAACTAAATGGGAGCTTATAATAAAATAAAAATTACAATTAAACTTACCAAAATGATCCAAGATGGTAAAGTTAAAGTATATTATAAATATTAAAGAATTAATGTTTATAAAATTATCTCAGCCAGATGTAAAAGCTCGATAAAACCAAATAGAAAATAGAGCTTATAATATGAGCAAACAGTTAATAAAATATGTTAAAAAACACTTATATATATATATATATATATATATATATATATATATATATATATATATGTATATATATAATAAAGAATATATACTAAGGAATATACAGAGAGATAAAATTCTCTCTGTTCTCGGAACTTTCCCAAAAATCGAAAACATATTCAGGAGTATACCTTAAATATAGTTGAATTTACATGTATAATCAGTATAAGTACACAATGGACGCGTTTATGAATTTGTAGTTCTTTAAAAGGGTTACTGAGATTCTATAATATATCACACATTGAAATTAATCAATTTTAAAGCGTTAGTTTAAGGGCATAAATGTTTAGGTAAATAGCTCAACAAGTAAACTACAAGAGTGACAACATGAAAGTCGGTATGTAAGTAAACTTACGTTTATGTGATGACGCTAGTGAAGATTAATAGTAGTGCGAAAATAATGTAAGGCAAGCATCCTACACAGAAATATTCATGTTGCGTTCCCGTATGAAAGTGTTTGCGTAATTTCGAATTTTCTGAAACTTTTTATCTTTCTTATGAAGAGAAATGACTGCAGGGTGAACATTAAGGAATCAAAGATCTGAAGATTATTTGATCTCTTGCGCTTCCAGGCAATCAAGAAATCGATTATTAGCATCAATAATGCCTGTGGAATTTGATTGATAAAAGGTTTTGGAATCGGCGATGAAATCAGTAGAGAAGAATTCTGCGAGAATTAAGAATGTCTTTTAATCGTTTTGCTTAAGATGTCTTGATATTGAAGTATTAATGAATATATATATATATATATATATATATATATATGTACATTGATTCTCGCTTAATCTTCGTCAAGCAACGATGAGCCAGCCTAACCATTACCTAGATTTTTGACCATTTTTGAAGGCTAGGCGTTGTTTGTGCCGCGCGAGGCGTAGAAATTTCAAGGTTGGTATCTGGGGCCGCTTTTAATAAACTGGGAGATATGTACCCTCATATATCTAGAGGAAAGAACACTCTGATGTGAAAACCTGTCTTTTCTGTCTTGTGGCAAACCTAGCACAGAAAAAAAGTAGTTGTATCAAAAACTGTTAGTGATCATGAGGAAAACCTTTATCACTATAAACAAATCATCTGTGCATTTTCGAACAAAGTTCATGTGGCAGAGCTCATACCTCAAAATAGACGGAAGAGTTCATCATATATATATATATATATATATATATATATATATGTGTGTGTGTGTGTGTGTGTTTTTATGTATTGTTTCTTTTTCTACGCTTCGTTAATTTTAAGAACGAAGATCAATGAAAATAAGCTCATCTGTTTTCCAATATTTTTTATTATAAATTGGACGTGTTCGCAAGTACAAATAAGGAGCTTTGGTTTTAGGTGTCAGGACAGATTGTTGATGACGTATAACCTAACGGCTCTTAGGTGTAGTTCTAGGAATCCACACCGCTGGTTACAAGTGTAATAGACAATTCTCTCAAGGTCCGATCTTTGTCGCGGCCATTAATATGACCAAGTAACCCGTAGTAAACGACAAAGCACACGCCGCGTAGTCATAAGTGGTTTGACTGAAACTGCATCGCAAGATCTTGGGTTATCAACAAAAATCTAGCGCCACAGTTGATGATCTCCTCTGCTTTTTCCTTCTTGCGCTGAAAGGAAAGATCATTCAACTTTGTCGGTGCTTTTTTCCTAAGTGTAAGGTTTAGCAACAATAAACAACGTCACCCTGGTGGTAGTTTTTATATGAAATTAAGTATTCACAAACGAAAGAAATAAAATAATAAGTGTGTACAGTTATTCACAGGAAAATCATAAGAGAAAAAAAAATGCCGATTGAAACTTTCTTTTTTTCTGGTTGTTACGACAGTCGACGAACGTGCCTCAATCTGGGTTTTAACGACCGATTTCTTGCGTATGATCGGTCAAAAGACGAGTGCTTCTTGAACAGTGGAGTGTGGAGGCGGAAACAGCCCCCCCCCCCGAGTTCAAACTCACTACTGAAAACTCCCTGAAGACTCTCTGCAAACTCTGCAAAAAGTGATTTTTCTTGGTCTACATCAGCTTATGTATACATGGTTGGTTTGGGTCGAAACCTACCGGAGTGTTCCAATTAAGCAGTTATCGTACAATCCATAACACCTCGGTTCGTCCTGATTAGATAATCAGCACCCTCCCTAAAAATCAGGTAAGATTCAACAGCAAGGGTTCTCATCCATTATTTTCTCACATACTGAGCAGCCCATTCTTTACCGCTGGGCCAATACTTTAGCCCAGTTATCTGCTAGATATCTTCAAAATGTTACTTTTCCAGTAATATTGTTTCATAAATTCGGCTTTGTTTTTTTCTGTTACAAGAAATATTTATTTCACATCGGCGATCACGCCGTATCTCTTCCAACTAGCAGAGTTACTTGCTGTTTTCCGGATCTGCCATTGAAATAAAAAGGTACTAATTCCTCTTTCGCAGACCTTTTTAGCGGTGGGGGGGGGGTCAATATTAAACCATAGCTCGTATTTAGCTCTTCGTAAGCCATTCTTCTGGGGTAATTTCGTCGCATCGTCGTTGGTTGTGTCACAGACGCATGCGCAGGGGTGATGATGTATCGGCAATAACGGTGCGATTATGAACTTCCATGTGTTTTTGTAGTGTTGAAGGTAACTGTTTTTCTGCATTTGTGATACACCGGCGAAATGCTGGCCATCACACTGGCACTTAATAATAAACTATATTTTTTGAATGATGCAAAAAGCTAATCGAATTTCAGCCGAGATACTTCGATAAATATTTAGAGATAATAAATTTGGTCATATATTGACCAAATGATGAAGCATTAAATATTTGTTTTATGATGCGAGATTTATCTTAGTTATTTCTTTACTTATGCATATTTTTTAAATGAGTTCTCATTTTTGGTTCCTTCAATTGTGATTTCTGGTCACATATCAATATTGTGTTGTTGTTTAACTATATAGTTTGTTTACAGGGGGAGGAGTAGATGAGCCCAACAACGTTATTTTGATATATCCAGTGGACATTTCCTCATTTATTAATGTTATTATATTCTGTTCTTTTTCAGTATTTTGCCCTCTTTCCTAGTTTCTCTATATATGATGAAAATAGTATGCACTAGATTTCAGTAGCTTTAAACTAATATTCGTTGCAAAACAATTTCCATTTATATATCATTTCAAAACCCAAATTTATTAATATATTAATATATATATATATATATTACTGTTGTGGGGTACAAATCACCCCTATTTGAGAACTATGTGGAATCAACCAGTCCTCTGAATACTACTAGTTTCAGAGACAAAAGGGAGGCATTCATACCATGTTTAACCGCATGCTACGAACACGTTCCTCTCATACCATTTTAGTGGCTCCTGTATTCTTTATGATAAATACATATTATATTTTATACCTTTTATACTACTTGTGGTTTTTTTTCATTTGTGACCCCTAGCACGGGTCTACAACAATTACTCGAACTAATATACATGTATATATATATATATATATATATATATATATATATGTATGTATACATGCATATATATGTGTGTGTGTGTGTGTGTGATTAAAATGTTCAGAATAAGAATCTGTAAAATTGATTTTTTTTTATAAAAGCAGGGAATACAAATAATTTTTTCTCCATCGATGAAGTTCCAAAAATTCATACGTTTCTTTTCGTTTTCAGTGGCAGATCATATAGAATGAAACTCACTATTAAGCACAGAAATTGAAAACCTTTTAATATTGGACGCGAAATAATGTTCGAAGAAACAAGAACCCAATGTTTTTTAGCTTCGAAACTTTGTTCAACTTCAACAATTTTAAGGCTCATCTCTGGACATAAAAAATGCAGATATATCTAGAATAGGGTGAATTAGCACTCTGATTTTAAAATGAACCGTGTACGCTGATGGGTTAATATTAAATTTTGATTTCTCAGTTTTATTCACACCAAATACAAAACTAAGATATAAATCTATTGTGGAGAAATAAGCATAATCAAGAGGAATTATTCAATATTATTCAACATCGCATGTATAAAATAACGAAGTCAATGTATGCACGTTTTTACAAGACAAACTAAAGGTTTCACTTTGGCACTCGGTACTAAATTAGCATGTTGCGAAAGCAATGCTACCGTATTAAGTATTCACTTGTAAAATGTGTACATCTATCTTCAATGCGACTTTGAAGCTGCTCAAGGCTTTCTGCTAGTGGAACCTTTTGACTTCAAAAGTAATATTTTACATTATTTGTTTTGATCGGATTATTGTTTTCATCGTGAGTGTCTGTACAACGTTTCGGTCGATGTTGTACAAATAACACTGAAGATGAGAACAATAGTCCAATCAAAACAAGTAATACAAACAATCAGCCGTCATCTAAAAAATCCAGAACGGTAGAATTTTACAATCAGAATTTTGGCTTTATTTATTTTATTTATAAAATAGTTTACAAGTTAGAAAAGCATTTCATCCAAGGCATGAAAATTGTTAAACAAAATGTTTTTACTATAGGCTTTAAAAATAAAGGTAAAAGATTCAATTTGAAATTTATTTATCTTCAAAGTGTATTTTTATAAATTTTACAAAGTAAGGTATGCAAATTTAATACCTTACTTTGTAAAATGTATAAAAGTGCACTTTGAAGATAAATAAATTTCAAATTGAATCTTGTACTTTTATTTTTAAACCCTATAGTAAAAACATTTTGTTTAACAATTTTCATGCCTTGGATGAAATGCTTTTCTAACTTGTATCCTATCTTTTTAAGATTATGTTTTATTTAATTTATTAATTCGGATTTATAAAAAGATGAATGTGATTTTGTATGTATTTATAAAAACTCTCCTACTCTCTATTTCAGATTGTATTTCTCCTCACACCACAACTCATTTTTGCAACCCCCTCTTTGTATTATTACAGGTCTGAATATTCTCTGTTTCAGTTTGTAATTCTCCTTACTCCACAACTCTTTTTTGCAATTCTCTCTTTGTCATACATGTCTGAATAATAAGAAAATCTGAATTTTTTTAACAAAAAACTTTTAAATAACTTTTTTAGATTAATTTTTTTAAACTTCTTTCAGAATAAAAAATCTATACAATTTAATAAGGAACATACTTCATATAGGTTTCATCAAAAATATTCAGTAGATAACGAATAAAATAGAGATTAAAATTTCAAAAGGAGTGTATAACTGGTTACGCTCAATAGTAGTCCTCGCTAGCGAAAGACTTTGTTCTTGTTATTCTATTATTATTATTATTATTATTATTATTATTATTATTATTATTATTATTATTATTATTATTATTATTTAAAACATTTTGTGTCCAGCGCTTTCGCGCGAGGACTAATACATTTTTTACATTTCGTTTCGTTACATGACTTTTTAGTGAGAAATTTTAACGGGCGATATTTTTTTTCACTTAAACTTATAGTTGAAAATATAAACTGTCATCTATATCAAAATAACTAACAGTGAGACCTGACGTTGCGCAAGATTAAACGAGGATCAACGAATGTTCCACACAGCCAACACATTTATTGTCATCGACCATTTTTGAATCATCTCGATTGAGTTTCTGCTTTAATTCACGAGCCTTCGCCGAGTAACGTAGTTTCTATTCCACTGTAGTGAACCTACTGTTACTTTTATCAAATTATTTTATATACGCCTGAGAGTATCCTGTACCTTTACAAGGCCACCATTCGCCCATGCATGGAGTATTGTTTCCACATCTAGTCTGGTGCATCTACCACTAGTCTCTCCCTCTTAAAGTCCAAAAAAGAGTTGTCAATCTAATCGGTCCCACGTTATCAACTAAGCTCTAGCCCCTGTCCCATCGTCGCAATGTTGCATCACTCTGCTTGTTTTACAAATATTTTAATGTCATGTGTTCTGATGAACTCGTTTTACTTGTACCCCCCTCGACATACATATCCCCGACAAACCCGCTTAGCAATAAGATCTCACCCCTACACTGTTGTTGTCCCTAAATGCCAGAAAGCTTTATATTCCAATAGTTTCTTGCCTCGCACAGCTAGACTTTGGAATTCCCTTCCTGCTGCCTACTTCCCTGGCTGTACTGATATGCAGAAATTTATATGTAACATAAACAAATTATCTTGTTGATCTTTCCTAGACATGGCCCCAAATAGTAGCCCCTTGCATCCAAGTGGCGATATCCTTTGTAAGGAGTGAACACGAGTAAAAAAAATTAATAAATAAAAAATAATGGTTTGAATTAAAGTTTAAAATGTAAAAGTCAAATATCATGGGTTAATTGTGTTTCAAACAGAAACATTCATTTTGAACGCATCTCTGTCATACCAAATAACGTACGGTCGATTTCATACCTCGGGGTCTTCTGCTTGTGCGGTGATAAACTTTTTCAACTGTACATCTGGTGTTAGGATGTATAATGGTGTTAACAGTAGTCGACATCGGATTGACCCTTTTTTAATCAAATATTTTCGATAATTGATTTTCGAAATATATATGTTAAATAATCCGATGAAAGCAGGAACTAACCAAATTAACCAAAGTTAACACCTTATGCAACATTATATTACTAGGGCATTTGAGAAGTTTTATTCCCACACAAGCTGAAAGGTTCTACATATCAAAGCATTGGTAAGTACTTTGATATAACAGAGCCGCGTTGGAAATAAATATTTCTGTTTAAAGCACAATAACATCATGATATTTGACTTTTCCATATTAAACTTCAATTACAGCCATTATCATCGCACAACCAGTAAGGACAGGCATATAAAATCAACAGTAGGGTAATTTATATTAAAAGAGACGCGTTCTTAAATGAATGTTTCTGTTTAGAGCACAATTGAAGTATGATACTTTACTTCTGCATTTTAAACTTTAATTCAAGCCATTATGGACAAAAAATATTTTGACAAAATCAACAGTAGTTTCTCTACAGTGCAATATAGACTACAATTTTTTTGTGAACTAAGTCACGGCGAGAGACATGTTAGCTTTCTTCCAGTTGCACCGCTATGGGTCCCGAACTAGAGCAGGCACGCAATCGATTTCATTGAATAATCGGCGATTTCACCGATTTCGATGGTAATAAAAAATATGAGAGTGTGAAACATTTATTGATCATCATTCAATCCCGGGCAAGCAACGGCGGGTAACCCTGCTACCATGCTAAATATATAATGTATGGTTTCTAGTAATGGCACTATTACTTTTACATTGATCAATCTAATGTATGGAGTGCAGCGACTACACGTCACTACCAGTGAAAAAGAAAATACAATACCAGACTGGTAGTGACGTGTAGTCGTTGCACTCCATACATTAGATTAATCGATGTAAAAGTAATAGTGCCATTACTAATGTGTGTGTGTGTGTGTGTGTGTGTGTGTACACAAACACACATTAGTAATGGCACTATTACATATTGTACACAAACACACACACACACACACACACACACACACATATATATATATATATATATATATATTTACTTTAAAACTTTTGAAACTGTAAAAAAAATTGTCCATCGTGGGAACATAATTTTGTCAGTAACTCAATTAATCTCCCGTATCGCTGAATAGTTTTACTGACATGAACAAACAATACTACCAATGTTCATTAAAGGGATCATCAGTCGTTTACCAATAAACGCTCAAACACACAAATTTTTATTTATATATAAAATTACAATTTTAAATTAAAACTATTTTTACTCTTGTGCAAATATTTAGCTCACAACGACAATTATTTTTTCTGGGGCAAAAAAGAAAATCTTCACTCGGTATATTTCAGTTTTAATTATTTATCGATAGATAAAGACAGCTATTATTGCATTTTCACGAGGTTCTAATAGTAATATAATATGGTCTACCTACATTTTGAACTTTTATTTTTGGAGCCAATAAGGCTCTGATGTATTTGGAATAAACATCTTACCGTGTTGAAACATTGATATTAAGTATCTTGGATGATTCTCTGATACTTTAATCAACAATTATTCAAACGTTTGTTGTAAGAGTTCTATACCGTTCTTTACATTATCAAGACGAATACAAATGTATTAAATCACCTTAAAACTGCTTGATCACTGGTTGACATTTTTCACAGATGCTCAGTTAATAAAAGTGTCTGTTGGGAAAGTAGTATGATCGAATTTCAACTCACGCAAGAGAATCATTTCGTCTCTTGTTTAAATCAAAGTGAATAATATTTGTTTGTGTCTCAATAAAAACTGAAACTTTAGAGGTAACTAAATTATTCACTCATTGCAAATTTACATTGTTATTAACATTGTCTTGATAAGATGTAAATTTTGACACATAGCGTTGACATATGTCGAGACACGTACTTATAAAATACGATAAACGACGGAATCAACATTTAATATTTAATAATTCCAAAGTTAACAAACTTTCAACAATACTGTTTTAAAAATACAACGTTTTCACTAAACATTTAGTTACAACGCTTAAAATTATTTTAAATATATATATATATATATATATATAAATAATAAATAATAATATAAAAATATATTAATCCGATCGAAGCGAGAATTTTTAAAATCTCTCACAATGTATTTACTTATTTATATATAAAAAAATGAATATATTTGCTTTTTAAATACATTGAAGGTAATAAATGTCATTTATTAGTTTCTTAGCACGTATTGCCAGGAAATCAGTCAGATATCCAACCCTTTAATTCCATATTATTATTGTATTATTATATTTATTTCGTTGTTAATTTCAAATTTGATAATTATATTATCAAGCAATATAAAAGTAAAACGTGGTCTTTTCTGGATTTAGATGCTCTGCGCGATAACGGATATAACGGGATTAAAAGAAATAATAAAAAACCCTATTAGATTAGTACTAAAATTTACTCTGGTATAAATTGTATTGTTTTTTTTTCTTGAGATACAGAGAGGTATATGTAGAATATTATGTTTCATAATTTTTAATATATATAAACGTATTAAGTAATAATAATAAATTATAGTAAAAATTAAGTTAAAGGTATGTAAAATTCAAACAGGGATTGTAATAGTGTTGGTTAGCAACCAGTTATAACTAATAGTCAGGCTAAAGCTCTAACTCTTTCTCTCTTTCTCTCTCTTTCTCTCTCTCTCTTTATATATATATATATATTTATATATATGTGTGTGTGTGTGTGTGTGTGTGTATTAAATGGTAAACAGCTGATTGATCCCTTTAAGAACATTGGTACTATTGTTTGTTCATGTAAGTAACACTAATCAGCGATATATATATAAATATATATATATATACATATATATATGTATATATATATACATATATATATATATATATATATATACTAGCCAATAATGATTACAAATAATATAAATTAACAATTCTACACTGACATGGATGTGCACACAAGGACAATATACTATAATGGATGGAATAACGGTTTAAATTTGAAATACCTTCCGGATTCTCGAATTAGTTATAAAGATTCTCAGGTTCGAATAGAATGTTCTTTATTTTAAAAGATTTTATGGAATAGCGGAAGTAGCAACGATCGAAACACCATAATAACCAAGATGCGAATAATGGCCTGAAAAATCAAAATAATACTAGATGTGTAGATATACACGATAAACGTTATATAAAAATACTTATGCACTTTCATACGTAATAGATCGTTTGCTTTCAGATAGTAATCAGTATGCTAAACACTTACAAGCATATAATTAAATGGGGATTAATTACTTGTCAGACATATTAAGTTCAAGCGTTTTTACTTGTTGGAGATGTTATTGCAAATAAAACACATGTTGTGCGGGACAGACTTTATGTTTATGTAGTTGCACACGTGCGGGAGATGCAGCTTTAAAAAACGTTAAGTACATCACATGCGTATATAAATATGTATTTGTGTAATGAAGCTAGAAATATGCAATGAGAAATTTAACGAGGATCAAAGAAGAATGAGGAGGAATAAATGAATAAAAAAAACATAGACAATGAGTGCTGGCAAAAGAAAACAAAAGGAGAAAGAAACGAAAAGTGAAAAGCAGAAACGAAACGTAAGAAAAGGAAGAAAAATGATAGGGAAAATAAGCAAATGCCTAAATAAGCAAAAAGAAACAAATAATAACAGAATGAAATAAAAGATAAACGAATAAGAACAAGACACATAATTACGTGAATGAAATCCTGAAACGAAACGAAATAATATAAACAACGAAAAGAAACAAGGAAATAACACGGGAGCATGAAACAAAAGAAACAAAATAAAGTATGAAATTTGATAAGTAAGCTGCTGAAACGAAAAAGAAACGAAAAGGAAAAAGAATTAAAGAAAGCAAAGAAAGAATGGAAAATAAAGAAAATGAAAAGAAACAAGAGAAATAAAAGAGGTGGAAGGAAAAATAAATGGTAGAGGTGAAAGAAAATACACGACAGAACGAAATAGACAAACCGCACACAAAAACAACGACATTAAACGATTGAGAGAAATTTAAAAAATGATTCTACATGCAAATGCTTGACAGAGTTCTATAAAAGAAATGTGTTTTATCCATTTTTAGATGTTCAACTTGAATTTTCTTCTTTATTGAAAATGCTTTGTGTTTCTATTTTTAATATTAAATGTCTCCATTATAATTATATCAGAAATGCGTTATTTTTCTTTTATTTTATTACCATTTTTGATAACATTGTATTTGGTGTGGATGAGATTATGATACATTTTACGGTGGGCGTTTACTTTTAATTTTGTTGTTTTCAAGGTATACGTACACACAAATATACATACAAGCACACACATAAACACACACACACACACACACACATATATATATATATATATATATATATATATATATATATATATATATATATATATATATACAACGATCAAACAACATATAACTTAATTGTTGCAGTTAACGAAATGTTCAGAATCTACTAAATTATATTTATATTTCATACCAATGAAACATTTGGGGTTTTGTAATAATGTAATTGTTTACCAACGCATCTATACATGTACACGTGTAACCTTCACTTTGTGAACCATTGGCAATTTTTCAGCGTTTATTTAATACTAGCCCGAGGGCCCGGCATAGGCCGGGTATTTGGAGGTGTGTGTTGAGCAAAAAATAAAAATATGGTAGTAGACAGGGAGCCTCGAACCCGTACCGTGAAGGAGAAAAAGAACGTAAAATAAATGTGACGTCTTTGCCGTTGCGTCCATCGCTAAAACTGAGGTGGCCAAATTTAATATTAAAGCTAGACAATCAAAACGAGGCGATGACTTTCAAAAATATCGGCGAACACAGCGAGCTCTCCCGGTAGAAAAGTGCCCAGATGAGGGTAAAGGCATTAATGTTTTTAGCCAATTTTTCGATATTGTCTCCGAAGGGTCGAACTTAAAAACGATATCGATATCGTGAAAACCCGTCGACTCTGTCGAAAGATTAAGGCAGGCAGACATACATACATACATACATACATACGTACATACATATATTTAAACAGACAGATGAGATTGAGATAATAAAATGAATTCCTTTACACGAAACAAAGGCAAGGTTCACTCTAAAACCCTCCTAAGCACATCAATAAAAATAAAAATTTATTTTGGAAAATATGTTTTACATAACGTTGCTTTTGCGTTAATACGTAAGCCCGGGGTATCATTAAATCTATTGACTAAGGTGAAAACAGAGATATGTACAAAGAGAAAACGGAAAGGCGCATAGAGTTATATATATATATATATATATATATATATATATATATATATATATATATATATATATATATATATACACAAGTAACAGTTATCAAAACACGATGGACGGGTTGATACAGTTAATAAGAGGATAAAAACATGCCCAGATGCTTATTAACATTGCATTTCTTTCACTATGTCTGATGAGATGCCAACCTTGGAGATTTTTTAACAATATAAAAGTTAAAATTGTCTAGTGGTGTCGAAACAATTTCTAACAACCGAAAACATAAATATGATGTAACCTTTTTCTTTGCCGTTCTGGTTTTTGCAAGTATATATATATATATATATATATATATATATATATATATACATATATATATGTGTGTGTGTGTGTGTAAATATATATATTTATAAATATATTTATATATATATACTTATATATTATATATATTATAATATATATATATATTACATATATATATATATTTATAGATGTATATTATATATATATATATATATGTATATATATATATATATATATATATATATATATATACACCAATCATCAAAAAAAAAAACTCTTTCATAAATATCTTCCAACAAACTTATCTCAATAAAATCTCATTCAATAATGTTTTCAAACAACTTATTCATGGAGACTTTTGCAAAATTATTCTAAAAAAAAAACATTTAAAATTCTATAAAAGATATTTTCTTAGAATAAAAATACTACTTTTATTACCCGCCCCCAAAGCAAAACTATATACTCTCCGAACACAAACAGTTATGATTCTTTTGCATCAGAGAAACTTCCTATTTAACTAGCTACAAATTAACTAAAGTATAATTATGTCAATTAGAGAGTATAGATTTTTCAAAGTCTGTATCACTGGACAACAAGAATTTTCATAAACTCCTCTGAGCAAGTACCGCATATAATTAGACAGACAAAGAAAAAATGAAACACAAGATTATCGGAACAATAATGCTTAGAGTATAAACATCGTAAATAGAGCAATTGTTTAAAAGCGATTTTAAAAATAATATAAAGAACACGCAATTCCAAAGCTTTTATTATCATAGGATTTGTAAATCAAAACAAAATAGAAAATAAAGAATAAGCGAGCGTAGTAATTTGAATTCGTTTAAATATCACACCCTCTCGGATTTAGATGCTCTTTATTACTACAAGCATTGTATCTAATTGGCGCCCATGCTTGACTGCGAGAACTGCGTATGGGAGTATTAAAATTACACATGAATGACTGCTATTGCTTATATGTCTTCGTGTCAAGCAAAAACTAAAAATGTTTTTTCCAGGCATTTTCCCCTCTTTTATATCGACCAACGTTTTTTTTAACGATTTTCTTTTGATCCATCCCCCGTGTCGATATCTACGTAACGTATAAACGATCCACTTTGTTTTGTCGAGATGTACAAACAATTTTCAATCGTCAACAACGAACGCGAAAAATAACATACATTCACTGTAAGATCCAACAGGAAAATGAATTAATCTACGTAATACATTATCTCATTTCTATCTACATTATTCTCACTTACATCTAACTCAATTTATATATATATATATATATATATATATATATATATATATATATATATATATATACAGTGATCACCACTTATCAAGGCCCGGAAGCCACTCAGGGATAAGGGTTATTGCAAGTACGTTACGTTAGTGTGGAGATTTGATTAAGTGTTTACTTAAGGGGGCGGTTCATTAGGAATTTGTTAACGTTGGACTTGAACACATCCAAGTTGTAGTCCGGTGGGAAGCAGGCAGACGGAACAGAGTTCCACAGGCGTGCAGTTCTAAGAAAGAAGCTTTGTTCATGGAATCCACGTTTTGATTTATGCACAGATTAAGAGTGGGGGAAATTTTTCACAGTAGATTCAGCTAGACGGGTGTTTTTCGTGAAAGATTGGCGAGGGGAGGCCAGAGATTGGAGTTCAGACGAGCGCCTGCCATGGAAATAACGATAAAACAAGGATAGACTCGCAACGTCTCTTCTGTGGGAGAGAGGTTGAAGGGAAGAGAAAAGGGCATCCCCCACTAAGCCACGAAGTCTACTTTGTACTCTGTCAAGGCAGGATAGGCTGTTTTTAGCAGCTCCTGTCCAGATATGGCAACAGTATTCCATCCTTGGACGTACTTGGCTTTTATATAGATAGAGAATTGCATCAGTAGTGAGATATCTTCTGGAGCGGTAGAAGGATCCCACCATCTTTCCAGCGACCTTGGCAACAGACTTTATGTACGTGTTCCACTTCAGATCAGGAGTAAAGGTCAAACCCAGAAGCTTGTCAAAACACGGGGCCTCACCCAGGCGAGAGCCATCCATCCCAATTGATGCCAGATGGGGATCAGAGCGTTGATGATGTAAGGATAGGAGTTTGATTTTGGATGCATTAAAGGTAACCAGCCACGTCTTCCCCCATTTAACCACGCGCTCGAGATCAGAGGAGAGAGAATCAGAGAGAACTTTGTCATTTACAGCCTTTGATGTGTTGCCGTAGATGGCCGTGTCATCAGCATAGATGTTAACGAATGATTTAAGTATGTGTTTAGGGAGGTCATTGATGTAGATCAGGAAGAGAGTTGGACCCAGGATTGACCCCTGAGGGACTCCAGCATTTATATTGCCATACCTTGTCGAAGGCCTTTGATATGTCAAGAGCAATTGCCCTAGAAAGGAAGCCTTTGTCAAGAGATTCACTAATCCTGTGGGATATAACCGTCAGCACATCTGCGGTAGATCTTGCAAAGCGGAAACCATATTGTGTATCATTAAGAAGGTTGTTCCTGCTGAGATGGTTGACTATTTCTCTATTTAATATGGATTCCAGCAGCTTACTCATGACACACAGGAGACTTATTAGTCTGTACTGAGAGGGAGATGACTTATCACCTGAATTCTTAAATACAGGGAAAACTGATGAGGTCATCCAGGAAGTCGGAAAGCATTTCTCCTTAAAGCAGCGCTTAAATAGTTTCGTAAGTATGGGAGCGAGTTCTGGTTGAAGCTTTTTTAACACTATAATTGGGATGCCATCAGAGCCAGTTGCTTTACTGGAATCTAGGTTTTTTATTAGCTTGGCGACCTCATGCACGGATATTTGTATGTTACCTAGCTTGTTCTTTGTTATAGGAGGAAATATGGGGAGTTGGTGGCCTTCGTCGCATAGGGTAGAATTAGCTGCAAAGTTCTTTGCAAATAATTTGGCCTTGTCTGACGCTGAGGAGATGACCTCTTGTCCATTAATAATGGTTGGGATAGAAGGCATACTTCTGTTCAGGATCCTATTTGTTATTTGCCAAAACTGGTGGGAACCAAGCCGCTAATCAGCTACCTTGGATTTAATAGACTGGGCATATAGCTCTCTTGCATTTTTTATTACTCTTTTACAGTGGTTGCTGGCAGTCCTGAAAGCAGCTTTAGTCTCAGTGCTTCTATTACGTTGGTAGCTATGGAAAAAGTGATTTCTGTGCGCGATAGCAGCAGCACATTCTGGGGAGAACCATGGCTGGCTGTTAGGTTTTTGTTGGAATTTTTTAGATGGTATGAATTGGTCTTTGCCTATAATTAACCATTCGGTCAGATCTGATACTATAGAAGACTCTTCCTTTTTAAACATGGAGTGCAGAGGTAAATCAGATGTGAATGTACGGAAGCTATCCCAGTCAGCCATAGAGTATCGGTATACAGTACAGTGGAGGGGTACATCTGGGGACTTCTTACATTTCGTTTTTATCTTAACTGATACGACGGAGTATTCGGAGGATCCTAGAGGAGAATGAACGGAACATGAACATAGCTCAGAGGAAGTTGAGAGGAAAAGGTCTAGGAGGCTTGCATATTGACCGGGTGTATCGGGCACACGGGTGGGTTCGCGAACAATCTGAGTGAGGTCATAAGCAATCTCAAGATCATGACAAAACCTCCCCTCATCGTCTCTCTTATTTGAATGGGTCAGCCATTCCACGTTATGGACGTTGAAGTCACCACAGATGTGAATGTTTTCCGAGGGATATGCAGACAGTATGTGGTCTATTTTCTCAGATATGCTTTTAAAGATAGTAACTCCGCTATTGTGGGGCCGATAGAGGGCAAATATAAATGCAGTGGTGTTAGCAAGTGCAACCCTGAATCACATATAGGGTAAATTAGGATATTCTCTAGAGATATCCCTGCCACACGGGAAGCCATCCTTTATGTAGGCACATATTCCATGCCCATGGCGATGTTGGGGGTCAGATTAACCTGTTAAGTTAGAGTATCCGTTAATTATGAACTCATATAGGGAAGTGGTCGGCCCTATTCCAGTTTCACTTAGAAATAATATGTTCGGTTTCGTCTCCTGTAATTGTGTTTCAACCTCTGGAAGGTTGGAACGTAGACCCCTGATGTTGGAGAAAGAGACCTGGTAGTAGGGGTCTACGTTGGAAGATGGGGTTCTAGGTTTAATCGACTTTTCTATTCTGGGGATATTTCATGTTGAGGTTTTGGGATTTGTGGAATGGGTCAGCATACTTGGTTAGAGCAGTACAGAGAGGGAAAGTAAGAGAGAAAAAGACAGGAATTTTTTTTTGTAGCACATGAAAAGGTAAAGCCGTAACAATTACCCACTAGTATGGCATCGAGGGGCCCCACCAGAGACTACTGCATTGTCCAGATGGCAATACAGCAGCCCCAGTACTTTGCGTCTGCTGATAGGACAGCCTCCTTAGTGGTTAATTCAAGGTTCGGGTCCCTGACTCTCAGGCGGATAACATCAGCCCAGACAAAACGTTTACTTCCAGCACTCTTACTAGTGACATGGCCACAAGGACAGACAGAGACAGAAAAATTTCCGACATCTCAGACTACTGGTCACCAAGTACTACCGACCTTTATGCAGCTTTTTCTTCACCATTTGTCAGAAAAATCACTCATTGAATGAGGACTGAGGGACAAAAAAGGAGAAGCGGGAGTTACTGGAGCTGCCGATACACATCTACTGTATTATCTACTCTCCATTAAAAAGGGGGGGAGGAGGGGAATGGGTACAAGTGACTTATTTATATCTAAGTAGTAAGTCCGGTGCTAAGTTAACAATTCAGGACACTTTTGATAATAATCTCCCCCCTCCCATATTAATGGGTGGAAGTTTGTCGTTATCTATCGAGTTTGAATCATTGGAGTTTCACCTTATAATTAATTAAAATCAATTAATTAACTTTTATCAATTTGTAAAGTCGGCTTAATATAAATTTACATTCGAGTTTAGATAATTATTCAAGGTTTTACTTTAGGAGGTTCGTTTCCATAGGTAACTTTTTCTTTGCTAATGGCACTGTATTATATTTCGAATGTAATTGAAAATAAGGCTAACTATATTAGATGGTTTGATTGGCTAGCCAGGAAGCAAGCATTTTCAATATAGGCAAGCTTTCAGTAATAGTATATATTAAGTATACTACTTAAATAAAGTTCTAACTTTATCTACTCTCATAGAGAATAATTTCCGGCATTTTGTTTTTTTTTATCGTTAGTTTCCGGCATTTTGTTTGTTTTTATCGTTTACTTTGTAGCATGGGGTGACGAATAAGGCAGGAGAATAGAGACAAATACATAAATAAAACAAAAAAAACAAGTGTAAACAAGGTAACATAACATTGAGGATGAATTTTTTAAAAATACTTAACGTGTTTGCCATAATGTTCCGTCCGCCGTCTTTTTGCCAACTGTACAATATATATATATATATATATATATATATATATATATATATATATATATATATATATATATAGCCAACTGTACAATATATTGAGTTAGATGATAGAATGTATGTACTACAGAAATAGGTTCAATAATATATATATATATATATATATGAGAATAATAAACATAGTATTCCGACAAAAGCGAGCAATAAAAGGGAACAAGCCGAGTTATGTGTTCATCAACGTTTCGTCTTTATTTCAGTTACACGTAATCGCATTGTTGACTCTTTCAGATCTTCGAGACATTGTTCTTTTCTTTTGGGATTTTAATGGATTCATAATATCATTGGCATGTGTCCCTGGGATTATTAGGTTCCTATTAAACCAAACTCGTATCCTAGACTGTTAAGAACGTTTGTATGATTTGTTCTTTTTACTTCAGACAACATTCTGTTTGAAGATTTGTTCTTTTAATAACGGCTGCAAGTTGCGCTGGATATTAACATCTCTTGGCTTCTATTATTTCTGGTATTTTTAATTACTGGAAAGGGTACCTAAAAAACAAAATAAAACAAATAACCACATTATTGTCTTCTCTTCTTTAGTTTGCCATTCCAGTAATTTGTAGCAGTAGATATCTAGATAAACTGAATTAATCTTAGTCACCACTTCAGGGATCTCGCACATCAAAAAAAATGTTTAGTTACTTGAACGGTATATATATATATATATATAAAACTTGAATCTATCTTACGTCTGTGTCACGTACTTCCTCCCATAACGCCATATCGAGTACCATACTTATAAATATCTTATAATATATTCTAATAGAATTTAGAACCACTCAAATCACATGGCAACCAAAAATATTATGTAGTAAATTTCCGTTTGTTACAATAGTTTTATACATCATGTTTTATTAAAATTTGAAACCGCTATCAAGTGCAGTAATTGATTACATTCCTCGTTCACCAGGAAGTGAAACAATTTCTGTGTTTTATGTTTATTAAAGTGCTGCTTATGCAGAAAACACAATTTTAATAACGTAGCTTAATGCTTTGCGCTTAGTGCAAATAGCTATTTACTCTATTTAACATCTTAACGCAAATGAGTAAGTTGTGAAATATATACCATTTAAAAAGAGTTTTAGTGTTATTGTTGTTGTCGCCTTTTATTTAGTTTTGTAGAATTTAATGATGTGTTCTGTTCCGTTCAAGTTAAATTGAAGAAACGCTGTTCAATAAGTAAATTCTGTGTTGTTTCACACGGACATGACGAGACGGTTATCTCCGTTGTTGTAGCTTCGACCAAAAAAGAAAACAAATAAATAAATAATAAATGTCGTGCTCTAAATAAACCGTTTAGCAAACACAGGAGATGTTATCATCGCGATTTGCCTAAAGTCATGCACACGCATCTTTTGCGCTATTGGCTTGGAATGTTGTAATTGGCCATTTGCAACTGAAAGATACGCCAATTTGCCACAAGTCTCGGACCTGTTATTTTGTTTTCCTCGTGATCACCTCTGGTTTTATTGGGAAAAAGATGCTTTTTGGGAACAACCTTCTTCTCGAAACCGGCAAGTGTCCAACTTTGTAGAAAAAGTAACCATGGTCGATCGCAAAAAATCTTATCTTCTTATCTTCTTTATATGTACAATTATATACTTGTAAAATTGTGTGTTTGTTCTTATTTCTTTTTTAGGAGCTCTGTCGGGAGTGTATATATATATATATATATATATATATATATATATATATAGTCTTGGAAGTTTTTAACCTTTAAAACTATACAAAAAATATTTTTTATCATTCGTTAGAAAACTATTTAGTCAGTAAGTCATTCAATCACCTGCAATTACTGCATCAACTTGCTTTCTCGAATTTACTATAGTACCAGTAATAATTTATTTTAAGGGATTATCAGTTGTTTACCATGAAACACTTTTTCGGGGATTTAAAAACAAAACAGTATATTAAATCATTTCTCCTCAGCAGTGTTGATCAAACACCACCTTCCTTAATCTTGGGGAAAAACATGTTACAAATATTAGATCTAGTTTCCTATTTTTAATGTATCTAATCTATTCATGTTATAAAATGAATTTCTTACCTGTGAGATTCATCTGTTTCCAAATTCAAAATGGATATATTTTTTAATTTACAAGTCTTGTATTTATAAGATTAGGATTATATCCATTTGACTACTAATCACCGCCACTATGATTAGTATTTTGCATATTTACATTCTTAAAATTCTGAAAATTAAATATATATAAAGGTTAAAAATATTTATACATATATATATATATATATATATATATATATATATATATATACATACATTTTATATTTTTTTATATTTATAAATAAATTTTATACATTACTAATAAAGTTTTGGATTTCCTTTGTTAATTTATTCTGGTTAATTCTAAACGATTCAATTATTTTCGATGCCATTTAGTTTCAAAACCTTCTTTTTTGTTTGATTAAGCAGTTTTCTAATGTAATTGAAAGACTCAGAAATTTGATTAATCCTAATATCTTTAATTTTACTAAAATCCTCGCATAGTGTAGCTGATTCGCTATTATTTCTATTAACATAAGTTCTATCTTAGCGAGGAAAAGTTGGATATAATCGACCTATATTTTTGGAATCTTGTAGGCTATTTTTTTAAACTTTAATATTCAAACCATATAGGTAAATTACTCGCATTTTTTAAAATTATTTCGTCTTCCTTATCCTGACGCATCTTTAGGATATAGTTATCTACATTTCCTAAACTATTATATCCGTTATTTCAAAATTTTTCAATTATTTGTACGGAAAAAGACGACTGACTATAGGTTTCTTTAAAATGTTTAACAACATGAACACATCCCCTAGTGCTAGTCCTATACAAATTTATGCGTTTATTTAGAGGCATTACAGTTTCCCCTACGTATTGTAAATTACAATTTTTACAGGGCAACAGGTAGACTAAATTTTGGGAACTACATGACAAATCTTCTTTAGAATGATTAATAACTGATTAAATATTTTTGGTCACATTTGGCTTATATTATTTCGATGTTATAAGAATATTACAAGTTTTACATAAGGCAGCTCCACAAGGAGCAATATTAAAATTATTTTCGGCCAAACAAGTCCCACTGACACACACACACACACACACACACACACAAACATATATGTGTGTGTTTGTCTGTGTGTGTTTGTCTGTGTGTGTCTGTCTCTTTGTAATAATTTTAAATATTAATATTATTTTAAAACCTACGGACATGTGTTTAAAATTACGTTCCCGTCAGTGTTAAACTAATTACTGCCCGTTGAGGGGGTTGCATCCAGTCACAGGGGCCATAAAGAGTAGACAACCCGAAAGTACTAAACGACTGACGTCATGATATGGAATTCTACTAAAGATGACCGCTTCATCTAAATTATCTATTTAGGACTCAACATTTTAATTAAAAAAAGAGTTATAACGATAACATTTTTAAATATTAATAATTATTTTTAAGTTACAGGCAGTGTAGGAGATATTTCCTGCCAGTTCGAGGATTTGAACCCAGTCAAACGTACGTTATCACCTTTTGCTCACATATAAATCTAAAACCTTTCGACCAGTAAAAATTCTAAATAATTCTGATTTAATCATTATATAATGTTTTACACAATCTGACTACATTATCACTTCGGCTAAAAGTATATATTATAATTTAAAAAAGAATATATTTCCGAAGTAATATCAGTTTTACTGATTATTAGAATATGTTGCTGATTAATGTGTTATTATAAGACAATAGAAAAAATTGTTTTAAACAGAATCAGATTGCTGCAATATGAAATACATTATGAAATATACATATTCGTGTTATTTTTAGGAATATTAGTCTAGAGTGGAAACTATTTTACAGAAGAAAAAGCAATTTTTCTTTAATATGCATATTTACTTGGCTCGACACAAGGGCAGAGTAAGACACCAAGGTTGGATTTTAATATGAGGGAAGGAACAAAAATAAAAATTATCTCCGTCATAAAAAATTTCTCCTCCACTAACCGAGAACAAAAAATTAAAGTGTAGCATTAGAAGAGATACTACACTTTCATAAAAGGCATTTCTTGGCATAAAGACGTAATCCCCCGACGCGGGTGATTGCAGAAACATGTATGCACATATGTAGCCATTAATGTTTGTATAAATAAATTTAATATACCTGCTCTGTTCACTCATTGAGCACTCTTTGGTAGACACATGTTGTTTCATTGGATATACTTCTAGGAAACTAAACTCTACTGGCTATATATATATATATATATATATATATATATATATATATATATATATATATATATTTATATGTATATATATATATATATATATATATATATATATAAAATTACTGGAGCGGTAGAGTGATCCAACCATATATATATATATATATATATATATATATATATATATATATATATATATATATGTATGTATGTATGGTTGGATCACTCTACCGCAAGTAAGTTTCTCACTGCCGATGAAATTCTCTATCTACATAAGGGCTAGGTACGTCCTAAAATGAAGAACTGTTGCCACATCTGGACATATATATATAAGTGAGAATATGTGTGAATGAAGACACTTATAAACACACTGAAACTTTGTTTCAAATGATACTCGGATAATTATATTTCGTTTTTATCACTGGGATGCATCATTGTTACTGAATACCTTTTCGCATTTTACATCAGAAAATACGCTGTTTAACTATATTTTATTCATGCATTAAAATTATAGAAGTTCAAAAGTAAGGATAAAAATGTTACTAAAGTGTCCATGGGTCTGTATTGTTTTAAGAGAAACGCTGGGCGTAAAACGAAAAGTTTAAATGCTATAAATCTATTGAAATGTATTTAACTTTAAGTCAATTTATTTGCACAACCACTCACCGAAGTAACGCTGAGTTCATTTTGGGTTATTGAGTGACAATCCCAATTTTCAAAACTATAAAATGTAAAACAATAAATAAAAATGTAAATATTTTGTAATAGGCTGGAGGCAAAAAGACGAATGCTTCTATACTAAATTTCCGCCCTTCCCGCTAGATTTTAATTTCAAATTCTTGAACTAAAAATATTTCTAAAAGAAAGATTGTTATGTATTGAATGGTAACGGTGACGATTGTCATACGGATATCGACTCGAAGTCCCTTTTCATTATGGTTATATAAACTTGCACATGGACCTTACTGTGAGTATTGGATGCTAAAAAAAGCAAGCAAATGAAAAGTCAAAATATGATGAGTCATACGAAGTTCCGACCAATAGAAATCTAAAAAAAAAAAAAAAAAAAAAGAAAAAAAAAAAAAAAACATATTTCAAATTCTTCGCGGCGTTCTCTTATCAAGATTCAAGATTTAACGTTACCCCAGGGACAGCCAAACATTAGTTTGGAATGATCAGGAAAATTGTGAGAGTGGCGATTAATTTTTAAATGATCTCCAATGAAAATACAAATAAAACAATAGCCAAGAAGAGCCAATAAGTATATTTGAGAATAGAAAGAAATTATATGGCAATTATGTTTCAATAAATGTTATTGTAAAATTGCATATAAAGTATTATTTGGATTATTTATGTTCTCAACTTGGATGTAGTTCTCATAATGTTTTGGCCATTCGACCTTCTTCGCGTGGAACTTGTTGAACACGGAAATCTCTATCTAGAACAAAGAAATCTACATAATTTCGGGCGAACCTCTTTATGTAATCGACGAGGTAACTTTCCCTCGTTTCGTCAGCCATGATTTCGTAAAAGTCTTAGGTGACCCGTTATTTGTCAGTATTGTCCGTGCTATACGGCACAATCATGTTGACACACCGGTTCTTGCCAGATCTCAGATGTTAAGCAACGTTGAGCCTGGCCATTACCAGATGGGTGACCATTTGGGAAGCAGAGGTGCTGAATGTACCGCGAGGTAAAAATACCAGGTTGTGAAACTGGGTAGATGGGACTCACCTAAGCCGTGGTAGCCACCCCATCTAGTGATGACGTCACGATAAAAAATACCCTTGATAACCCTGGCGAAGCATCAAGTATTCAGCTATCGGCAAGACTTGGATTACACTACAAACTTGTGTAATGAGTTCAATCTCGGCTGTGGCCGCGCTGGACATGGACATGGAGTAAATCATACCTTAGAGCCATCTCGCTATGTGAAATAACAGATTACCTTCAAAATTCTTAGCAACACAGATTCCCGAGAAGTATCTGAAAAACGTCGGAAGTTACATCGATTGAAACGTTGTGAGAATGACACCCAAGTTGAGAAGAGTATTAAAAAAATAATAATATAAATAATCAATTCTTATCTAAATAATTTTAAAACTACATACAAAGTTTTAAGTGTTTTGTTTTTAATTTAATTGTTTGACAATGCTTTTTTCTCCATATTTAAAATTACAAACACAATTCCGTATATACTGAGATGATCAGCTTTAAATCATTTTAATAGAGTGAAGATTGTTGTATCAGAAGTTGTATTTATTGGTTAGTCTATCGCACTTGGTTTAACAGAATTTTTATAGATTTAGGAGGTATATGTATGGATGTAGGCATATAGCATTTTCATTGGTTGAGATATTTAAATTAAAAGAAAAAGCACATCGTTCGATTTATTTGTATTATTCGGTCTACTGTTTTTATTGTTAATGTTATTTTACCAACATTTTGATTCAATAGTAATTAGTAATGGTGTATGGTGATAAGTAGGGTTATGACAACAGCATATTCTTATCATTGTTTTGATTCTCGAGTATATATCTGACACGGTTATATGAAAGCATATAAGATATCAACGGATACGCACTCGAGAGTCAAAATAATGAAAAGAATATGCTGTTGTCATTGCCCTAGTGATAAGTAATACAATTGTGCATCGAAAACATCCAGATTATAAAGCTGCCAAAAGTCATTTTATAATTGACTTCAAGATAAAGTTTTTGATAAAATTCAGTTGTAAGTGCCACGCTACTTGAAATTTAGAGTTCAATCCTCAGTGCGGGCGGTACTCAAAAGTACAATTGCGAATTACTTAAGACTTCTATCTGATTATAGCTAACAGAACGAGATCATGCTACCCCTGTCGATTAAGTATAGCGTTTTGTTCGAAAGTTTGTGCCGATTCTCGAGTTCGACAAAGGCATACTGAAGTTCGACAAGATAAACCGGAAGAATATCAGAGGGTACATCGACTAAAACATTATGAACATAAAAATTAACATGAGAGTTATAGTCCGAACAATTCAAATAATATGTATTATCATTCCTCAGCTTAAAATTCACAAACAGAAATCATATCGTCCCGTTTGTATTTGATAGTATATGTTCAGTCTGTATAAATTAAGTATAAAAGTTAGAATTTCTTTCCTCGGCCACGCTTACATTTAAAAATAATATTTCCTATCGCTAAACATGAAAACAATATGCATCTTTTAAGTACATTCGTTCTTTTTTATATTAAAAAGTCTAGCATTTATTGTACACTCCTCCTACAAGAAAAATATACGGTACTAATCGGATCAGTAATTAAATTTAACATCTTTACTGCCGTTTAATCGCAGTTTATATAAACAAACACTAGTTTTTGACTGACTTGCTCACCAGAGTTTAGTCATTAATCTCCAACAGTCTTTTATAAAGCAAGTCAATAACCAAACATGGATATAACGTGCAAAACTGTTAATAACTCTTACGCATATTCTTTTGGCATTGTTATTATTTGGCCTTTTATAAATATTGTTTTAAATAAGAGTCCTGGAATTTTTTCATAAATATTATCTTTTAGATGTCTCTAGATATAAAAATCTGGTAGGTCAAAGTCAAGAGTGTATGACGTCATTTCAGGATAACGCCTTTTACTGATGAGACGATAAATAAAATATAATCGAACGGCAATAAAAAAAAAAGACTTAGATATTTCTGGCTGAAAACTGGTCGAGAAGTCAAAGTGAGGGTTAGGGTTAGATTAAATTCTATTTGTACTCATCACTGTTAAATTATGAAAATGGTCATGAATTTTATTACGATTTCATGGTTATCAATTATGGGGCCACACTGTAGTTAGACATTTTCTAATCTTGCCTTTTGGGCTCTTATTTTAAGAAAATGATAATTCAATCTGTAATTCACACGTTTATTTATCATTTATTACTCGCTATATTCTATTCAAGTTCAATTATACAGGTTGCTAAACGCATCCCATTTTATGATCGCAAATATTAATATTATTCTGTATTACCCCGGGTTAGCGGATAATGGAATGACGTTTCAAGAGATGGCATAAATATAGATAGAGTTATAATCACAGCGTGGGTATGGTTCAGTGATGAACATACTTTTTTCTATCGGACAACACTGAAAGTAAAACATGTGTTCTGAAGATTTAAAGTAGTTTATAGAAATACACACTGTGAAGTGCTCTCCATCGCTAAACATTGCACTATCGAATGATTTAGAGAAATTGATGATCAAAAAAGTAAACCACTTACACACATTAAGATGCACTGTAAAATGTTCATTTTATGCCCAGAGATACTGAATAGACACTCATTGTAATCAGTATTATTTCAACTTTTAGATAATCCAAAGGTTTTACTGCATGACTCATGACTAAAGAGCGTGAAAGATGAGTCATGTTTATCTTAAGACAGATCTAGGTACTTTCCCCAACAAACCAAAATACGCGTTATAAAATAGATCTGATGTTCATTTATAAAACCAATATCAAACTTGTGAGTTTTTGAATATCTCATATTTATTTTTAGATATTTATATTATTATCGAATCGTTAAAGCAGTGTGAAATATTAAGTGTTTTTTTTTTTTTTGCGTTCTGCAGTTCTTATGTTTTTTTTCTAATGCTGAATCCCTTTTATGGAAATGTTTCTTGTAAAACAAACACTGGAAAGCATCGCTTTCCTCTTATATTTTGGATCGACTTTTAAGCCAGCAAAACGATTAACTTTAGTTTCAATAAATCGATTCACGTATGAATAACAGATGTGCGGAATCTGAAAATCAAAGACGTCAAAACCCTTAAAGCTACTTATACGTTTGACTATTTTAATGGTCAGGAACACCCTACTTTCTTAATCAGTCGTATACGGTGCATCATATGTAGGTTAACGTTACAATGAATTATGCAACTTCAAAGAGAAATTGCTGACATATACTGGAATGGTCCAATAATTCGATATCGCCTTGTTGATGAATGTAACTATATAATATCTACTTATTAATATATATATATATATATATATATATATATATATATAATGAATTATTTATAATTAACGGTTCTCGTGTTGTATTAAATTCTATAGTAGGTGTTCTTGGTAGCTGATCATTGGCAAGCTGTTCCTGTGAGTCGTCGTTCTTGTCACCGTTCTTCTATGTCCATAATTTTATTTTTCCTGTAAATATAGTTCATTTCAATTTTCACTCTATATATAGTCAACCATACCCAACTTGTCAATCTCTCAGCGTATTACGGCTTTTCGATGTTTTTCTTACCTTAATTCTTGTGGACAACATGTCTTACCTATGTATAGTTTTTAACATTTACCTGGTATCTCATACATTTAGTTCTTAGTCCTGATTTTCCCGTAGCGGGCTTGACTCGCATTAGATACTTCCGCAGAGCTAAGTCACTCCTAAATGTATATTATTTTATATATCTATTTTCAGTATTTAGTTCAACAAAGCTCAATACGTTGAGTAAGGCTAAATACTATTTTATGAAAATATACATGGTATTACGATACACAGAATTTTATGTGTCTTATTAACGTAAGATTAAATTAGAACAATCAAAACAGATATAAATTCATAGAATTCATGATATCGGGTGCTTTAATAAATACACGTTTTTTATTAAACCTTTTTTATTTAGCTATATAACCTATCAGATCCCCTGTTATTCTCAACCATTAGTTATGTTTTCATTATCCAACTGAAGGTCTTTTCTCAGACAAAGTTTCGGATGACTTCTATATCTTTCTCTTTTTTTTTAAAGAGAGTTACTCATATTTTCTGTGAATTGAAAGTGACCTTATTTCAGCATGTGCGTACTTAAAGTATCATTTTCTAACTTTTACTTTATTCTTTTTTACCATACAAACACACGCTGGGATGAATTCCTTGCATTTTCGCATGGCTAGTCCTACGGGGAGGAAACGTGGAGTATTCTGTATAGCTTAATTCCTTATATATTTTCAAAACTTAGTGCATATGTGTACATTTAGACAGATTAATTTATTAACATTCATACATCCTTTCGTCTATACGGCTTATTAGAGTAAGAAAACTTTTATATGTGTATATATATGTATATATATATATATATATATATATGCATATTATTATACTTAACGTTTGCTTCCCCGATTCATTTCTATATAAGCTAATCAAACAAAACGCATGCTGAACTATTCCGTATTCGATGGTTATGTATAAAGGAGATCAGTTTTGATATTTCTAATTAGCGAAATATTAAAACGTCCCCCTTTTCCGCAGCTATTTATATACTACTTTTATCCGCTCGCACTAATATTCACTCAAACATGCTCTAATATTTCTTAGTGTCTATCTGACCATTTAAAGAAAAAGGAGATTCTCTGTTTCCCGCTATTTTACATTATATCAACTTTTTAAAAATGATATTAGTGATGATACTAGTACTACTACTAAATCTACTACTACATCTCTACTACTACTACTACTACTACTACTACTAATAATAATAACAATAATAATAATAATAATAATAATAATAATAATAATTTCCAGGGCGGTAGCCTTTCCCCTTTGCTTTTATTCATCAGCTTGATCCCGTTGACATTTCTTTTACAGAACGTGAAAGTGGGGTATAAACTTAGAAAAAAGCTTCCTACAGTCAACCATCATGGATGACCTTAAAGTTTGTTGAAAGCATTAGAACCAGCTTGATTCCGTAATAAATGCGATCATATTGTTTAGTAATGACAGCCAGGCGGAATTTGCTATCACCAAATGTGTTATTCTTGTGATGCAAAAAAGGCAAGCTCGTCCATATGACATTGAACTTCACACAACATCAAGAAAATATACAAATATTTTGGGATGTTGGAAGCCGATAAAATTAAGAACATAGAAATGAATAACCAGGTTACATACGAATTCAATAGAAGATTAAGGGTTATTCTTATATCGTACTTTTACAGTCAGAATACTATATACGCCATCAATGCCAGAGCAGTGGCTTTCATTCGATATACTGCTGGTATACTTGACTAGAATGTAAATGAATTAAAATGTTTGCATGCAAAATACTCACAATTTATTCGGTTTCTGCCAGGAAAGGAGGTGTTGATCAATTGAAGCTACCTAGAAAAGAAGGTGCTCGAAGTTTTCTTTGTGAGATAATGACAGCTGGAATTGTTTTGTTATGGGTGATCATAAAAGATCTACTGGGGGCACTTTAAAGGTAGCCTATGGAAAAGCCAGTCGCACTAGGGTATCAAACACTACACTGAAAAAAAAACTGCAGAATTACCGATGTGCAGATTGTGTAATGAAAGAAAAGAAACATTAGCCCATATCAGAAAGCCTTATACTAGCATAACATCAACAAAAAAATGGGGGCAAGAGAAAGTCGCTCAGGTCCTACAATGGAATATATGCAAAATCCATGAATTAGACCACAATAAGTTGGAGAAACATAAAGCAGAAAAGGTAGAGGAAAACGTCAATGTCAAAGTTCTTTGACATACAAACTCATAAAGACTGAAACATTCCAAAACTGGCAAAATGATTATAACAAAAGAAAACCAGAGAACTTACTCAATCATTGACAAAGCCTACTCTTTAGATACCAGAGAGCAAGAGAAAAAAAAACATAGAAAAAATATCCAGATCTAAGATAGAGACTATCAAATGTAAAAAGTTAAAATGATTCAAATTGTAATAGGAACGCTTATGGCCATAAAGAAAAGCCACCATAAATAGCTTAATCAAATTTATGAGACAATTTGTTTTTAATTTTGCAAATCGTTTACCTGTTGGCAACGGCAAAAGCATTAAGGTACAAATTGAATGCCTGAAGTCAAAGTAATCTATATAATGTTTAAGAAATAAATCCAACTAAAAACATTCAAAAGTTGAGACTACTATGAAATAATAATAATAATAATAATAATAATAATAATAATAATAATAATAATAGTAAACAATGAAAATAATAAGAAAATAATGTAAACAGGTAAAATATCAAGGAAAATCCTTGAATGCGGAGACTAATTCACATGAACCACATGCGCGGGTCAGACAAACTGCTTTCCCCTCACCCATCCCCTCCAATTGCCCCATCACCGCCCCCAAAAGAGTGATCCCAAATAGCTTAGAAGGGTTAAGGAGGATGGAAAGACCTAGGAGAGAACGCTGACGACACCTCCGCTGGACAAGTGCCAAGAAAACTAGGACCTGGGGGGAGGGCTGATTTCCACTCAAATACCAGTGGCGGCCAATGGCCGCTGCCACCGAGAAATCAATGGTAAGCGGCTATCGTAATAACGCAAATTTATTTGCAAATGTTATCGAAAGAGGTGGAGAGTATTGGAAATCTAAGGAGACTTTTCGTCACTCAGCTTCCAGGAAACACAACAGTTTGTTTTCAAGGAGATATCTTTTTATGACATGTGTGAAAGCTCCTTGTGAGCCAATAATAATAATAATAATAATAATAATAATAATAATAATAATAATAATAATAAAACAATGATAATCTCAATAATGATAATGGCAATGCAAGATGTTCCATCCCAAATATTAAATTTATCGCTTTTACATAAAAGAACAAGAATCTGCAGAAGGCTTGTAAGTATAGAATACTGTGTTTAATAAAAAAAAAGGAAAACATGAAAATTGCAAAATCAAGAACGCAGAAAGGCTGACCATCGTCATAAGAAGTACGATCGCAATGACCAATTAAAGAAAGAACGAAACTGAAGCAAAAAGCTCGCCGAGAAACTAGGAAGAGAAGCAGCTTCTGGCCATTCTCAAGACTGGACAGGGAATTTCTATTGCATGCTGCGGAGAATAACGTGATAAGAACTAATTATGTCATAGCAAAAATACACAGAATACAGGAAATGTATACTCTATGGCCAATGAGACGAAAGTACATAATTAAATGCACAACACGAACACAAAAGAATGCAAAAATAAACGAAATTTTCTCAGAAAAGGAGTCGACTTGAGAATATGAAAACGAAGACGAATCCTACAATCAGAAAGATTATTCAAAAACAAAAATCACAAAACACTCTGAAACATGGATATAGAAAGAGTATCCACGCAAGAAAGGGCGCAATGTGATAATGATCAAGGAGGAAATAGGCTGCTAGCTGAACAGAGAGTAAAGATCAAGGATTTAGAAAAAAAAAAGAAACATATGCCTGGAACTTTTCAGAGAAATAAAAGAATATGGAGCATAAAGAAAAGTATTATAATAGTATTAATTTCATGGCCTCTAAGAACAGTCTCGAAAAATACTTAAAAATTAGAATCAAATAGAAGGTTGAACTATACAACAAACCGCAATGCAGAAAACAGCAAAAATAGTAAAGAAATCATACATAATAGCAAACGCTAAACAACTACAGATGAATGGAAAGAGAAAGAAATCACACATCCACACATGCGATGGCACAAGCCTCGGTGGATTTCACACTAAACCGTTGTAAAGGATCAAGGATAGTGTAAAAAGCAAGGCGGAAGGGCACTAAAATACCTTTGACATTCGCAAACGCTTCACTATAGAAAAAATAAAGAAAATAAAAAGAAACCTTATCAGATGTTTGACCTTGTTTAAGCGTTAGTTTTTGAATTTGCTGAAGTTGGTGTGAAAATAGCATTCTAGATGAGAACAAGAATCCAAATAATACGCATTTCATATTATATCGCCTAATAAAACATATATATGGATACACGAAAAAATTATATACACACCTCCTACCTATTCTCCATCTTACTTGTGTGTGTGCGTGTACTTATGTTTGAATGATTAAGTACATGTATGCATGCGTGTTTTGATTGGGAACGACAAAAAAAAATTAACCAATATGTGTGTGTGATATATTAGTGGGTGGATGTGTGTGAGTACGTGTGTGAGTGTGTAGGTGGCTATGTGTATATATATGCTCCTACATATATTTCTGTGTATATACGTGTGTATGTGTGTATGTACCTGCGTGCGTTTGTATGCGTGTGTATGCGTATATGTACATGTATGTATATGTGTGTGTTTGATTGTGTGTGAGTGTGTGCTATACATGGGGAAGGAAAGTCATAAAACAATCATAAAAACCTTCACCAAATGAACCAAAGGCCCCCTCTTTGAACTTAACTCTGACTGGACACTACCAACACTTACTGTTGGGGACAGAATGTCTGAGACCACATCACTCTGAAAAACACATTTAGTATCAGCAGATGTAAAAATAACATTTCAAATTCTCATTTAAAAACAAAAACCTTTTTATGAAAATATCTGAAGAGAGCGAAACAGAGCTTGAAACGCGTTATAAAAATATTTTAAAATAAAAATATGATAAAAGGCTGAAAACCCACAATTGTTGATGGCTACGCTCTTTTAAATATACATTTTTCTTCTCGTTGGAACTACACAATCATCACTTTAAACACACACACACACACACACACACACACACATATATATATATATATATACATATATATATATATATATATATGTATATATATATAACATTTTTATTTATTTTTATATTTTTTTAATAATAAAAAATAAATATAAATGTTATATAGGTCCAAATAAATTATAAGTAAAAATGAGCTTCGAGGCGAAAACACTATTTAACTGTATTTATTGTTAAAAAAAAACAACACACACACACACACACACACACATATATATATATATATATATATATATATATATATATATATATATATATATATATATAGCCATTACCTGTTTATGTATATATGTATATATATGAATACTCTTTACCTGTGTTCTCTCTCTCTTTCTTTCTTTCTCTCGTTCTCTCTCTCTCTTTACATTTACAAATTCATGTAGTTCCTTCCTCATTCTATATAATTCATTATTCTCAAATTCTTTATATGCTCTTTCTATTGCTTACTCCTGCATCTGTAATTTGACATATACTACTTTCTCTATATATTTCCCCAAGTCTATTTGTTGTCGTGCTCATTTTAATACACGCACACACACGCACGCACGCACGCACGCACACACGCACGCACACACACAGAGATAGATAGATAGATAGATAGATAGATAGATAGATAGATAGATAGATAGATATCCCTTTTTCCGCTAATATTCTTTCCGCCTGCATTTCCAGTTCATTTAACTCCTCGCGTGTACAACTTATAATTGCTCTACTCCTTGGAGTCATTTTTTTTTATTCTGATTTTCGTTTCACCCACCTCCCTCTCTATGCTCGATGAGTCTATCCCTTTGGCGTTGCTTTAGGCTATTTGCCACGGTGTAGTAACCCTCGCAGAAATTCTAGAGTGTTACTTACATTTTCTATATTCAATCTAAGGTTGTCAAATCTGGTACGATCTCTTTTCAGGAACAACGCTTACGGCTTCTTTCCAACATTTCAAAACATCCTTGTTAACCAGTGTTGGCTGTAATGGCGTCGTTAGTAAAAATGTCAAAAACAACTGAAAATATTTCAGGATGTAAATAGCACTCGGAGAGCACAAATGTCCGTCCAAATTCAACAATATCCAACCTGTAAATTTTCTTGAAATATTTTATGCCAATTACTCCAGACAAGGCATGAAGCCACTTGAATTTTCTTATGAAATTCGCTCCAGGCAATGCATGAAGCCATTTGATTTTTTTTAATCTCTCCAGACACGGCATGAAGACACTAGAAATTTTGTATGGAAATCGCCACAGACAATGCATGCATCCACTTAAAAAAATTTTATGTAAATCGCCCCAGAAAAGGACTGAAACCACTAGAATTGTTTTATTGGAATAACTCCAGAAAAAGCATTAAGTCACTTGAATTTTTTATGAAAATCACTCCAGACAATGAATGAACTCACTAGAATGCTTTTTTTTATTGAAATCGCTCCAGACTAAGCCACTTATGTGAAGGTGAAATGGGCAAGTTTCTGTTGGGGGTCATCCATGTTTCTGAATTTTCAATGATGTCGTTTTTTCCAAAAAATGTAGTATTCGGTAATGGGAAAAGAATACGAAACACGGTAATATGGAATTTTATAATGAAGCAAGGGTTGTCTAATCACTAACTGTGTCAGTGTATTTATGTATTAATTTAAAATTCTACTGAGACATCATCCAAAAATGACATATTTTTTCTTAGAATTATAGTACCGATAGTAAGGAAAGAAAGAAACTCAGTAATGTTGAAATCTATTGTGAAGCAAGGATTGCCTAATCATTAACCAAGGCAATGAATTCATGTATTAATTTGGAAATCTTAATGATCCATCTTCTAAAAATGACTTCATATTTTTGAAAATTACGTTTGCCTTGGTGGAAAGAGAAATTATTTCATATATGTAGTAAAATACCTGTCGAGAGTTTGTTAAATTCTTTCATATATGTATTTAAATTACCTGTTCGAGCGTTTGTAAAATTATTTTAAATACGTGTTGTCCATTACCCCACCTCGCGAAGGAAAATTATTTCATATACGGGCTGTAAATTACCTATCGTAGGGAAGGTACACTTTTTTCGTACATGTGTAATTGCCGTCTTAGAGTAGATAAAATATTCTTTTGCTCGAAATAGCAAATGATACATAGGCATTAAAAATTCCTCTATCCTAAAAATAACAGATAAGTTCAAAACCAACGCCAATTTTCTCATTGTTTATGCGGTCCCGGGCAACGTCGGATAGCCCTGCTAGGCGATAATAAATAAAAAATATTAACAGTAACTGTCCCCTAATAATATTAGTTTACAATACTTACTGATGTCATGGTAGAATCAAACCAAATATTTACATTTATAATAAAGTACGGTGAAATATTTACCGATTTCATTGTCTTTTATATATAAGAAAAGGTTACTCACACAAACGGTAACGTACCTGTTAGTCCTGTGAGTTGCGAGAATCAGGGAAGGAAATGCGTAACGAATGTATGTTTGTAGCTGGATTTTTTATATATCAAGCATTATGTTGCATATGAGGGGAATGGCTGCTTTAAGAGGGACGACTTGTAGAGGGCAGGCAGTTGGTTGTTTGACAGCTTAGGTAAAACATCCAAACTAAGATTTGTTGTTGTGGATTACAGTGTTAGTGAAGAGGGTTTCCGTTAATAAAGAGTAGTTGTAAGTTGTCCTTTCGGGATTACACATTATAGCTCTGTCAACACAAAATATAAACAGAAAAATGCGATCAACATAATTTAAATCAATAAATGATGCGTATTCTTGAAAAACGTGCATTGTTTCGTTCACTTTCAATAAATACTTACATTTAGTTCCGGCTTGTTAGCTTATCTTAACAGATTAAGATACTAGGACGGGGGTAATTTCATTAGCACCGCAACCACTTTACACTGGGCTGTTTTTTCATTGAATATTATCTCTATGACCATGATTATTTCATTTGCTTTTGTCTTACTACTTTATTTTGATGTGCCATACTTTTACGATCTAAATACGGACCGCTCTCTTCAACCTTACATTTTTTTTGTATTTTATGGCGTTTTGATGAACTATTCCAGAACTTATTTTTAGATTCTAGATAGACAAACTAGCATATTGTTAGATCTTCATTATTGTTCGTTAACAGTTGCTTTTTTTATTAGTATCATCATCATCATCATCATCATCATCATTATTATTATTATTATTATTATTATTATTATTATTATTTGTTTCTATGTTTTAAATACATTTTTATTAACATTTTTTCTAACTATACGTGTCTGTTAAAAAAAAAAAATAATCCTGGATCATGCTGATTTTATTAAATTAATTATTTGCTTAGTATTACACAGACATCTGATAGCTGAAAAATACCCCCTCCCCCTCCAAAAATGGGTGGAAGATGGTGATGATCAAGTGATTAGCGACACGAATAGACGACCTGGGTAACCCAAGTTCGAATACATTTCGTCCCACAAATCACTTTCACTTATGATGTTGGTTACCTTCACATAGTCCGTCCCGTAAGTACTTTACCTCATTGTAGAAATAATTCTGACTAGAAAAAATATCAGGGAAACCTATACCAACAATGGAATTTCTAGATTCATACCATATCATGATGACAATGATTACTTTTGAAAGACATAAAAATATATTGTAGTTTTGTATGTGTAATTCGAGTTTCGAGACAGGGGATAAGTACTTTATTTAATCGACTTTCATTATACATGTTTTACTATAATAAGAAAAGAGTTACCAGCGTTACAAAAAACAACCCAAAACAGCGACGTACTCCCTATCATCTAAATTTTAGTTGTTTTCTCGCCCTGGCATTGATATAAAAATCCTATATTTTTTCTAGTTAAAAATTATTCAACTTTTTTAATATACTCAGTCATGGATATGTGAGCGATTACATGAAGGTTTACTAGTTTTTTGTATCTCTTTGAAAAACTAGCGTTAATTAATTAAGTATTTATTTTTGTATGTTTTTTTTTACTTCTTATTTTAGCTTATTCTCCGTTTGAGAATACCGGAATGAAGAACGGTTACTGGTCAATGTTTAAAAGGAACTATTTACACGGCTTTTTTTTTCTGAATATTTGTCTATTTTATAATTCACTTAAACTTAATAGTCGTTTCTTAGCCTAGTGTTTTGTAAAGTATTACCTATTCATTTTGTTTTACAAGTTATTTGCATTGTTATTAAGAATTGTTACCGGTTTTATGTATTTACAGGAAAACTTATCGCGAGAAGATTCCAGTCATTAAAATACATGAGTGTCAATAAATTATATTCTTTTTTTTTTTCTTTTCATTTAATTCATGAGTGTTTTTGTATGGACGTGTGTTCTTTAAATTATTGCATATTTATATTTTTTCCTTGAAGCATTGTGTGCGTGCATGTTTCTTTTTCTCATGGAACATTTTCCGTATTTTGTATTATCCATATAATCGCCCTCATAATGTTTTCTTCAGTCTTTTTTTCTCTTTTCTTCTATTTTGCTATTCTGTTATGCCGGGTAACTTTAAGGTTTTTTTCCTTTTAAGTACGAAGCTTGCTAGTCTTTTCTTTTCCTGTGGTTGAGAATTTTGGAATGATAACAGCAACTATATGACTGCTCTAAACTATTTACGAGAAAATATTACATGATTTTTTTCTGTATATTTGTATATTTTATAATTCATTCGTTTCTTAGACTAGTTTTTTCGTAATGTATTACCTATTTATTTTGTTTTTAAGTCGAATTTTTGTATTATTACAAATAATGCTTACCGGGTGTATATATTCATATAAACACAGTACAAACAGACTTAAAATGTGCCTTAAATAAGTTTCCTGATATTTTTTGTATATGCATTTAAAACTGGTGTAGACACTTGAAAGTTCAGTATGTTATTGCTATTAATTTTACGAGGTTACTGACGAATTTTTCTGATTTCAGGTTCAAATTAACAGCTACAGAAAAAATTTAGAATACGCTCTACTAAAGCCTGACTGTCAAAAATATAATCTGAGGATGAGGACACTCTAGAAAAAACGATTTGCAATACAATTAAGTTTAAAAATTGAAAGAAAAATGCCACAGGAACGTAGGGAATGTTTTAGGCCGCTTTTGGATCATCTTGTATGAAAGGAGCATCAGTTTTTGAGAAAGGCAGGGTGTCTGTGAGGGATGATGAGAAGTGTTGGAGGAGCAAAGAAGCTAGAACACCAGAGCTAAAACATCAGAGTTGATTTGCCAAATAAAGAATTTCATAGGTAAGGACAATGGTATGTCTATGGAAAGAATAAGTACATAATTTGATGTCAGTGTAGAAACTGTACACACAGTTAATCGGGGGGAACTGAAGATGATGAAGATTTGCGTGAAGTGTATTGCAATACATCAGTCCACAACTCTATCCTTCTCACAGAATATTTGGCCAACATGGCAATCAAAACAGATCATCACTCTATCTATAGTCCAGATCTTCTCCCTGTGACTTTTGGCTATTCCCTAAGCTCAAAGAAAAACCTAAGGAGCTGTTGTTGTTGTGCTGAAACTGAGGAGATGAAAGAAACTGTGACGCGCTCACACAGAAGAACTTCCATGGGACATTCAAGAAGTTGTTGAAACGGTACAAGGGCATTCAACCGAAGCAGATTACCTCGAAGGAGGCTAGAGTTTCATGTGCGTACTATCAATAAAAGTGCCCGTACGAAAAAGTCTGGAAACTTATTGAAGGCACCTTGTATCCAGAGAAGAATCAAATCATGAAAAGTACGACTGTCGGCAAATAACATTTTATCATGAGTAAATGCTAAATTAGTTTATACCAACAAATCATTGTACGTATTGTTGTGATATTAAAGCAATTTTGGAAATACATAGGTTAAACTATATAATGTTGCATATGAAATTCTACAGGGGTAAAAAAAAATGAAGAAAAATTGTTTTCTTTTTTTTTTCGATTTCGTAAGTGTTTAGGACTTTAAAAAAAACAATAAACTAGTAAGATTACCAGCCGAGATAATCACATTTTTAAACTGAAACTAAGATGGATCACATTTTAAGTGTGAACTACATTCTGCAATTCTGAAAAGAAAGAAATTAGAATAAATATTAATTTGTCTCCATTAATACTATACATGAACAAGTTCGGAAATCACACCCATCTTTACCTTCACAACGTATAACATAAGATTGTGTCACACTTAAACGATATTCCAAAATTAAATGCCGTATTAGTATATGACTGTGTGCGAACGTCACAAAACTCTTATTCTGAAATATACGATGAAATGTGATTTTGGAGATAGTTTGTTCAAATATAAACATTGCGTTCTTCATCGGAACATTTCTCATAAAACTATTATCCAAACAACATATATATATATATACATATATATACATATATATATGTATATATATATATATATATATATATATATATATATACTCTATGCATGCAAAGGCATTACTAAATAACAAATATTTTCAAAGAATACGAATCAGAATGTCTTCACCATCATGTCGTATTTAACAAATCAAAATAATTTAATATTGCGTGATTGCAAGGAAGGTATAAGGATTGAATAATGCGATATATTCTAGATATGGTATTTATAAAATATTTTCAGGAATGTTTAGAAATATATATAATTAAGTCCCATGAAAACATTTTATGAATTTTTAATATAGTGAAATATCCATCAGTACATATTGCAAATTAAAGCTTTAACTTAATTCAAATCAGATGTATTAATAAGAATTAGATATAAATAAAAAATTATATATATATATATAGAGAGAGAGAGATAGAGAGAGAGATAGAGAGAGAGAGAGAGAGAGAGAGAGAGATCTATAAACTCGGTCGTCGTACCACAGGTCTTCCGTATGGCTTGACAGACAATGATTCACGCTGAGATCGAAAGTCTATCGGGGAATTTGCCCACTATGTTTTCTGCCCAAATTATAATATATCCGTTTATATATTCGTGCAGATATTAAGTTCAGATTTTCGTCCCTCATTGTAGTCGCTAAGAAATGGAATTCTTTCGATGCTGTATTTATTAAATACAATTCAAATCAAATATAAGCATTGATATCGTTATTGTCATTCGCGCTATGGAGACTATATATTGTTCACCCGTACTACTACTACTACTACTACTACTACTACTACTACTACTACTACAACAACAACAACAACAACAACAACAATAATAATAATAATGATAATAATAATAATAATAATAATAATAATAATAATAATAATAATAATAATAATAATAATAAAAATAAAGAAATTCTTTGAGTGAGAGAAAACTGTAAAACAGTGCAATTCGTAGGCATTATGGCTGTAATTGTATTCTCAGCGAGTCACTTTTAATCTTGGACGCCTTATGATGAGGGGTCGGATACAAAAATATCTGCAACAAACGACGTATTATATATGAGGATCACGTGATAAAGAATGTTTAACTGATCGCCATTTTAAATCACTATCCGTCAGCAACGAATAATTGAAATATATTTTTGGAGTCATTTTCACCATTGACAAACTTCTTTTTTTGTCTACATTTATTAGACTGTCCTTTTTTTCCACTTTTCTATTCTTTTACAAGTGTTGTACTGTTATCTCGTCTTCTTCGCCACATACTGGTTGTATTTTTTATTAAACATGCACAGCTGTAGGGGTTGTTCATACCACAAAAGAAGTTATATTGTTCAGAATAAGTTATATCATATTTTAAATTGCATTTTTTTTTATTATCCGTATTATTTTATGTGATGTAAGTAAGCCTGTATCTAAATGAAAGGTATTTTCTTTAATATAAATTCACTTATTAGAAATGAAAACAGATTCTACACTTAATCTCCTTTAATCAATAATTTTTTACTTAAATTTAAATACAGATAAACTAAAATACATCAGAACAAATAAAATCGATAATAAAATAAACCATCAATCAATCAATAATGAATAAAGAAACACTAATTGTATTTCATATTCACATCTAACATTTTGATGTTTAATGAATGTATTGATTCTTAAAAAAAAAAGAACTAAAACCGCATCATATTTTTAAAAATTCTAACAGTTATATGTCGTTTAAAAAATTCACTTACGATATGCCATAAACGCTGCACATACTTTGAACTCTAACGGCTATCTTTGCGCTCGAAAATAGAATAGAACATTCCTATTACATTACAAACACAACACATATACTGTACTGTACAACATATATATTGTACTCGCATTTTATTTCTTCGAATCAATCATTTCGATAAAGTTGTTAAATAAAGATGAAACGTTGATGAACATATAATTTTGATATTTCCTTTTTTTTTCTCTCTCCGTATATATATATATATATATATATATATATATATATATATATATATATGTATATATATATATATATATATATATATATATATACTCTTAGTTTGGTGTCTATCTGTGTGCCCCTTACAGTTTATTTAGGAAATTACTAAACTGATCTCGCATTTAGTATAAACCTATCTTATAACTTCCAGCGATATTATAGTATCCGTTCGAGTAAAGGATTATTATTATTATTATTATTATTATTATTATTATTATTATTATTATTATTATTATTAATATTATTATTATTATTATTAATAATAATAATAATAATAATAATAATAATAATAATAAAGTAGACTATAATACCACAGTTACTGAAGAAGTTTTCTCAGAAACTACGGGTCCGATCTAGTTGAATACTTTATGAAACTTTGTTAAGATGGCGTGCAGTAAACTAAGTGTTATGGTATCTGATGCAGAATTATGAATTAATAGAGATTATTAAAGCTCAGTAACTGCAATACCACATTTAATCTAGAAATTCTCTCAGAAACTACTGTTCCGATTTTGCCAAGATTTTGTATGGGCGTTTGATATGATTAGGTGCAACAAACTTAGTATTATGGTATCTAATCGAAGCAGAGTAATGGATTAAAAAGATCAATAGAAACTAGAATTAATGGAAAAATTAGCAAAACTTTAACGATATTCAATCATAAATTTGGCATGACTCACTAATTCTTTCGCTCAATTTTATAGACTTGATACAAGCATATCTATTATGAGAATCTCAGTATTTTTCTTCAATATTAGAAATATTTAAAATTTTTCACCGTTACTGAATTCGCGCGTATTTTGCCCGATTCTTTTTAAGAAAAATGTATTAAGGGTTTCGCTTTCATTTTGATACAATCATAACTACAATTAGGATTTCCGTGATTTTCGTCAAAATTACGAATATATTCAAATTTCCACCGTTACGAAATTCGAGTATTTTTAGTTCGATTTTGAAGAAGAATCATTTACGTATTCTGATTCCATTTTGATACAGCCATAACTACAATGATGATCTCCGATATTTTCGTCAAAATTGGAAATGTTTTCAAATTTTCAGCGTTATGAAATTCGCGTTCTTTAGTCCGACTCTTTTTCAGAAGAATCATATAATAATTTTCGGTTTTATTTTCATACTATCATAACTACCATATGTATCTCCATTATTTGCTTTAAAATTAGAAATATTTTCAAATTTTCACAAGAATTTCGCTGTCAAAGGTTAAGGGAAGTTAACTAAACAAAAGTCCGGTTTGGAGTCATCAATAGTGGACAGTGAAGCATTGCAAGACCTTTTTGGCAAATCCTGTAGCAGCGCTAGCTCTGACCATATGGTCAGAGCTAGCGCAGCTTGTCTTTCTGCCTGACTTTACAACGCCGGGAGGAAGACCCTGCAAACTGGGCAGACGTAGGTCTATTTATCACCCGCTCACACCTGCATTCGGAGAGGCAGCTCCAGCTTCGATTTCATAGCCACAGAAGACTCTGCAATGAACCTGACTAGATGCAGAGCGCAATTGTCTCATTAGACAGAAGATTGCTATCGAGTAAAAACCTAGCATACACACACATACGCACATATACACACGCACATATACACACACATATATGCACATCTATATATAGAGAGAAATAGAATGAGAGAAATAAAAGAGAGAGAAAGATAACTAAAGAGTTCATATGGATGTTCCTCGATAAAAAAGTTATGTGATAAGAAATGTATACTTATTGATGAAAGAAATATTAAACATGTCCGAATTGATTAATAACTTTGGGGTTAGAATCAAAATTTTATATCTGTGTTTTTCCCGGTTATCTATTTAAAATTTTATATCCAAATCTGAAATTTTGTTGAAGATAGATGTATTTTCCCTACATCAAAACCCATCAACATAGGGAGGCAAGTAAATAGGAGACTTATACTATAAGGGTTTTCTAATGTAATATTCTTCAAACTGTCCACTTCTTGATGAGGCAGAGTTGATCAATGTAATCTCGCGTTGGAGTGTAATTGACTCGCTATTCCATTTCAATTGTTCGGTGCACTTTTTTTTCCTTCTGTGAACGGACTTTCCGCTTTGATAAAGCCGAACGAATTGAAACCCTTACGAAGACTATTGTTTACTTAGTTCCAGTCCATTGTATTCTTGTTTCTGGGAGGGAGAGACAGAGAGAGGGGAGAGGGGAGCAAGTTCGAGAACATGGAAGAAAATAGAAGCGTAAAACAATGAAGTAAACTATGAGAAGTTTAATGTAATGAAGAAGGGGGGAATTCGAGAAAGATTGGCATAGAGAAGTAGAAAATCCATTCAAGAATTCAAGAGAACGATGAGAAAGATACAAATATAAAAAGATTCATTAGTAAGAGAAAAACGGGGACGAAGTGATTCAAGCGAGAGAGAGGAGACAACGTTATTTCCATGGCAGGCGCTCGTCTGAACTCCAATCTCTGGTCCTGCCTCGCTAATCTTTTACGAAAAACACCCGTCTAGCTGAAACCACTGTCAAAAATTTCCCCCACTCTTTATCTGTGCCTAAATCAAAACGTAGATTCCATGAACAAAGCTTCTTTCTTAGAACGGCACGGCTGTGAAACTCTGTTCCGTCTGCCTGCTTCCCACCTGACTACAATCTGGATGCCCAACGTAAACAAATTCCTGATGAACCGCCCCCTTAAGTAGACACTTTAGTAAATCTCCAGACTAACGAACTGTATATGCAATAACCCTTATCCCTGAGTGGCTTCTACACCTTGATAAATGGTGACCACCTTGTAAAAAAAAGAGAAAGCACGAACAATATAAAAAAATACATTAGAGAAAGAAAAAGAGAGAGAAAAAGAATGAGACTCTTGTTATACTAAAATATTAATAAAATAGTAATAAGAAGAGGAAGAAGAAGAGAAAAGAAGAACATTTCGAGTGATAGGAATTGATGATTAAGAAAAAGAGAGAGAGAGAACTGTCATCTAAACTCCAGCCTCTGTCCCATCGACGAAACGTTGCATCCCCCTGCCTGTTCTACAAGTACTTTAACGATGAAGGTTCTGACAAACTGCAAGCACTTGTGCCCCCTGAACATAAATACCCCCGACAAACCCGACAAACAGCTAAATCCCACCCCTATACAGTAGAGATCCCTAGATGTAAGAGAGCCTTCTACTCCAGTAGTTTCTTCCCCAGAACAGTTACACTTTGGAATTCACTTCCGGATCCCTGCTTCTCCAACTGTACTGACATGTAGAAGTTCAAGGTTAACGTGAACCGACAGCTTGCTGCCCAAGTCCCTACACAGTACCCCTAATGCCTATGTCCCTGATAGTAGGCCCCTTTCTTGTTTGGGGTGAAAATGTAATAAAAAAAGAAAGAAAGACGAATTAAGTTGAAAATATTCAGAATAGAAGAAAAGAGAAAAAGAGGGAAAACAAGTATTTATAGAAAAGATAAAGATAAAACGTAAGAGCATTAGAATGAAAGGAGGAGGGGGAAGGGGGAAGTTAAAGAATAATAATGAAAAAAGAAACAATAACAAAATTGAAAACGAAAGAACAGAAAAAGAATGGGAGAAAAAGAACAGAAGAAAAGAACGAAGAATAAAATTAGAAATAAAAAAATGTCGAATGAAAGAAAATAAAAATATAAAAGATGGAAGAAGAACGTCAGCAGAAAAGTAAAGAGAAAAAGGGAAGTTGAAAGATATGAAAGAATCAAGAGAAGGACAACAGGGAAAATTGCAGTAAGAAATTAAAAAGAATTAGAAGATAGTGAAAAAAAGAAAGAACAAACAGAGAATTGAAATATCAGGAGAAATTGAAGAAAGGCGAAGTAACGAAAACACATACAAGAACGAAAAACGAACGAGAAAAATGATAGGTAAAACAAAATAAAAATGAGAAGAAAAAAGGACAATGGCGAAATAGAAAGGTAATGTAAGGTAAATAAGAAACGAAACGAATACATGTAAAAGAAATAGTCAATTCGGAAGGAAAGAAAATTTGACTGGCAATTATAAAAAAATACTTGAAACGAGATAAAGAGAGAACTTAAGATAATTTACTGTGAATATCTTGTTGGCAAGTTGATAATGCTATTCATCATAAGATGTGCATTACTTTCTTTCAAGCAATTGGATCTTCTCATTTACATTCAGAAAGTAATCAGCATTGGACACCATTTTTAATTTCTTCAAGTCTTTCGATAACTGTAAGGCATTGAAAGAATACAAAAGGAAGTAGGAGGACTTTATCGCTCAAAACCAATATAACTCTGCTGATTGGCTATTACATTCCACCAATCACCTTTCTTTTAACAACTCGGAATTACGTGCCTTCATGTAATTTGTATTGCTCTTATTCGACACTAACAACTTGTAAAATAGCGTAAACCTGTGTTCAGTTGCGAGGAAAACGGTTAATATAATCGAACGGTTATTATAATTGAACAATCCACGTACTTTTTTCTTTTATCTTAGTATCGCAAAATGAATGATTAGTTATTGCAAATTGACTTTAACTTTAGCATTGATAATTTCGATTGTTTGGATTAATTGGACTACGGTTCCTTCATTCGATATTATTCTCACAATGTTTTGGTCGATGTAACATCCGATCTTCTTCAGATGCGTCTTATTAGACTCGATAATATGTATATTAAAGTAGGGAATCTGTATGTTTTTTGTATGATTCATAAAGGTACCTTTCTCTTGAACAGTCAGCAATGAAAGGAGTATGTTGTTACCAGCCGGACTGAGTATTGAACGTTAAACTGTCATAAAACTGTAAGATAAAACTGATTATAACTCATGAAAAATTCTATTCTTAATTTTAGGAGGCTTAAACGTATTCTTATTTTGGATGTGTAGCCTTCCCACTCTTTATAAACTATGGCATACGATACCGCGTGTGTTATTTTCTGTCATGCTTCCGGGTCGTATAATTGTTATGTACTTCCATTTCTTGCCATAAATAATTTTAACAAGAATTCTTTTTAAGTTTTGGTTTCGGTTTCGACTCAGTGGCACTCAAATTGTTTAATTTTTTTAATAAATAATTTTACTAAGAATTCTTCATAATTTTGGTTTCGGTTTCAATTATAGGTGATGGTAGTCAAGTCATCTGTTTTTTTATAAATAATTCTACCAAGAATTCCTCATAAATCTTTGTTTCCGTTTCTATTTTAGCTGATTGACTTTTAGTAATCTCTTTTTTTTATAAATAATTTATCAAGAATTCCTAATAATTTTGGTTTCGGTTTTGATCATAGCTAAAAGAAATGAAGTTATATATATACATATATATATATATATATATATATATATATATATATATATAAGTTTAGGATTCAGTTTCGATTCAAGCTGATGAACCCAAGTTATATAAATATATTTTTTTTATTTTTGAAATCTCAACTTTATAATATATAAGAATCGATAGAACAATTACGAAATTTGCAAGCTTGGATAAATACTTTTTAAGTTTTTACAAAAGAGCTACAATAATATCAGAGCCTCTCCATTTACACTGAACATCTACAGAATGCCAACATTAATATATTACATATAAATGAGTCCCATTTTCAATTTCCACAAACCCCACTAGTATATATATATATATATATATATATATATATGTATATACGCATTTATGTTTGTATGTATGTATGTTTGTATGTATGTATGTATGTATGTATAGACAAGGTCATGTCATATGTCGTATGTATAGTCAGGTCATGTCATATGCTACTGGTACCATATAACCCAGTATTACCTTCCTCATGGTCGGGTCACTGGCGACTAAACTGGTTCCCTGAAGGATTAAAAAAAAGGCCTGACAAAGGGCGAATGAACCCTTTTTCTTGGTAAACGGCCAACTAGCACCGTGTATATTTGTGTGTATGTACATATGTGTTGGGGTGGAGAGGGCTCCCGTAAGCCGTGGTAAAGGCGATCTTTCTAGAAGAAGCAAATTTCTGATTTACAAACCATAAAACGGGAGACCAGTACCCACATTAAGCTGGTCTGCAGTTTAATTTGTTGCTGGCTTTCTGGCTCTTGCTTGTTGCTGGATCTCAACATTTTGAACCGAGAGAGAGACTTAGCTGTCGTACAAAGCTAAGACTCTGTAACATCATCTTTGTATAGATACTCCCTCATGTATTTGGGCTCATCGACTGAGTGTCTGAGGGAGTGGCACTCGTCTTACAAGACGTTGCAATCATCATGTATAGACAAACAATAAGGTTGGTGGTTTACAGAATAACATCTAAGATTGAGGCAATAATTCGAATAATATATGTTATACTCTTTTAATTTTGTCTTCAATTCAGAATTTGGAAGTGATAGGGAAAGTAAGAAATGTTTGCTTATCTACTGTAATAGTTTTATTTCCGTAAGTCAAGAGTACGGATACATATTAAAATATTTTGTAAGATATAAAACTGTTTTTATTTGCACTTTCTAAAAAAAAGCATCAATTAGTACTCGTAAAATATGCTTCTTCGAATCATATATTTTACTAGTATATTACAAACGCAAACATACTTCCTGGACACAAAGGAAAGTTAATGAGCTAAAAGATGATATAGTATACCACCCTATCCCTAACGAAAAAGATAATGACTTTTGATATGATCTAATAACACTAGAAACAAGCTAAACTACAAACCACCTTACAAAATGCGTGAAATGATGGCATAATCAAATTGTAACAAGTACTACATTTCACTCCAGAATGTGATGAATTCAGTACAGATATCTCACTAATACTCATTCTGAACTGAGCATTGAAACATAGAAAATTAGTGTAGAGTTGCATAGTAAATAGTGTTTGAGTCTATCAAATCTCCATAATAAAGATACTATAACCGTTTTTCTAGGATACAACCTGACCAATGCATCCCAGCCAAAAAGAAATGGTTTACAACAATAAACAAACGTGTCAAATCCTAGACCCCGCTTTTTTTAGAAAATGAAGGCCTCAAAAAACGTAATGACTACATTGAACTTTCCGGGGAATTGTGAGGAATATGAAACATGAAGAAAATCACAATATTATCAATAATAATTCTAGCAGCAGACGGAACAGCTCAACAATACTTGGAGAACTGAATAGGAAAATTATGTCAAAGAGGTTTAGAACATCTAACTAATAGCAATAGTGAAAACAGCTGAAATATTGAGATTTTTTAATGCATAAATCAACTCGCATTACTAACAAATACTAATTAGTGAGAGGTAATTGAAATGGAAAATAATCAAATAATCGCTAAGGAATCCCACGAAACTAACACCTACCGAAAAAAAAACAGCAATCATCTTATGTTTTCACTTACACCCTAATCACATTGCGAGTTCGAAATTCATTTTCCTGTCCAAAGTAACAATCACTCTTTTGGTGTCACAATTTTCATAATTAAAATATTTGAACAAAACAACAGAACAGTTAGTTAACAATACTGTAATCGGAATCCTATTTCCTTGGGAGGTTGTGAGAGCAAATATTATAAACTGAGCCACACAGTGCAACGCATACGCATATTAAATTAAGCAATAAATACACTATTTACAAAAATGCGCCTCCCACAGCTGCACCCATATACACACTGGGAAAAGGCACCACGCATGCAATGTATATGTCGCTCATATTTCCACAGACATATACACACATACATAACGTATGTACATTTTGATACTTCAAATTCTCTACATAACGAAAACGCAATTTTTCAAACGAACAAAACAACCCTAAATTTTTACATATATAAAATATTGTATCCCTCAAACATGGTTCAGATACTTTAGCCAACATTCATTTTTTATTTGTTTTTATTTCATTTTCCAACATTCATTTTTTATTTGTTTTTATTTAATTTTCAAACATTCATTTTTTATTTGTTTTTATTTCATTTTCGAACATTCATTTTTTATTTGTTTTTATTTCATTTTCGAACATTCATTTTTTATTTGTTTTATTTCATTTTCCAACATTCATTTTTTATTTGTTTTTATTTCATTTTCGAACATTCATTTTTTATTTGTTTTTATTTCATTTTCCAACATTCATTTTTTATTTGTTTTTATTTCATTTTCGAACATTCATTTTTTATTTGTTTTTATTTCATTTTCGAACATTCATTTTTTATTTGTTTTTATTTCATTTTCGAACATTCATTTGTTATTTGTTTTTATTTCATTTTCGAACATTCATTTTTTATTTGTTTTTATTTCATTTTCCAACATTAATTTTTTATTTGTTTTTATTTCATTTTCCAACATTCATTTTTTATTTGTTTTTATTTCATTTTCCAACATTCATTTTTTATTTGTTTTTATTTCATTTTCGAACATTCATTTTTTATTTGTTTTTATTTCATTTTCAAACATTCATTTTTTATTTGTTTTTATTTCATTTTCGAACATTCATTTTTTATTTGTTTTTATTTCATTTTCCAACATTCATTTTTTATTTGTTTTTATTTCATTTTCCAACATTCATTTTTTATTTGTTTTATTTCATTTTCCAACATTCATTTTTATTTGTTTTTATTTCATTTTCCAACATTCATTTTTATTTGTTTTTATTTCATTTTCGAACATTCATTTTTTATTTGTTTTTATTTCATTTTCCAACATTCATTTTTTATTTGTTTTTATTTCATTTTCCAACATTCATTTTTTATTTGTTTTTATTTCATTTTCGAACATTCATTTTTATTTTTTTATTTCATTTTCCAACATTCATTTTTATTTGTTTTTATTTCATTTTCCAACATTCATTTTTTATTTGTTTTTATTTCATTTTCCAACATTCATTTTTTATTTGTTTTTATTTCATTTTCCAACATTTATTTTTTATTTGTTTTATTTCATTTTCCAACATTCATTTTTATTTGTTTTTATTTCATTTTCCAACATTCATTTTTTTTTTTTATTTCATTTTCGAACATTCATTTTTTATTTGTTTTTATTTCAGTTTCCAACATTAATTTTTATTTGTTTTATTTCATTTTCCAACATTCATTTTTTATTTGTTTTATTTCATTTTCGAACATTCATTTTTTATTTGTTTTTATTTCATTTTCCAACATTCATTTTTTATTTGTTTTTATTTCATTTTCAAACATTCATTTTTTATTTGTTTTTATTTCATTTTCGAACATTAATTTTTTATTTGTTTTTATTTCATTTTCGAACATTCATTTTTTATTTGTTTTTATTTCATTTTCCAACATTCATTTTTTATTTGTTTTTATTTCATTTTCCAACATTCATTTTTTATTTGTTTTTATTTCATTTTCGAACATTCATTTTTTATTTGTTTTTATTTCATTTTCGAACATTCATTTTTTATTTGTTTTTATTTCATTTTCCAACATTCATTTTTTATTTGTTTTATTTCATTTTCCAACATTCATTTTTATTTGTTTTTATTTCATTTTCGAACATTCATTTTTTATTTGTTTTTATTTCATTTTCCAACATTCATTTTTTATTTGTTTTATTTCATTTTCCAACATTCATTTTTATTTGTTTTTATTTCATTTTCGAACATTCATTTTTTATTATTTTTTATTTCATTTTCAAAAATTCATTTTTTATTTGTTTTTATTTCATTTTCGAACATTCATTTTTTATTTGTTTTTATTTCATTTTCAAACATTCACTTTTTATTTGTTTTTATTTCATTTTCGAACATTCATTTTTTATTTGTTTTATTTCATTATCGAACATTCATTTTTTATTTGTTTTTTTTCATTTTCCAACATTCATTTTTTATTTTTTATTTCATTTTCCAAAATTCATTTTTATTTGTTTTTATTTCATTTTCGAACATTCATTTTTTATTTGTTTTTATTTCATTTTCAAACATTCATTTTTTATTTGTTTTTATTTCATTTTCGAACATTCATTTTTTATTTGTTTTTATTTCATTTTCGAACATTCATTTTTTATTTGTTTTTATTTCAATTTCGAACATTCATTTTTATTTGTTTTATTTCATTTTCCAACATTCATTTTTATTTGTTTTTATTTCATTTTTCAACATTCATTTTTTATTTGTTTTTATTTCATTTTCCAACATTCATTTTTTATTTGTTTTTATTTCATTTTCCAACATTCATTTTTATTTGTTTTTATTTCATTTTCCAACATTCATTTTTTATGTTTTATTTCATTTTCCAACATTCATTTTTTATTTGTTTTTATTTCATTTTCGAACATTCATTTTTTATTTATTTTTATTTCATTTTCGAACATTCATTTTTATTTGTTTTATTTCATTTTCCAACATTCATTTTTATTTGTTTTATTTCATTTTCCAACATTCATTTTTTATTTGTTTTTATTTCATTTTCCAACATTCATTTTTATTTGTTTTTATTTCATTTTCCAACATTCATTTTTTATTTGTTTTTATTTCATTTTCAAACATTCATTTTTTATTTGTTTTATTTCATTTTCCAACATTCATTTTTATGTGTTTTTATTTCATTTTCCAACATTCATTTTTTTATTTGTTTTTATTTCATTTTCCAACAATCATTTTTTATTTGTTTTAATTTCATTCTCCAACATTCATTTTTATTTGTCTTATTTCATTTTCCAACATTCATGTTTTATTTGTTTTTATTTCATTTTCGAACATTCATTTTTTATTTGTTTTTATTTCATTTTCGAACATTCATTTTTTATTTGTTTTTATTTCATTTTCCAACATTCATTTTTTATTTGTTTTTATTTCTGTGATACTTCCAGCATTAAATAGGTTCTTCAGGCTAAATGGTAGTAGTCGCTGTAGTACTATAAGCAGTAGTAGTAGTAGTAGTAGTAGTAGTAGTAGTAGTAGTAGTATTTGTATAATGTTGACCTCTACTATTAAGGTTGCTTTATGCGATGATTTGGGAAATCTTCGCCAATGATTTATCAGCTTGTATTTTTATTGGCATTTAAAGATATTTCAATCTTTATAAGAAAATCGGGATTTGTTTTACTGTACACATAGATTCGAAAAAGTTGTCAAAAAACAAATATATAACAAATAAATGTTATCAAAGGCAAGATAAGTTACTTTTCTACCCAACTGGATATTTTTTAGTGTTTATATTTAATGTAACATGTTTATTCAGCTCGAAAAACATACAATGTTTGCCGACGTATTGGAAAATTCAAAATGGCGGCCGACTCTCTCTTGGAGACGGTAAGTTTGGGAAAAGAAGTTATAAATAAAAACCAGTCAAAATACTGTTAAAACCCCACCGAATATATGTCAGCCTGTGTCACGGTAACATATATTGAGCGAGTTTCTAACAATATTTTGTCTGGTTTTTTATTTATAAGTCAGTTTCCCAAACTTACGGCCTTAAAGAAAGAGTCGGCTGCCATTTTAAATTGTCCAATACATCTGTAACACTGTATGTTTTTCGAGCTGAATAAACATGTTACATTAAATATAAACACTAAAACATATCCAGTTAGGTAGAAAAGTAACTTGTCTTGCCTTTGATAACATTTATATGTTATATATTTGTTTTGTAACTTTTTCGAATCTATGTGTACAGTAAAACAAACTCGATGATCGTAGTAAGTTTTTTTTATTTTATTTTATTTTTTTATTGTTTTGTAAAAATCAGTTTTTATAAACATTTCTTTTTTTGTTTTTGAATAAAGGATTTGGTTATTTATTATGTATAAGAGATTGTTTGTGAATTTTAGATTTCTGCGTGATTTTTGGTTTTATGAGTAAAGATATGATCTGGTCATTTCTTGAAGAAAGGTTTTTAGATTGTTTGCTTGATAACAAAATATCAAGGTTAAATGACATTGTTTCTTGTCAGGTGTTATTTGATTAATATTGGATTGTTTTCACTTGTTTATTATTTCAGAAGATAACTATATTTCCAAACAATATTTTTATGTTTGCTACTTTGTAATTTCAGTAGTAGTCGTAGCAGTAGTAGCATTACTAGTAGTAGTTTTCGTCGTTGTGGTTGTTCCCGTTGTTTTTCTTGTAATAGAGTATAAGTTTTACCCTCGTATAGGCATATTTGGTGCCCAAGGATTATTTTAATAAAAACCTTTTGTGTAGTTAACCGAATAGACTTCCAAATCTATTTTGAGATTGTATCAAAGGTTGTTATGATATATTTTAGAGTATCGGATATGTTAATCGTTTGTTTAGCATTTATAGTGGCATATAATTTTTGTTGTTGTTTTGTTTTACGGCATATCAACCCTTTTCAGGTTATTTAATGCCGAATCCAAAGATTTTGAAGAAAATTTTTTTAATAGAATATATTTGTTGTTTTCAAGTCAGTTTTTATTTAACCTATAGTTGGGACCCTAACAGGTACTACCACTCTGGGTCAGAGTGGACCTGGGAGCAATGGCAATTAAAGGGTGGCTCCACACTCCCTAAAGCCCACAAGCTGGGGCCTCACCATTGGATATAGTTTAAGGTCATATCAAGGACCGGGAAGTAGGGGGAGAAAAAAGTGGGGGGAGAAGGGGGCTGTTGTTTTTGTTTTGGGTTTTGCAGAACATAATTAAGTTTTACAAAAGAGAATAGAAAAACAAAAAGGAACATCAATGTAGGTGCATTTCGTCTCAGGAAGCCAATAGACAGCCTGATCTGGTAGCACCAGATATAATTTTTACTCAAACTGGAATTGCAAGGATAATAATGCTACATTTTGGTGAAATTATCTTAAAATATTTTTACAAAGGTATTGGGTATTAAATGACATAAAGTGATGAGATTCCAGTTCGAAATATTTAAGGAATTCGTCGTTACCCTTTAGTTACTGTTATTGACAGGGTCACTCTGACCTGAAGGTTCATTTCGTAGTATCTGTGAAGTTTCATTTCATGCGTAAATATATTTGTCTCGAGCACAATACTAAAATGCTTCCTACCAACTGTTTACCATTTCTAATTTCTACTCTATTTCTCAATCATCCTTCAACTACTCAAAATTCCAATTATTTCTACAACCCGACACGGGATCATCAAAAGCCATGAACTGATACTAATCTACAAATACAACAAATATAAAAACAATGTTAGACGGTTCATTATTAAACACTGACAAGCGATGATAAATCGAAGTCAGGATATTGACAAATACTCAAAGTTTAAATCCATATAAATACGCGCACACGAAATGGGGCGTGTATGTTTGATTATAGTATAGAATCGATAATCTAAGTTGAAACAAAATAATATTATATTTACTATATTAATCAATAGATTTTCGCCGATAATTTAATTAACCATAGGACTATAAACACAGTCATTATATATAATTTCAATATGGTCATATTCCCTGTCAATGACGTATCCATGTTTCCGGAAACGATCACCCTGTTTTATTTGATTTCAAAATTTCCATTCATTAATTTAAAGCTAGTTGACTCACAAACAACGTTATAGATGAAGTCAGAGTAACTTGTACTGTTATAAAAATCTACTAACCTTTCTCCATGAATTACTGGGGACTTTTTTAATTCATCTACAGCTCGCCCTGTCATTATTTCATTTTTGCATTTTGTGATAGTATTTTTTATCCACTTTAATTTTTTTTTAAAGTATATATAGATAGCTCCCTTTGGCTTATATTATTATTTACACAGCGCTTTGGTTGGCTTGTTAGAAACGTATTCGGGAATAACAGAATATAATTTCCGAACGATAAAAAAACATTGGGAATATAATATAGCGTCTTTTATTGCTGTATTCAGTAAAAATAATACGGAAATAATGCTAATATATTTTTGTAAATATTAATAGTTTATATTTATATGCAAAATGACAAAATTTCGTCGAATACTCACATATTGGATTAAATAATCCAAATCAATTATCGTTACGCGTTTTATACACAGCAGCGCACTTATTCGATTTCTCACACTAGATTCTCAAAATAAAAAAATATCAGAGGATCCACTTCTTAAATCGAGTATTTAAAAAAATTATTACGTGCTGGAACGTTTGTTACAGTTAGTTTCATATGTAAACGTAACATAATACAATTTATTTAAACACACAAAACAGTTCCTCAGACTAAAATGATATTTTCCAAATTAACAACAATTTGTTGGCTTTCCTACGATTTACAATTTTGATTTGTTTGTTTTTGTGTTTACATTTTAAAACAGATTAAACGTTTCTCATCTTATAAACTATGTGGGTTTTTTCTATTTTAAACTAGAAAAAAGTTAACAAATCTGCTTTAATAATATACTTCACATTTTATTTCCCCGGTCAGTTAAACAAAAAACCATCTAAACTGCGGCAACCTTTTATTTTCTTTAATATATCCTCTTTCCGTATAAAAGCAAAATACGCCCGAAGATGATGTACAGTTGCTACACTTCTGCAATATCTAAGCTTCAATCTATAGTCCCCATGCATAAAATTCATAATAAACACTCTTTTAGCTAGGACCACCGTCAACAATTTCTATACTTTCTACTTATGCCTAAAACAAAACAGAAATTCCATCAACAATGTTTCTTCCTTATAACTACATGTCTGTGGAACTCTATACCGTGGGAATGCTATCCAGCTGACTACAACATTGGCGTTCTCAATTCTAATGGAAATAAGTTCCTGTTGAGCCGTCTTCATGAATAAACAAATTCTACCCAATTGTAACCACTACTCGTTATTACGGTGTCGTCTTCTCTATCTCAAGACAGCTATTAACTATTATCCTTTCGTGGCCTTTGAGCCTTTATAATCGTTGACTCCAGTGTGTAAAACATATTACCAATTCTGACATTCTCATTGTGTAGTTTTCATTGATAGAACTCGCAATTATAATCTCAATAAGTTCGCATGTACACCTGACACACCCGGAGGAACTGTGATAATGGAGACAAATCTTTTACTGACAACTGAACTATCCGAATTATTCCGAGTTACGTCAGCAGAACTTACATTTCCGAACAACTACAATGGAGTCACATTGTTACATTAAACATTGGACATCGAAAGCCAACGAATTAACCCGACTCCGTACTGTGGAAACTGACAGACCCTTCCTGTCCCCAAGGGTGAAATAACTGCAATTTAATGGAGTTATATTACCCAATAGTTCAGATGTAATTTGTTCGGATGCATGATACCTTTCATCTGCAGGAATTATTATTGGTTGGCTGCCACAGCTTGATGGAAATGGAATATTCTAGTTCCGCTTTCGTCTGGCAATGGACTAACCTGATTATCATATGATACTCATTCTCCAATCTAAAGGAAGTTCTTGTAATTCATCCTCATTTATTATTTACGCTTCTGTTTAAATTTGGACTGAATGTTCGCATTTTTATTTAGATGAGTTCAATCATCTCTATAGAAGAACTCGTCTGTTGATACGCCATGCTTAAGTTTAAAACAAAGTTTTCTTTCGTATGAGATGTTTAAGTCTGGAATGAAATGCTCGTTGGTATGTCAGGCTTAAGTTTTAAACGACATTTTCGTTGATCTGTTGCGCTTAATTTTGAAGTAACACTTCGGTTTGTATGGTAAGATTATTTTTAAACAGCATATTCGTTGATTAGTTGTGCTTAACGTAGTAACATTGCCATGCTTAGGTTTAAAGCAGCATTCTCTTTGGTCACTCACGCTTAACTTGAAATTAACATTTCCGTTAGAATGCCATGCTTAAGATAAATACAACAGCATTTTCTTTTGCTTGCCACAGACTTAATTTTGAAGTAACATTCCGTTGGTATGTAACGCTTAAGTTTAAAAGGCAACGTTTTCTTTGGTATGTTACGTTAAAGTTTATAGTAAATATTCCGTAGTATGTTATGATTTATTTTAAAACGGCATTTGCATTACGCTTAATTTTGAAGTTAATTTTCATTGGTAAGCCATGCTTAATTTAGAAAGTATTTCCATTGGTATACCATACTGTTGTTTCAAATAGCTAGATTTCCCCTGTTATACTTAAGTTTGATGTAATATTTCCGTTGACATATGTTTACAGTAGTATTTTCGGTGGTCTGTTACGCCTAAGATTGACGTATCATTTTTGCTTGTATCACGCTTAATTTTATAACACCATTTTAGTTCACCTCTATTTGAAAGAGGATTTTTGTTGTTTTTTTTACACTGAATTCTAAATATAATTTTTCGTTTGTCAGGCGTAACTTTTAAATTACATCTCGGTTAGTTCGACATGCTTTGGTTTGAAGTAAAATTTGTGTTTGTCATGCTCAAGAAATATTTTCTTTGGTCGGCTATAATTAATAAGGTAATAACTAGGGCTACGACAAGAGAATATTCTTTTCATTGTTTTGACTCGAGTATATATTGGACACAGACACAGTTAATCAATTAAGAACCACATCACTTTATCTTAAAACATATAAGATATTAACTGATATATACGTGAGAGTCAAAGTAATGAAAAAAATATTTTCTTGTCATAGCCATAGTAATAACATTATCGCGTGTTTGTTGCGCTTCAATTGAAAATAACAATGTCGTTTAGTTGTACTTATTCAGTCTGAAATGTCGTTTGTGTCTGTTACAAATATTAACAGGTTTTGTTGTATGTCTGTCATAGTAAAATATCAAATATATTTTGTGCTTTTTTATTGTACTTCGGTTTGGTAATAGAACGTCCCGGCCGTGCGCCGTTGCCCGTTCGTAGAATACGTAAAATATTATATTTTAACTCATGCTTATTTATTATTATTGAGCCAATTATCTATTCATTATTACCCAATATATAGTAATGATTTCAAATGTTATAAAAAATATGACTTGAGTACTATGCGCTAGAACCGAAACCAGAAAGTTTACTGCTCAAACCTTAGTCGTTATTAATCGCTGCCAGCGTCGATACTCTCTGCGCTACCGACATGAAAGTTAAAAGTTAAGCGACTATTAGCTATGAATGTTTAATTTTGCGCAGATGAAAAATTAATAGCAGGAATAATATTTTATTCGACTAACCCAGCCAAGGTCAAAAGTTTTGTTTTCAATATTGACCCCTTAGCAGCAATTTATATCGGCGAAAAAAAAAAAACGAATTGAAAGTCTGCTAGGTATCAACCTACACTACATTCAAATTTCTGTCAGTAACCTAAATATTCAGAAAGGAGTTTGGTAGAGACTTTTCGCACAGACTGACAAGGTCACTTGTATATATATATATATATATATATATATATATATATAATATCAGTTTGCTAAAATGTTTTCATCTTAAACTCTACGCAATTATGCATAATGTAGAAACTATGCATAAATTGAACTCAGCTTAATAGTGAAATGCAACCAATGATCTAATTTGCAACCAGAAAAAAAAATAAATTAGTAGTTAATTAACACTCGTTTTAAAAAGGAATATGCAATTTAGTTAACCTTTCTTTAGTCTGTCATATATCCATAACTTAGTATGTTAAGAAGTTCGTTTTAATAATTATAAATAGAAAACGTAGGCTTTTAATAGCACTGCCAGAGTGAGAAGAACAACGATATATATATATATAAAAGCGAAAATGTATGTATGTTTGTATGTTTGTGTGTCTGCTAAGAACTTTCGACAGACACAACAAAAATTCACCTTCCGGACGACAAATATCGAAAAATTGGCTCAAAGTGACCATCAGAAGTGCGTCAACTGGTCGATTTTCTGCAGCGGGGGGGGGGGGCAAAAAAGTGACATTTTAATGTTAAACATTACATATTTTTAAATCGATTTATAACTGCCCCCAAAAATACGGCCGCCAACTCTTCTACATAAAGTATACACGCGGCCGTTTATTTTGGGTCAACTTGTATTTAAAACCCGCTGAGTCATGTCATGTGATCTTGACGTCAGCAACCTCTAATGGCGGTCTGAATTTACAATTTAAAAATGTTGTTATCGGTAAAAAAATTTTTTTATTAAAGCTAAACTATGACTTCTACGCTATGGCAACGTTACCAAAGTTATTACCACATTCAAAATAGGTAGATACGATAGTTAAACGAAAAATAAAATAAAAAAAAAGTGAAGTAAAAAAAAATACGCTTACAAAAAATATTAATGATCGAAGTTTTTTTTTAAATAAAAACAGCCAGACGCCATTTCCCAGTCTTTAGAGTAAGGCAGACGAAGTGAGAGAGAGAGTGAGAGAGTGAGAGAGAGAGAGAGAGATTTCTAGACAGATTCGACAGGGGGAGGGTCAACAACGCATGCGTCAGATGACGTCATGACGTCGTGACCTGGTTTACTTTAAATAGTTGATAAACCGAACAAACTTTATATACGCCGCTTTAGCGCAGGTAGTTAAGTCTTTGGTTCATTATCTGAACATTTTGGGTTCGAATCGTGGTGTGAGATGGGTTTTTTTTCGATTTTTTAAATTTAAATATTGAACCCTGTATTATTTAAGCCATTTTTCACGTAACGTTCGTTCGTTTGCCTTACTTTTTTTTCGTGTTTTAACCCCCCCCCACCGCTTAATTAAAACGTTGTTTTCTTTTCTTACTTCGCTTATAACAATGCTTACATCGTCATCGTCGTCGTCGTAACGCTCGATGACTTCCAAACATCTTTCACTTCTGGCTGGCCGATTTTATTTTCAAACTTCGCCTCAGGCGTTCGGCTTCGATCCTACGCCCCCCCCCCCGGCTTCTTTTTTATTTAACACCACACACCCCTACAAACACCCGGGCAACCCTCGCTAGTTAGTATATAAAAGATAGATTTACATTGATCTGTTAGAATTCACGAAGCAATAGTGGTAGTTGTTTGTCTCCCGCGATTAGAATTTATAGAAAGTTAGGTACTTATATATGTTTATATAGAAAACATGACGGTTAGAAATAGGAAAAGTGCGGGATTTTTTTTTAAATAAACATTCATTTATTTAAGGTTTCTATTTTTCGGTTTATAAGAAAGCCCTCGTCAGGAATTTTTTAAATAATAAATTTTTTCTTTTTTTTTCTTGTCATAATGTTGTTCGGCACAGCATTTTTGTCAAAGATAGATGTTGTGTATTGTCCAGTCCAGTAAGTAGGTGCTCGAGCAGACGTACATCCATAGAAATTAATAGAACTCCACTTTATAGAAGCACAGAGAAAATGAAACTCAAAAACTGACGGTTAGAAGATCGAACACGTGCGGTATTTTTTTTTAAATAAACATTTATTTGTAAGTCCACCATTCAATTCTAAAGAAATTAAGCGAATGTTATTGATTTTTTAAACAGCTGTTATGCGTAAGGGGACGTGGTATGGAGCCAGTTGTGAAAATTAAGATACGTCCGATTTTTATTAAATTTAAAAACTAGATAAACATGCAATGGATTTTCATCAGCATTGAAAGAAGGATTCTAGATATAAGGTTTAGTATCATTATAGCTTGATTTGAATTCAAAGACCATAAAAGTGGTAGAGAACTCGTCTCTCTAAAGAATCAGTTTTACTCATAATAGGACAAGAATTTTTAGGGCCGCATTTTCTCATATTTTTTCGATTAGATGGAAGTTGCTTTATAATTTTAAAAAATCCTCTATACATTTTTATGACGTCACTCTTATATGTTCCAAACCTTTTTCACATCGTCTTTTCTTTTCATTCGTTTTCGTATTAAATGACCTTCTAAGCTCGCGAGACAATCCTTTGCCTAATCATTTTACTAAATCTAGACAAAATGTAGCGATTACATTACATTAAAATAGCAATCGTAAAAACGAGTTGTGTTTGAAGACTATTACAATGCAGCTTTTGGGAAACACCTTCAGCACGAGTCACCGTATCAGAGAATCATAAGAATATAGAAGGAATTTCAATATTTTAATTATATTTATTTACCAACATAATATGTCGTACAGGATGGTAGATGTTGGTATCACAAAATTTTCGAGAATAAGATCTCTACTTCAGGGGAGAAAAAGAAATGTGTGGAGCTGTTCGGGCGATGCTTTCTTTTGTCTATTTTATTTATTCATTTTCATAGCAATCAAACACAACTCATTTCAAACCACACGCAATGCTTCAAGCAAACTACAAAATCCTGTTAACAAATCGTTAAAACTAAAACATTATTTTCTGTTTTACATTTTGTTTTTACTCGAATTGGGGATTCCTTTTCACGAAGGATACAAATGCAGCTCGTGCGTTCAATCAAACAAATTTTTTGCTGTCCTTTGTTTCAACTCTTTTCTTTCTTGCGTTTGGATCTTTTCCCTTTATTTTTTTTTATTCCTTCACGTGTTGTTTTTTTTTTCTTATGCGACTATTTTAATCAGTTTAGCACCAGATGAAAAAGAAATCGTTTACTTAAGTACCATGAGAACACTTTAACTAAATGCGTCTCTGCAATCTGACAAATCAACTGACTCTTTGCTTCATTTACAAGTTTCTTTTTTTTTGCAACAGTGAATTTCCACTTTCACTAGAAAAGTTCAATCAACGGATCTTCAAACGGCAACAGGGAATACCACAAAAGTTTGATGAAATTGACAAGGATATACACTGAGACCATTGTTTAAATAATTATATTTCTTACGTTTAAGTATCTTTGTAATCATGCAAATGTAGTCACAGTAGGGGAGAGTCTGGCGGGTTTAAAATAAGACAAAAATGTTACCGGAAATCTAAAATTATTCAGAAATCTACAAACAGGCATGAGTGATGACGTAATCGAAAATTTTCCAAAGGATTTGTGAGTCAATAACTGGCTGGGGATATTTATCCCCTCTCCAACAAAATTAGACGGACGAGGTTTCGAAAGTATAGTTTTTATAAGAGGCGAACTGGCTTTAAAATTGCATGAACAGTCCCGCCAGCATTTCCCATAAGATACACCCGGCCAATTAGCAATAAATATCCGTTTTCAAAGTGGTAAATCCTATAGAACTAAACAGAACAATGCCTCCTCCCGATCGTCACGTGATTACTGATTGCAAAAGATGAATTCTCGATTGGAATAATCAACCTCTACTGAAAACCAGAAACTGATGAAGGAGTGATTCGCACTATACGGATAATATGAGGTCTTTACAATTAAACGGTAATAACTGATGCAGAGAAAGCTAACATTTTCAAAACTGATATCAGATTCTTCACAGTTTTAGTCCCTAAATGGGGAAAAACCTTGTACTTTAATATTTTTCCGGAACTTGCTCCCTGTTTACTGCTTCCCTTACTATACTAGCACGCAAAAGATTAAATGTAACGCGAACATACATGAAGAAGTAAAATTAACTGAAAACGATATGAAAACGTGTTTGATTAGCGTGTATAGGATCAAGTTGGAGAGTCGCTGCAGAATAAATGGATGTAAAATTGTTATATATTTAAGTGATGGTTAAATAAGAGGGGGGGTTACGAAATATGTGTCAAGACAATAAGAAGTAAGATAAATTACCGGCCTGAGAATGTGAGAACAGCAGTCGAGAAATGGAAGTCAAGTTGATTGTAACTATACAGTGTTTTATTACAGTTGTCTTAGAAGTGTACCTATTTACTATGCCTCCCCACGCGACAGAGTTAGACACCAGGGTCGTTTTTTAACGTGGAGAAAAGGTACAAAAATAAAAATTGTCTCAGTCGTGAAGGATTTCTCCTCAACCGAAAGAGAACAAGAAATAGAAGTGCAGCATCTGAAGAACAGATGGTATTTATTTGCTCCCCCACCGAGCAAATTAGGCACAAGGCCGATTTTTAATGTGAGGAGTGAAGGGAGGGGGAAGGGAAAAAGGGGGCCAGCTCCCGAGAGGTGGGAAATGGGAGCTGGTTAATGGTCAGGCATGTGGGGTTGCCCCCACATCTGGTCTTTGCTAGTCATAGCTAGTAATAGCTTGCAGTATCTGCCAGAACAGATTGTATTTATTTGCTCCCCCACCGAGCAAATTAGGCACAAGGCCGATTTTTAATGTGAGGAGTGAAGGGAGGGGGAAGGGAAAAAGGGGACCAGCTCCCGACAGGTGGGAAATGGGAGCTGGTTAAAGGTCAGGCATGTGGGTTTGCCCCCACATCTGGTCTTTGCTAGTCATAGCTAGTCATAGCTAGTCATAGCTTGCAGCATCTGCCGGAACAGATTGTATTTATTTGCTTCCCCACCGAGCAAATTAGGCACAAGGCCGATTTTTAATGTGAGGAGTGAAGGGAAGGGGAAGGGAAAAAGGGGACCAGCTCCCGAGAGGTGGGAAATGGGAGCTGGTTAAAGGTCAGGCATGTGGGGTTGCCCCCACATCCGGTCTTTGCTTGCAGTATCTGTCGGAACAGAAACTACACTTTGAGATATTAAATCTTTTATTCATGTTAAAAAATACAGTAAAATTAACGGTGAACAAAAAACTTAGGCACATGGCCAACTCAAAAGGGGGGATTTTGGGGGTCGTTGGTCATCCTTGTCACTCCAGAACTAAACAAAGTCAAAAGTTTCTCCCAGCTAGTATCTTCTTTCACCATAATACCGCATTCACCCTTTCATATTGGGGGACGTCCTAGTAACTCCCAATTTTTAAAACATTTTTTATTGACGTGTAAAAACAAAAAAGATAACAATAAAATGGTACAATAATTCATTTGTGTCGAGGGCGGGGGAAGAAAAAACAAAAGGTGATTAGTAGGACCCTCCCAACCCCGTCTAGTTGATAGACTGCCCGTTCCACTAGGTTTGTCAAAGGAACCTCGCTTCTGCGGGTCAGTCTCTAGGTGGGGATGCCCTCTAGATGGGGATGAATGGAGAAAAGACAAATTTTGTGGGTAAGGGATGGAGGTAAGTTTGTATTTCTTTTTCTCCAAGATGGGTAAAATTTAGAGGAAGGGGTGAAAACAAGAATTGCAGGTAAGAGGGGATGGGGATCTTGGAGGCTTCCTAATCGGGGAGGGATGGAACACACACTCAGCTAGCTGAGAGACTACTTGTTTAATTTTACTTAACAGAACTGCGCGTTCCACACCTAGGCGGGGAACACGTATTCAAATTTGGCTCCTCTTCGTACACACAGACTTGCCACATGTATCCATCTTCTGTCAAATGCCGCGCAATGCAGCCTTCTTCTATCACATCTGATCTTCACCCGTAGTTGGTGTTTAAAGAACGCGATCAAATCTTGATCAGAAAAAGACAACACCCCCCGGCAACCTTGCAGACGCGACGTCCAAATCACCATTCTCGCCACGGCCAGGATCGTAACGTAGACCATTTGTCTTTCTCGGTCACACGGCGGCCTCACGTTGTCCACAACATTGGATACAGTAATTGGGCGAGGATGCTCAGGATCGATGCGAGCCGTCACCCCGCTGACATACGACCAGTACTGGCGGAGTTCGCGGCAATCGAAGAAAGCGTGATCCGTAGTTTCTACGGCCGTTGTCCCACAACGGGGACAATCAGGCGACTCCAAAAACCCGGAACTGCATTGTATGTTGTTGAGTGGAAGTGCATTTCGGGCCAATCGCCAGGTCAGAGAGAACTCCGAATTGTTCAGATGACTCGAACCTGGCGCCCAGCTCCACGCGGAGCGGATCTCACTCTGCTGCCACCCCAAACGCGCGCATAGCGGGTCGTCAGCGGCCCCCTTCACTAGATCCCTGTGGAGTTCCCTACGGGTAGCAGTCACAAGGTCACTGGACCTTGGTAGTCGTTTTAGCGCGGCTCGGCACTCTTTCATGTAGGCAGATTCTCCCCGCGGCCTGCGACGGCTCTCGATGGAAGGGTCGAGAACGAGGTCGGGGAAGGCGGCAGTAACCACGGGGTGCCACGGTTGGTCATCGTGCATATAGTGGCTCAGGAAGGCCAGCCTCTCAGCATCTCGATGACACTTCAAGTCCGGCATTCCCAAGCCTCCCTCACACGGACGTTGAATACAGACCTGTCTGCTCATCCAGTGTCTTCCTCTGTCCCAAAGGAGCGAGGACAAGAGTTCGACAAGAGCTTTTAGGTGTTGTGCAGGCAGGGGAAGTACGGCCAGTCGGTAAAGGATGAGAGGAAAGACGTAAGTGGCGCACGCCTCAGCTCTACCCTTTAAGGAAAGTTTCCTAGGAAGACACGAATTGACTGCAGCCTCCACCTTTGACCGTACCTCCAACCAATTCTTGTCAAGCTGGAGACCCGGTCCGAACCACACGCCGAGGATCCGAACCGGGCCATCTGTCCAGCTAAAGGGCGCAGGGAGGTTTGCGTTGCCACTCCATGCGCCCAACCGCAGTCCTACCGACTTGTTGCGGTTTATCTTGGCCCCCGTGATTCTTTCGTACTGTGTGAGTGCCTCCGACACGACCTCAATGTCTCTGAAGCCCGACACGAAGATCGTGACATCATCGGCGAACGCGGATACCTTGACAGCTGAGCCGCCAGGCAGAGCCATTCCGCGCAGGGCCGAATTTGCCTCCCCATGTCTCAGCTTGCGGAGAAGAGGCTCCAAAGCCAGGACATAAAGTAGGGGCGACAGTGGACAACCCTGACGAACCGACCGAGAGATAACAAAGGGTTTCGAGCGCTTTCCGTTGACTTGCACGACAGCCATGGGCTGTCGATACATTATGGAGATCCACTTGCAAAAGTCCGGTTTAAAACCGGCGGCCTCTAAGACAGATGCCAGGAAACGATGGTCGACCCTATCGAAAGCTTTGGACTGATCTAAGTTTATCAGCGCGGCTTCCGTGTCGTCATCTATCCCCCCCTCTAGGATCGTGCGGATCAGGTGCAAGTTGTTCTGAATCGATCTCCCCTTCCCTTCACAGCGTAGTTCTGTTCCGGTTCAACCAACTCGTCGATAACAACCTGCAGCCGATTCGACAGGACCTTGGCCAAAATCTTCAACTCTGTGTTTAGCAGAGTTATGGGCTTGTAATCGTCTAACTCTTCCCCTCCATGCCCGTCACCTTTCTTCAGCAATGTGATCACTCCCTTGGTCACCTGCCCTGGGATGGATCCCTGAGCAAACCAATGGTTGAACATATCCGTCAGAAGAGGCAGAAACATGGGCGACAGCCTCAAGTACAGTTCGTATGGCAGACCATCAAGTTCTGGCGATCTGTCACAGCTGACCTGCTTCAGCGCAGTAAAGACCTCCCACTCCGTCACCCGGCCCTCGCAACCAGCCGCTCTAGCCGCCTCGAGGCGGGGAGAGTCGGCCAAATAGTCGCTAAACTCAAGGACCGGAAGATCGGGCTGCTGCGTAAAACGCTTCTCGAAATGTTCTCGAAACCCCTCGCAGATCTCCCGAGTCGATTCCAGGGTGCGTCTATCCGGATGTTTGACTTTCGCAATATATTTGTCCGAGCCACGCCTAGAAACCTCACGGCGCACGTCTGCATCAGAATTGACTGCTTCGTTGCCTATCTTTCTAAGCCTAGCTCTAACTACTTGGCCTTCGTAACGCTCGCTAGTCTCGCGTAGAAGGTCCTGCTTAGCTAGTTCCTGACTAACCCTATCACCCTCCCCCGTAGCCTGGGCTAGTTTCTGCTCTAGCTGCTTCTTCGTCTTGGCCTTATCTAGTGCGAGGCGCTGGGCATACTTGACGGAGAAGCTTCTGATCTTGGCTTTGAGACCTAACCACCACTTACTCCCGGTAACCGCCCCCACTAGTGCCTTTTTAATCAATTCTCTTAACTGATCTTGGAAGTCTTGTATCTCCAGAAGGGAGGTGTTTAACTTCCAGTACCCCGCTAACTTAGGCCTATTTCCTAGCTTCAGCCGGGCCATAACTAATTTATGGTCCGTCTGGCCTAGCCAAGTGAACGTGGGACAAGATAAGAAGTCTACTTCGCCTCTCCTAACTAACATCCTGTCCAAATAGGTATTTGGATAGGAGGAAACGCTATTGGTCCACGTCCACATCTCCCGCCCCGGATGCTCGAACCGAAACCTGTCGACCAGACCGCATCTAGCCATAAGATCAGCCAGGCTGGACTCGCATCTCTCCGATCCTCTAGCATCGCCTCCTACCTTATCTATCTCGGGGTCTAAGATGGCGTTCCAATCTCCTATTAGCACTACCCGCTTCCGACAATCTACAAACGCGTCAAGCTGACTGAAGAATGAGACCCTCTCACGAGCGGTGCTGGGCGCATGAACCGCGATCACCCGAAACACAGAATCTTTTACGGCAACATCGGCCACAACCAGCCTGCCCACCGCATCTCTATGGACAACGTCGACCGTCGCCGACAGGGTACGTTTAACCAGCACGGAAACTCCCTTCCCCCGCGGGCTGCCATATGCTGAGAAAACCTCAAAATCTCTGGCCAGGACCTGACAGTCCACAGAGGAAACGAAATGCGTCTCCTGAATCGCAGCCACATCCACTCCCAGGGACAAGAGGTCGTGCCGGAGGCGAGCTGCCCGGCCCGGTGATCTCAAGCCCCTCGCATTCAAACTAGCCAAATTCAAAGCCATGGTACCTACCTTAGGGTGTGTCACACTCAGCTCCGAAGTCAGCTGGGGAGAGGACGCCGACGTTATGTGCCATGCTCAAGGTGGTCAGGTTTTTCATATCCTGACATTCTCTCGCAATGCCGCCGACGTCCAAAGGATAAATTAATTTTATGGCCCTGTAGAGTGACGGATGGACCAACACGGGGACCCTTCCCTTGCATTGTTTTGACAGTTCATCAAGAGAAGGGTCATTTTTTTCACCAGTTCAATTCCCGGAAACGCCCCTTCAGCGGCCTGCAGCCTTGTCCACAAGTTGGTCTTGCAGGCCTCTGGAGTTCTGACAAAAGTTATTAGGAGTGGGGCGTCCGGGAAATTTGAGGGGATATTTACATCTTTCCCCTCTATCTGTTTGTAATCGAGCAGAGGTTTTAAGTTTTTCCTCTGCCGATGGGAAATGTCTGTGGCCACAGATAGAGGGTCTACATTACATAGTTCCTCAGGGGCAAGGACCTTTGGTCTGCAAGAGGCAGAGGAGTCTCTCCTCTCCCTCGGTTCATTCTTTTCATTTTCTTTTTGGGGTAGTGGCTCAGTTTGCCTTGGTGTGGGGACGGGTGTTTTTGTGGTGCCTGGTGTTGGTGTTCACTTTGATCTTGTCCCGAAGTTGTCTTAGAAGTGTAACCGAACACACGCGTTGACATGTAAATCTTTATGACATGCATATACTTATGCTTGACTTTTAACAAATTGCACACTCAATTGATATGTGCGTATTACGTAACTATGCAGATGTTCTTTTCTTCAATGCAGCGCTAAAAGCACAACTACAAATTGGTCAAAATAGCAAATTATTTAATCTACTTCTACTTTCGAGCTTGTGATGTAAAGCTTAGGTGTTTTCTATCTATGTATAATATTAGAGCATATGTGACAACTTTATATACTATAAAATTCTGTAAAATGCTACAGGAAAACTGCAATTTTCCGAACATTTCTTAATTGATGTATTTAGCCTATTGTACCAATATCAGGATTTATATATATATATATATATATATATATATATATATATATATATATATATGCAAACAGTTAATAAAATATGTTAAAAAAACACTTTGAAATGAGTTAAAAACATATTTAATCTGAAAAGGAAACACTAGATAAATGGATAGTCCTCAATCCGCGGAGTTTCGAAGAAATACTCTCCTTCTCATCAGAGGGTAGGAATTAGCAAAATACAGGATAGGATTTTGCATGCAGAAGATATATATATATATATATATATATATATATATATATATATAGATAGATAGATAGATAGATAGATAGGAGACTGTTTTGTTGTATAAAAGAGCTTCCGTGCAGCTAGACTAGCCCTGACTCCAAACCAGGAATAGAATTTACAACCGTCTAGTAGATAGTCGACAGTTCTACAGTCAGGTCTATAGAATCGGTGCCTGCCAAAGATATCATCACATGTCTATTTATATAAACATTTGTCCGCCGTTTTTTACGCTGCTCGATTTGTTTGTTTATTTATAAACATAATGCTCCAGGTTATGCTAAGCAAGCAGCGAGTAAAATCATTCACAACGGTTTTCGGTGCAACTGCTCCACGTGAGGTCGAAAGCTGAAATAGACTATTTAAGCATGAAACAAAATCATGGCATTAATTTAGAATTTCCTTCGAAGAATTGTGTCGATAAATAGCATTTTTAAATACTTGATGTTATTGCTTGAAGTTATTTTTAACTTAAACATCATGAAAGTAAGAAATAGATATATTTTTATCTGAAGAGTTCTGATGGATAGAAACAAAAAAATATTTTACGAATCTGATTTTAGGAAATTTATAAAGACAATAAATATTGACGAGAATTTTACACATTAGAAAACTTAAAATTTATAATATTTCGCGATTTCTAACCGGGCAACACTCAGTAAGCTTTAAATTACGTTATATAATTATCGTGAATCCCAATTTATATGTTGCTGACTTCTAAATCGCCTTCAAACTAAAAGAAATGCGTAGAATATTAACGCGAGGAGCAAATTATTCAGGAATCTGTGCTTTGATTTGCATTTTAAGAAATGGATGTAAACAAAAACATGTTTTCGTGCATAGATGTCAGCTATCACGTATTCAGTATCTGTAAATAAGGTGAATGAGGTACTGCGCATGTGCGTGCCACGCGTGTAATGCTTTTTTTATGAATCCAAATATACGATTTATAAGGAACGGTGTTATAGTGTTAATTCATACTTGCTAATTAAAATGCCAATGAATTTTCTAAGGGAATTAAAATTTACAGCTAACAACACATGTATGTATGTATGTATATATATATATATATATATATATATATATATATATAGAGAGAGAGAGAGAGAGAGAGAGAAAGAAAGAGAGAGGGAAAGAGTGAGAGGGAAAAATGTAGGTATACATGTTTAATAAATTTCACATATAATGATGATTGCATAGTAGTTCAATATTCAGTTATACGCTGAACATGGTATAAACGTAGTTCGTTAAAAATATTTATTGTTATTTCTGCACATGTAAGCGCCAAGAGAAAAATGTTTCTTACTACTACTAATATGCGATTTCGCTTTGCGAGGACCTAATTTTTCTCTTGCTTTAGGATGTTTTAAATTTTTATTCCAAATGTTCACGTTATTAGCTGTTAAGAAACTTATATAAAATCGGTTTCCTTTTTTATTCTAAACACTTGGTTTTCATAGAATGTTAAATATTTGCATTTGATATATATACATACATACATATCTATCTATCAATATATATATATATATATATATATATATATATATATATATAATTGCATTAGTATGTTATTCAGATAGGCATATATATATAGGTACGTATCATATGGGAGATGTTTTCATCTTAATTCGAATAAGTTTTCACATCGTCAAACTATTAAAAATTTAATTTTAACTGTTGATGCGAACAGTTAAAAAACGGACATGTTTAATATTCTAGTGAGACTAAAGCTTATAAAAATTTTCGATCAAAACATCTCCAATAGTTGTGTAGTTTTTCATATTTCTTTTATAAATATAAACTAATGCAATTAATTAGTAGTGCTTTCTGGATATTCATGTATGAATAATGTTCACTGTTTGATGTTTATCTTTTCGTCTGTCTATCTATCTCGGTTACTTTCTCTTTCACCTCTCTTTCTCTCTCTCTCTCTTTCTCTCTCGCTCTCTTACACACTAGCAGATATACATACTTATGCATGTTTCTGTGTGTACATAAACTAGACGTACACGTGATAAGTTGAGCCACTACTACTACAATTATTTATTCTATTGCGGTTACATTCGAAAATTCATAAACTCTGACATACCGTTTAAGACATTCTACATTTCTTTCGCTGTTATTTCGCCCAAAACAAGTGCACGTGTCATTTTGGCGTAAAGGGTTACTATTTTGGGATCAAATTTACAAGGATATTATGTAAGGAGGGGATCAGTGAGCTGCCTGTTCACATTACACTTGAACCTCTGCAGGTCATTGCAGACTGGGAATCAGAAATCTGAGGGGGAAATTCCAAGTCTAGCAGTAAGAGGATAGAAACTGTTTGAGTAGACTACTTTTCAGCATCTAAGGATCTATAAAACGTAGGGGGTGATTTTGCTGCTTGTCAGATAAGTCATGGATTTTTACGTCAAATTGAAACAACTTATTGCGTAACAAAAAATAATAAGGATATTTACGTTTATATAATCATGATTCTTACTAATATAATCCTATTAAAATAGAATTATTCTTTGTACGTATGATATGGATGTAACGGCACTTGGTAATGAAGCATATAATTTACATAAAATTCAAAGAAGAGAGCGTGGTTGAACTACCATAGGGCGAGAGCATATGAGAGAAATACATAAATATGTAAGTTTAAAGTGAAGTAGTTGTACAGTTTATTATACATTTGGGGATAATTAGAGAACTTAAAATACAATATTTTCTAAACAGAACCCTATCTCATAATGCAAATGTATTTTAACATGCATTTTGCGTTATTAAAGTAATTAGAAAAAAACTTAACGAAACCAAAATTGATTAATTCACATTTCGTATAAAACTTAGCAGGAAGACCCGACGTTAGCCATGATGTAACGAGGATCAACGAATGTTCTACAATTCCAAAAATTATATTGTCATTGAAATTTGTGAACTCGCCCATTTTTCAATTTAATCTTTTAATTGCCTGCTCTAATTGGGAACCCATCGCTGTGCGCCTTGAAGAAGCTTCACATGCTTCTCACAGTGACATAGTTCACAATATATTGTAGTCTACATTACACTGTAAAGAACCTTTAGTTGATTTTATAAAATTATTTTTATATATAATGGCTTGTATTGACGTTTAAAATGCAAAAGTCAAATGTCATCTTCCAATTGTGCTCAAAAGAGAGACAATAATTTCGAACGCGCCCCTGTCTTACAAAGAACCTGCTGCTGATTTTATACGCCAAGCTCTTGTGTTCATGCGATGATTAAAGCACTCAAGATGTTGAATTAGGTAAAAATCGGACTGTTCTTTCTTTAATATATTTTTTTAACACTGTGGTCACCACTTATCAAGGCCCGGAAGCCACTCAGGGATAAGGGTTATTACAAGTACAGTACGTTAGTGTGGAGATTTGATGAAGTGTTTACTTAAGGGGGCGGTTCATTAGGAATTTGTTAACGTTGAACTTGAAGACATCCAAGTTGTAGTCAGGTGGGAAGCAGGCAGACGGAATAGAGTTCTACAGGCGTGCAGTTCTAAGAAAGAAGCTTTGTTCATGGAATCCACGTTTTGATTTAGGCACAGATAAAGAGTGGGGGAAATTTCTTCGAGTAAAACTTTTGATATTTATCGGGGGCATTCTGACAGAAAATCTATCTAAGAATATTCTCAGATGTATGAATAATATTTGTATGAAATTTCAGAAAATTGGCTGAGCCCGTCTGGCGTTCATAGGGAACAAATTCACACACATAGAAAAAATGCAATTTATATAGATAGCTACATATTATAGGTCGATACATATTGATCGGCAGTAATATAAATCTATTTGGAAAAGAATAGAGCACTCTTGGTAGCTTTAAATTCTTAATAAAATCATCTTCGTTCTATTTGTCTGACACACTGGTTCTAATAGGTTCATGAGTTAGATGTCTACCTGTTTTCAGGCCTGTGTGCTTGTTCTTCATGAACTGTGAAAAAGCGAAATAGACTGTACGTTTGGATTATATATATATATATATATATATATATATATATATATATGCATGCATAGGCCGTCGTATAACGATTAGATCACTGTCTGACTGATGTAAATGAACATTTGATATCAAAATGTTAAAATTCAACGTTATTTCACGCGGTTAATGGTAGCCGAATTGATACGGTCTTCGCTAATCGAATCAAAGATGTCTCGTGTTGCGGGGTTCGAATCGTTCTAGTGTCTCTAGATATTTAATTATTATAGTAAAAAAAATAATTATGACAGCCTCTTTAAGAAATTCGTTTCTTATCGTTGAGCACTTTCAGTTGAATTAAAGTCGGTCAATTTAGCTCTTATGCATAGATAATCGTATAACGATTAGATCACTGTCTGACTGACGTAAATGAACATTTAATATTAAAATGTTTAAATTGAACGTTATTTCCCCCCGTTAATGATAGCGAATTGATACGGTCTTCGCTAATCGAGCCAGAGATATCTGGTGTTGCGGGGTTCGAATCGTTTGACTGGTGTTAATCGTGACACCCTGCACTGAAGATTCCCGAAAGGATGAAACACTAATGTTTGTAAGTAGTTAATTATTATAGTAAAAAAAATAATATATATATACATATATATATATATATATATATATATATACTACGAAAATAATACATTTCGAAAACAATTTTTAAAATTAAAAATACTCGATACTATCTTTAAGATCCAGCAACAGTTAATAACATTCCGTATGAAACACGTAACAATATTTTTCAAAATGTCTAATGCCATACAAGTTTATCCTGTGACGTTAATTCTGGCGTCGTTGAATTCAAATTGTTACCCTCGAATTTGGAAAAATGCAAGGCAATTGTTAAAGTGTATTTGAAATTCTCTTCTATTCTGTGCCAAATGTGTTGGTTTTCTTTTGTCATGGTGATTCGACAAAGAATCTTAAATGTTCGTGATACATACAGAACATACATTAATATTTATTATTTTAACTCATTAACGATCATTAGAGGAATTGAAAATATAAAGCAGGAATAATTAGACAGAAAATTATATATATATATATATATATATATATACGTGTGTGTGTGTGCGTATATATATATAAGCTATATATATACGTGTGTGTGCGTGCATATATATATATATATATATATATATATATATATATATATATATATATATATATATAGTGTAAGAACTACTCAGACTTGTTGTTAAATATATGCTTGATAAATTTTTCGAAAAGGAGCAATCAATTCAAATGAGGAAAAGGTAATATTACTACAGGAAAGTGACAAAATATAGTACGTGCTTTATAAATAATATTGTTCTAATATTTAGTGGTCATAATGTCGAAGAGAAAGTTATATCACTGTTTTGATTGGTTATAATGTCAGAGATCAGGCTTTACATTGAAAATAAATTAATATAATGACGGGAATTAACTTTTTCACTGTTCGGCGCTAAATAAAACTTAGGCTAGACTAGGTAATAATTTAGGTGAGCATTGGAAAAATTTAGAAAACGAACATATAAACATACTTTTTGTATATTGCGTGAATTTGCGTGAAAATTGTTTTGACTACGACAGGTTATTTGTTTTTTAAAGATTTTATTAGAATATCTTTTGTTAAGAATATCAAAATATTTACAAAGCACATGAATATAAAGATTGGAAAGGAAGTAAATTGTTTTTCACTCTGTTACAAAATTATCATACCCATCATTCAGCAGTTCTTTCATTGCTTGTGCTCTCAAAGTTGTGACAAATGCTTTGCTAGTCTGTGCACTGAGGCAAAAGTCAGAATTGTTTACCAAGACTCGACCCAGTTAGAAAATGTTTAGTAAACGTTGGTTTTATCAACGCTTGTAGTAACAGCATTTTTCAAAAAATTAGGGGTAAATCTTTGATTAGAATTCGCAATAATCCACAAGCACCATATCTATTTAAGAAAATTTGCAATGTCGGTCCGTTCTGGAAAGTAGCTTTTATAAGCAGCAATTGTTGTCTCGTGGAATACAGCAATAGCCAAATTGACACTTTGTTTATTGTCACCGGGATGTAATGCCTTGAAAGTTGTTTTGGTGCTTTTCGTAATGTAACATCCAAAACCCCGTCCTTTGTTCATGGAATCCATGTTTTGATCTAGGCACAGATAAAGAGTGGGGGGAATTTTTCACAGTGGATTCGGCTAGACGGGTGTTTTTCGTGAAAGATTGGCGAGAGGGGACCAGAGATTGGAGTTCAGACGAGCACCTGCCATGGAAATAACGATAAAACAAGGATAGGCTCGCAACGTCTCTTCTGTGGGAGAGAGGTTGCAGGGTAGAGAAAATGGCATCCCCCACTAAGCCACGATTTTGTACTCTGTCAAGGCAGTATAGGCTGTTTTTTGCAGCTCCTGCCCAGATATGGCAACAGTATTCCATCCCTGGACGTACTTAGCTTTTATATAGATAGAGAATTGCATCAGTAGTGAGATATCTTCTGGAGCGGTAGAACGATCCCATCATCTTTCCAGCGACCTTCGCAACAGACTTGATGCACGTGTTCTATTTCAGATCAGGAGTAAAGGTCAAACCCAGAAGCTTGTCAAAACACGGGGCCTCACCCAGACGAGAGCCATCCATCACACGTTTCCATTTTTCCTAGAGAAAATGTCGTAACAAAGCTTGAAAGTATATTTTACCTTAGTATAGCTTGAGATTTAAAGAGTAGATAAAAAAAACTTAAGCAAGAGCATTCATAATTGAATTTTTATAGCCACAATGAAAATTAAATATAAAATACCGTACATATCGTCCGCTTAGATATGCATTACTCTAGTTTCAGATTCATCAATAAAGTTTAATAACTAATATTTAAGATGTATTAAAAAATATAACATTTTGTGTCCGGATGACGTATATGTTGACTTGTTTTTTTTATTACTAACTCAGTAGGAATTTTAATTTAATGATTAAATACACTCTTATGAAAGTGATTATGTAAGTAGAGTTAGAAACGACATAATAATAAAATTGATTTATTTTTAAGTTTATGTATATTTTACATCGAATTAAGAATTATTCAGAATCAATATATTACATATAATGCGGAAATTGTGCATCTCTCACTAAATACAATACCAACTAAATAGACATCCTATATACTTATGGAATTAAAGAAGATTATGTTCAAATTTTCCTAAATCTATAGGTTCCATTTTTATTTATTATCATAGTTTTACCAGATAAATCGTTAAACAAGTATTCTGTGTAAAAAACTGTAGTTTGGAAAGTAGACTGCATTGTGGCCATATATATTCTGAGACTGTATAACGCAAGGTACTTATATAAGTATATTTTATTTTTGTTCAAATGAATACAATAGTATCTTGGCATTTGTATTCGTACCGGAAATACGATCTCTACTTTTATTGATTTGACATATTTTAATATATATCACTTTAAGTATACTATTGAAACACTATCTACTTCCGAGGAGAGTATCTTGGCTTGCCCGTGTCGTAAGGACGTCTCTGGAACGGTTGTTAGGTCCTGAGTATGGCATTAAGCTCTGTTGCTGTTTCAAGATGAAACGATAGGCACATCCTCTTTAGACTAAAAGGTTAATATAATGTCGGCTATATATCTGCGATGGGTCTTGTTTCTGAATGTTCTTGGAGTCATTACGATCAAATTCTTATCGTTGTTGTTTTCAGAAACTATTTTGCTGAAAATTGAACGCTTGTATAAAATAGCGAACAAATGCATGTTTTTAAATAAAAACAAGAATTGTTTTTTTAGCAATTAAGGAACATTTGAAACACCGATAGTAAGGTCATGTCCGTCGCCAGCTGCATCGGATCCAAACATCATACGTCCGTCCTAGGCGACGTAGACAGCAAAACTTTATAATATAATACAATTTTTCTCTCTCGGCATTACAGAGATAGAGTATTAGGGAAATAGAGAGAATCAGAGAAAGAGAGAAAGCGAGAAAGAGAGAGAGCGCGAGAGGGGAGAAATATGTATAATGACAAAAAAAGTACAAACATTTTAATAATGTAATTGTTTAACAAATCTCGATGACAGCGACCAGGTTTGACTTTTCAAAGCCAATTTCGAAGCTCCACGTTTTGTAAACAACTGTCACCCTTGGCTTGGATCATATCTGATTGACAAAAATGACTAAAGCCGACATGACTTTTCAATAACGCATTTTTTACTCGTCTCCCTAGGAGCATAAAGTCAGGCACAAGGTTTATTAAAGCGGAAATTCTCAGCTCCATATAAGGAAGCTTATCATTGTGCAACACCATCAGATCAAATCAACGTTGGGCGCATCGTTGAGCTCCAACAAATAGAGGTATATTAAAGGCAGAAATGATAATCCAATGATGTGGCTTAAGGAAGGCATATGCTTCCTCATCCGATCGCGTGTAACGACGGGTCTTCCTGCTAGTGAATATATAAAATGAAAATAAATATTTCTTAGTGTATAAATAACCTTATGTAATTAAGATACAAACATATTCAAAATATATTTTTATACTTTTTCCATTCTTTGTAATTGCTGTTGTTAAATTTGGTAGACATTTCACGTTTATCTCATTTTTTAACCTATTTTTTTTAAATATTTTGAGCCTGTGCTCATTATTTTAACCTCTTCTGGGGCACGTATCAGAGGTTTAAAGAATGACTCATAATTTGAATTTTCTTTCTTTTCATTATTTGAACCTGTTTTAATTATCTACATTTCTTATAAAACAGTTGTAGACGGTTTCAACCGTGGCTCATTATTTGAATTCGTTTTTATAATTTGGGTCTCTCATTATTTTTATCTGTTCCCCGACGGATATAATCGTTTCGATCTGTGTAGCATTGTTTGCATCCGTATTAGGACGGATAAAAAATTTTCAAAGTGTCTCGTTATTTGAACTCGTTCTCATTGTACTAAATTGTTTGTAGTATATGACATTTTCATTATTTGAACCTGTTTCTGAATAGATATAAACGAGTCAAAGTATAGGTTATGATTTGAACGTGTTTCTATTATGTAAACTTGTTCTCATTATTTTAACTTGTTCTGGGACGATTGTAACAAATTCAAATTATTCTTATTATTTGAACCCTTACTCGTTATTCGCACGAATGACGTGTCTAAAATAAGTTTCCCGACTTTTTGTACAGGCATTAAAATTGTAATAGACTTTTGAAAATTTAGTATATTATTGCTATGCATGAGACGACTGACCAATTATTATGATTTCAGGTTCAAATAAGCAATTACAGCAGGAATTAGAATAAATCCTACTCAAGCCTGATTGTCATAGCTGGTGAATTTTCCAAATGCAATCTGGGCGTAAGAAAATTTTAGAAGAACGATATGCAATAAAAAAATGTTTAAACTTGGAAAAATTCTACAGAAACGTATAGAATGCTTCAGACTGCTTTTGGACCATCTTGCATTAATTGAGTATCAGTTTTTGAGTGGCATTAGAAATTAAAGGGAGACAGGGAGTCTGTAAGGAGTGATTAGAGGTATGGGAGTAGTAAGGAAGTCAGAATACCAAGGTCAATTGTCCCCCCAAAAAAAGAACTTCATGGATAAGGATCGTTGTGTGTCTATAGAGACAATAAGTGCACAGTTTGGTGTCAGTGTAGGATTATTATTCGCGAGGAACTGAAGATGCGCAAAGTTTGCGCGAATGCACAAGTTCACAACTCCATCCTTGTCACAGGCTATTTACCAAGATGGGCATCAAGACAGTTCCTCACTCTCCCTATAGTCCAGGCCTTGTCTCCTGTGACTTTTGGTTATTCCTTACGCTACAGGGAAAACCGTAGGGGCTGTGGTTATAAGACAATTGAGGAGATGAAAGAGGTTGTGACGATAGTTATCGACATGTTCATCAAAAAGTACTTCCATCGAACCTTCCAGAAGTTGTTAGAACAATACAGCAAGTGCATTGTAGCCGGAGGAGATCACTTCGAACGGACTGGACTTTCATGTGTGAACAATGAATAAAAACGCCTATGAGAAAAAAAAAGTCTAGACACTTATTGAAAGCACCTCGCATCCCTATTATTTAAATGCATTCTAATTATCTCAACCAGGGCCTCATTACTTCAATTTGTATTTGGACGAGTGTAAAAGATTCATAGCGTCTCAGTTTTTGAACTATCTTCACTGTTGAAACCTGTTATCGTTAATTGAAATTGTATTTATTATTAAAATCTGGCCGAGCAGGATTATAAAGTATGCCTGATTATTTTAGCCTATCTTGAGACAGGTATTATAGAGATGTTTCATAATTTGAAAGTGTTATGGAACGAGTCATCCAACTAGTATCTGGTACATAAAGCATTACTAAATAATTAAAAAAATATGAAACATTCAGAAACCTCAGGACGAAGCGCCAAGCAATGATAGCGATATTAAATTTTCGAATTTGATATTGAAAATGATGCATGAGCTGTCAGGTCAAGGAATTAGAAAGATGGCCGATGCGGCAACAAGAAAGTAATCAAAGTGCTGAAATATTCTTTCGTTGGATGGAAAATAAGCTGTCCTACGAACCAGTAACTTTGCCATAGCAAGAAAAGCAACGCAGTAGAGAAATAAACGATAAAAATAAATAAAAGTATCCCTCCTTCAAACAAAGAGAGAGAATAAAACAAAGAAAATAAAACAAATAGAAAGTGACGACATGAACATGAGAAGACACGAAGATGCAATGCATCATGGGATTGTACGTAACGAAAGTAAAATAATTACGCGGTTTGTTCGATGAACATAATGCGAGTTGATTCATGGAATCAGAAACGGAGAACGCCTTTTTAAGAAAATTATTATATTGACAAAATATTGATTACTACAAAAACGAGAAAGGCGTCCGTCTTTTTTTTAATCACAGAAACGCGGAATAAATGAATTTGCAGTAAATATATTATTACTGTTGTCCCTGCCTCTAGATTTGCCTCCCCCCCCATACCTCACAACTCAGTAGGAATGTAAGAATAGAAAATGATAACCATACAGACAATAGAATGATGAAGCCGAGTTTAAATCTGATTGGATTGTTTTATTACTGATGCATTAATATTGCATTCTCAGCCGGTTACTTTCGTCTATTTACAAGTTAACGCATGGTCGTGCCGTGGTTATTTAATGGTCTTGCCAACGGTAACGCAAAGTATAAGAGGATTATGCCGCCTTGAGTTTTAAAACACATGTTATATATAGACATTATAATGTCTACACCTAACCCGTTTATTAGTGGAGTGAAGTATTTTTATTCCTAAGTTGTCAGTGCTTGGATGGTAAAAAAATATTGAATCTCCAAACTCATGTCGACAAGTTAATTTCTTTTATATTCAACACGATTTTTTTACGGCATATGAACCGTTTTGGCTTTTTTAGTGTCACATCCAGTAATTTTTGTAAAAAAAAGGTTTATGCTTCAAGTTCTTCATATATTCAAATATTTATTTATGATGTTTGGTTTGGTTGCTTTGTTTTACGGTATATAAATATTTTCTAAATGATTGAATACTGAATGCAGTAATTTTGGAGAAAAAAGCTTTAAGCTTCAAGTTTGTTATATCTTTAAATATTTATTCATTGTGTTTGGTTTGGTTCATTTGTTTTACAGCATATTAATGCTTTTCGATTATTTAATGCCGAATCAAATATGTTTGTTTTATGCTTCAAATGTATTATACTTATCTTTATTGGTATTGTTTCTTTTTTGCTGTTGAAACCTGTTGTATTTTTTTTTTTACTTTGAGAACATGATTGAGTTTTGCCAATAGAAGGGGAAAAAGAACAATAGCATCAATATTGAGTGATATTTACGAGGTCAGCAACAGTATGTTCGAACAACCAGATATGGTCGTACTAGAACTTGATACGGACGCTAACGACCAAATGTGAGATATATGTACTAGGGATAAGGGACTAAGCTAATATTTTATTCATAAATAAGCTAAGTTTAAAAATTTCGCAATACTGGACTGCTTTACTCTTACTTCTGAAAACAATTCCGTACAGATATGAATGTGTGAATGTATGATAATATCAATCATATATTATTAAAATAATATATAATACTATTAACGTCTATTGCAGGCAATAAAAAGATTAAACCCCAGTTTCTGTTTACTTGATCTTTTTTTTAATAGTTATTCTTTTTTACACTATGTAAAGATAAGCTACTGAATTATGTTGTCCTGTAAGCTGATATTGATGAATAAAATGCAGCGACTTATTTCTTTACTTTTGGGGTTCAAATCGTCGTAACTAGAGATGTGAACAAGTTAACATTATCCATAATATAATAATACGCATTGAGTCAGATTCAATGCTCATGTCTTTTAATAGCTGTGTTTTTGCGTGTTAACGGGTAATTATAGAAGCAGTTATTTGTTTCTCAATTCTAGCTTTACATTTGCATAATTGATATCACTGTATAGAATTATTAATATTCTCCCTGAATTTCTTCTTCTTTTTCTTCTTCTTCTCCTCCTCTTTCTCTTTCTTCTTCTTCTTCTTCTTCTTCTTCTTATTATTATTATTAGTAGTAGTAGTAGTAGTAGTAGTAGTAAGAGCAGTATAATTAGCAGCAGTAGTAGTAGTTGTAACATTGGTGGAAGTAAAAGTAGTATCTGACCAGCAGTTGTCAAGCAATCATTACCAGTGATTTCTCAGGGGTGTTCCCTGGAGTCCGAACGACAAGTCTCCGCACATTCCTAGCACTTTTCGATAAACAAGGATAATCACTTTGCATTATCGCAACATCCGTTTACCGGGGATGTTCTCTTGAATTTGTGTAACATTTAGCCCCCTTAAGGTTCTAGTACTCTCAGTACCATTCAAGTGAATGCCTGGTCGGTGTTCTCTCTGCTCCACCTTTTCATTCTCCTAAGACCTTCCTGATAAGTTTGTGTGGTATCAGCTCAGGCTGATGTCATCATATGCATGTGCGTGCTTAGATGAGGGGAGACGGATTCACATCTATGAAACTCATGTGTTGTCCTTCTGTATGTTTGGTTAATTTTCATATTAAATTAGTTTCCGCATTCAAGGAGTTCCCTTAAGTTTTCCACTGTATTCATAATTGTCAATTGTTGTATTGTTTAAATCTTCTATTGTATTGCATTTTCTTATCGTTGTTTCTCTAGTGCTTTCTGAATTCTATTTAGTGTTTTAAGAATTAACGGTATTATAGTGATTTTGCTAATGAGCCGCTAATGATTTCCATTACTAACGATTACTATATTGTCCAATTGACTACTGTACACTCTTAACCCTTATCCTTGAGTGGTTTCTGTGCCTTGATAAGTGGTTATGCCTATGTAAAAAAATCTCTCTGGCATGTTCTAATTGTTTGATTTAGTTTGCTGCACTTTTAATCCTCACCAATGATTAAGCGACGAAGCCTTAGTTGTTTTCATATTATTGTTTCTGTTGTTTTTATTAACCGAGTAATATTAGTCACTTAATTTGCTTCCACTGATGTTATTTAGTATTTTGATGTTGTAGACTTGATGACTAGTTAAACATTTTCACAGAAACTGTACGATAGTTTTAATTGCCTGTACATTGCACTTTGCTAAATAATTACTTAAATTAAAAGCATCATTCATCAAGCTACAAAATTTACGTATGGTAACTCGTATAAAAAAGGTTAACATAGAGGAAATCAATCAAAAATTATAATAAATAGTGCATTCATAAAAAAGACAGATTTAGTACAACGAGTTAATATGCATACGATATTTTATTTGCATTCTAAATGAAACTCTACATGTGCTACTATTATTTGTAAGAGTAATTGTTGCTAGAGGTACCTTTACACTAGCAAAAAAATTTTTTACTTAAATCTCATTGTAGGCGATATTTCCTATATTATTCAGCGAATTTTCTACTTAACTCATATATTGAACTCTAATAGGTTCTACCGTTCTAAGGTCTTCGGAGTAATGAAAACTATGTGGTTACTTCACCCCCCCCCCAAAAAAAAGGTTCTAGATTTGGACCTCGCCACCATATACACTTCCCTGTATTGCCTAGAATGTTCTATTAGACCCATTGATAGTGCCGTGGCATATGGAACAGCCTGTTAGGGATTGTAACGGTGTTAATCATATTCAGGTTTAAATAAGCACTAGACAAACATCCAAACGGTTGATTGTTGTGCATATCTTTATAAGTGTCATTTCTGCATAGATTGTAGCACTTTATTTATATTTTTGACCCATGAATTTGAATCAAAATGAAACAAAACCCAACTTGAACTAACACGACATCGCCGATAGAATACCAAGGCAACCTCAGCCATCTTTTTACATAAACAACAAAGAAAAAGAGTGTCTTTATTTTTTTTACCTCATTCACCTTAAATAAGACATAATACCAGATGATTATGTGTGAAGCTGAGCAGTGAGATGTTTATTCGCATTACATTTAAAAGTCTGCATATTAGTGCAGTCATAAAATGTAGAAACAGGGAGAATATTCATAAGTTTATCAGTTCCAGGGAATAAGCTATCGGAACAGAAGACTTTCAGCATCTTGAGACCTCAATAATGAATTGGGTTCCATTTTGTTGCTTGACAAGTTTTTCGCGAGTGTGTACGTTGAAAGGAGTACAAGTGTTATGGTTCATCATGCCAGGCACAGAAATGCAACATTGCAGCGATGGTACAGAGGTTGGAGATTGGTTGATATTACGGGAACTCTTAAATTGGAGACTTCTTTCGAACTGAATCAAAGATGGAGAGGTTACTGGTCGATGTACAACCATAGATGTGGCAAAATACCTGCTATGATTATAGATCATAGTGATCTAGAACTGTAAATAACGTATAATAAAACACTGGTGCTCTTCATCGCGACTTGCTGAGTTCTTATATGTACGCATATTTCCATGAATAAATATTAGAATTTAAATTTACTATTATAGTTTGTGATTTTTAAATTTCTTAATATAATAGCAGGAAAATATTTCTTTAATAAGGGAAGAGAACAATAACACCGGTAAGAAAAAAGCTTACCTTTTATAATAAGGATTGAAGAAAATCAAAAAGTAATTTTGCTTAGGATTAAAATGTAGTATATTTTTAGTTTATATATATTTAAGTATTTTCTCCTTGGGCGTGAAGGGGGAGAATTCTTACTAGATTAAGGGATGTTTAAAAAATTTTGTTCCGCTTCAGTATCTTTTTAAGTGGGGATTGAGGTTTTACTTGAAATTAGAGACAGATTTTGTGTTTACTTTTGCCCTCGTGGGGAGGCAAGTAAATATAAACTCTTATAGTTACATCAGAACACAATGACACAGAGTATACTCTAAATGGCACTTTCGGTGGCCATCGTTAACCTTTACTTTAATTCGTTATTTTATTGTATTCTTACTCTTCTTTCATCTAATAAAAAAATGGGAATCATTATTGCATCAGGTGGAGGCACGTCATATTATCATTTATATTTGCCACCTTACGCTATCGTTATTTAGGCAGAGGTAGAATCATAGATAAATCGAAAGAAAGAGAATATGTCCATTAATTTCCGAGGTATTGTTTGCAAAACCCTACCGCTAAATACCCTCAACCAAGTGTTTCAAGTGTGCCAAGCGTTCCGATAACTAGCTAAAAGCATGAAGTAATTTCCGGTCTGTTTGCCGTGTTTAGTACACATTTGGCAGGTGGGGAGGGAATTAGATGGCTCGCCTCAGGAACGATGACGAAAACGACCCGCGGCCAGCTGAACACGGAATTACATTTGGCGAAAAGCACGCTGTGAAAGAAACGATAAATTGGAGAAAAAACCGAACGAGGCGTGTCGTTCTCGGCGAATCAGTTAAGAAAAAAGAACTGAAATTTGTATCAAAACTTCTGGCGGTAAAAGGAATTTCAGATGTAATCTTGAGCTAGTTAACGCTTTCTATGATGTTAAGGAATAAACTGCATCAGAAGAGTTTGTTTAGAAACAACTAAGCCATATATATTTAAAGATACATCCATTCAATCTACGCGTTTAGGAAGAAACATGCTATTTTAAACTTAAGCGTGACAGGCCAACAAAAATGATATTTCCGACTAAAATGGGACCATTATGTTATTTTAAACTTAGCCATAACAGACTGACTAAAATAACACGAAGGGTGTTTCAAAAGCAATGCCTCCTAATTTATTTTGCCTAGATGGATCAGGAAACATTGCAAATTGCATTGTTACGATAGCTAACCTAATTCATACATAACCTTTGTTTACAAAGACAGTGCAGTTCATGTAAATTAGGAGATAGGTTCGTCGATTTCAGAGTAGCAACAGAAACATGAGTAACAAAACGTGCTCCAGAATTTTATGATTGAGGCACAAAAAGAAGTTTTCAAAAGTGCATTGAGAATGGTGGTGACTATACAGAAGAATATATTCTCGGACACATGATCGTCTGTTTTAATGGTACTATTCTCGTCTCCGTAGCTCTTCAATGTATTAATTTTTTAGTTCAAAATTAGGAGACTTTACTTTTAGAACGCCCCTTGTATTTCAAACATGTATGGGGGAAATTTTAAGAAAATCATACACAAGGAAATGAAAATTTAGGCCTAAAATGTGACGTATTAGCTAACATAAAAATACTTCACGTCACGTTAAATTTAGATGAAAATACATATGAACCCTATTTAAAAATAACGCAAATCCAATATACGTACACCCTAAATCCAATCGATCCCATCATATCATAAAACAGATTTCTAACTCGATCGTAGGTAGACTCAGCAATAACTCAAGTGATGAAAATGTATTCAACAGGCCAATTAACATCTACTACACAGTCTTAAAAAATAGTGGGTACAAAAATATTGATATTAAATATAAGCAACAAAACACCGATAATTTTAATTGAAAATAGAAGAAAGAAAAATAATCTGGTTTACGGCGCCATACAATCAAATTTTAAAAACAAAACTTGCCAAGAAAATTCTAGATCCCATCGAAAAGCACTTCCCCGTAACCAATCCCCTACACAAAATCTTAAATAAAAATAACCTTACCATACAACTGCTGCGAAAATTTAGAGTTGATAATTGAAGCACCTATTCACAAAATATTAAATAAGAGCAATGAAAACAAGCATAATAAAATAAATGATAAAAAGGTGAACAACATGACAAAATAAAACTAACACAAGGGACAAAAATGTTACTAGTAGAAATAATAATAATAATAATAATAATAATAATAATAATAATAATAATAATAATAATAATAAACCAAACTGTTGCAATATTTTGGATGTATAATGGGGTATGATCCCACACAGTCGGGCGATTCTATTTATAAACGATGCTGCTAGGAACTGACGAATCGAATTAATTCACGTTCTGCTACCAACCAATCAGAAAACAGAATTGCGCCATAAATATTAAACCTTTTCTGTAGCAATTTCGCATGTTTTTTTTTTTCGTCTCGACACGGTAAGGATATTTTGCTCTGTGGAACTGTCTACTGCAAACCAGCCACCTCTTAGGACTTGTGTGTAACAACGAACCATCGGAAACTGTTCTGTCTACTGCAAACCAGTCACCTCTCAAGACTTGTTTAGAACAACGAACTATCGGAAACTGTTCTGAAACTAAACATGGCTTACACTTCTAGACAAACCCAAACAACAGCAGCCTTAATAGAAATTTAAAAGAATACTAATAATAAACAGGATCAGTGCAACATTTTGCCCACTTCAAAATAGCTGTCTGGCCAAAAGCATAGTTAACCAGGCCACACTATTTGCAAAAGAAAAAAAAAGCCCGAATAACAAAAAAATATTACGTAGGTATGACCTCCTTTGATTTCAAAACCAGATATTATGATCAAAAAAGTACGTTCAAAAACAAAAAAAAACACCGAATGAAAACAACAAATTAATACTGGGAGCTTAAAGAAAGTGGACGTTCGCCAATAGTCCAATGGAAAATAGTAAATAGTAAAACAAGCAAGTACATGTAGGGACCTAGACGATCTATGTAGATTATACCTGAATGAAAAATTCCCTATCCTATTCTTTAAAGAACCTTAACATCTATTAAACTGTAGGAGAGGAATAGCGAACAACTGTGTGGACAGGATAAACTTTATTCTAGGTAGCGATACAAAATAATTTTTAAATTGACAACAACAATAGAAGATAGATAAAAAATAAAAATAAAATAAAAAATAAAATAAGATAAATATACATATTCATATTGCTCCATATCTTGGGTTGAGCATATTGGCAAGTGATATACAAACTGCCGTCAGCGTATTAAGCGATGCTCTTTGTGTAAATAACCGAGCTTGAGCACTTGGACGATGTCAAAACATCGGTTTTTCACTACTTTCACGGCAGCAGTCGAATATCGTAATGGTGAGAAGCCTTGACTATCGTTTGGGCGGTCGATTTCGATCGTAGCTCGAGGTAGTTGCCTGCCTAGCCGCACTTATGAGCTGTGAAACAGCGAAACAGTACTATATGTGGATGACTATATATATATATATATATATATATATATATATATATATATATATATATAACATAATATCCGAAATTAAAATTAAAACACAAACTAGCATACCAACTACACTTAGGCTGAAAACAGGTCAGCTTAGTACAACAAAATGGCATCTACCCTTCCCATAAAGCACACCAAAGAAAAGGAGTGAATCTGAGGTAAACGGTAACTTTCTTTTGAAAGTGCCCGCCCATTTGCTGATTAGGATGGCCCTGATGGAAACTAGCAAGCTGATTGGCTAATTAAAAAATTTAATAGCATGTGCGTATATATAAATGCGCGATAACCACAACTTTTTAAAATAAACCTGACGAATTCTCACGAGCATGAAACGCGGAATATTCCGTGTAGCTTAATCGTCAGATATATTTCATAACTTATTACCAAGCTTTATCTATGTATTGAGCACTGTTGAAGTAAATACTGAAAATTTACGCATAAAATTATATCTTCATATATTAATTTATGTAATTACATGAAGTATTCATATATATATATATATATATATATATATATATGTATATATATATACTAATATATATATATATATATATATATATATATATATATATATATACCATGTATATATGTGTATATATTAATATTTTTATTATTACAAAGATGAATGCAACACTGCCTTTGCAATGTGTTTTATAATAAGCCATCGAAATTTCGCCATCCTCAAGAAAAGAAAATATATATCCTTGGTCAAATTATGCAGAACTAATGGAAAATTCGAATTTTCATTCAAACTTATATATTTAAAGTTTAAGAATAGTGGAGTAAATATTTAAAACCTATTTAAAGAGCAATCAATATTTGATATGTTCTCATTTTGCATTTATAATAGATTTTATTTGTTTTTTATATATCATTGACGAAATTGTTGCAAGTGTTAGGATCTATTTTCTTCCATCTTTTATGGAGTTTCCCCTCTAAATCTTTCTTTTAATGAATATTTGTGCATTCTCACTCTTTTTCTTAGATAGGATGGCAAAGTTTCATTGGGATTTAAGTCTGGGGATTGAGGGGGCCACTTCATCAGTGAGGTAATCTCTTTTTTTCTCAAACCAACCTATTGGAACTTTTGAGGAATGGCAGTATTGTATTGTTTAAAGATTTCCTCACTTGGAATGTTATTAAATATGTTAGTAAAAGAAGTTTGGTACACTTGACCAATCGTGTTTTTCATAATTGTAGAGTCAATTCTGCCCTCACGTGTGTACAACAATCCAGTGCCTTAAGACGCCATATAACCCCAAGCCATAAAACTACCCCCTCCAAATTGACAGTTAGAAGCTAACGTCTAGGATGAAATGCCTCTTCTTCTCTACAACAAATGTGAAGCACTCTAGAAGTGCAAAAAATCTGATGAAAAAAATTAGAATTTGCTACAATTTTTGAATAGATGTTATGGATGTGTATTCACATAAAACTTTCAATAGTTTCAAGTGTTCCTCTCAAAGTTTATGAAATAGAAGCAGTTAACTTACTTCTAAGTCACTTCAGTCAGACCAAACAATTTTGGCCCAAGCATCAAGTTCCAATTTTGAGGATTTTTTTTTTTTTTTTTTTTGCAAATTACAATCGTAGTTTTCTTATTGGCTTGTGAAAAATATCGTTGCTTCTTTGCTTTGTATCGTCTTAATCAAGCTTTTAATAACCTTCTTCTTACTATTCGAGCTGATATGTTTTGTTTGTATCTTCCCTAAGTTTAGCATCAATCTCTAAAGAACTTCCCGTATATCTGCAATGGATGATCTTTCTAAAGATCCGTCTTCCCTGACGGTTGTAGACTTTTTTTTTTGTCTATTTCTGTTTTTTTGAACGACTTTGTTGGTTTGTTTTTGTTTTGTTTTTTGTACCTTTTAGTCGTTGTTTGAACTCCCTTTCTTGAACATTCAATCTTCCTAACAATTTTTACCTGAGAATATCCTTCACCAGATAAAGCAAAACTTTTTACCCTTTTAATCTCTGAAAACTGCTGTTTTTTAAGGCATTAATATACTATTATGACACTTGTAGGAACCAAATAGTATCTGTAAGATCGGAAACAACTTTTAGAATGACAATGCATTATTTTGAATATTAGGATGAATTTAGTGTGAAACCCAGCTAAAACTATCTACTATTAAATATTTTACATTTTCTCGAAACTGTTCACTGTACAATTCTTAACCTTTCAATGCGTAGGTTTAAACTCTTATCTATTGTATTGGTGGTCCATAATTTTGACTATAGGTGTATATATAATTTAATAATATAGTGAATTCCAATATGCATGCTTTGTTTAGCATAACTTGTCAATATTTAATTTATTTTCGTGTGAAGGATTTAATATAATTATGGAAATTAGTAAGAACGTAATTGTTTATTGTATTATTTAATCTTATACTAATATCTGGAGGTAATTGCTAATATATATATATATATATATATATATATATATATATATATATAATAAAATATAAAGCTAAACGTTTGTGTGTGTGTCTGGTCACGAATAGGCTCCTATATGGTTGACTATTATAGAGAACTGATCACATATAATGATAGAAGATGTATCGAGACACAGGAATGGGTTAGTTTGATCTGGCATAATGATGATTCATTAAAATTGTGGGGTCTTCGTACGCGCCTGGTCCACAATGTATGGAAATAAAAGATTTAAAAATTAAAAAAAAACGTTTGCAAATGTTTTTGATATAGATGTACATAATAATACTTTGATACGTATGTTTTAACTTAAATGTGTATGGTATAATAAAATTGTGGGGTCTGCCTTCGCGCCTGGCCTCCATAGAATGGAAATACGCATAAACTTAAATAAAGACTTTTCATATCTATCTGCGTAAGTATACTTTGATAATTATGTTTCAGGTTGAAGAAATATGGTATAATAAAATTATGGGATGTTCGTTCGCACCTGACCTCCATAGAATGGAAATATGTCACAAAGTTTAACAAGGTTTTTTTATATAAATCCACAGAATATTGTGATACGTGTTTCAGTGTGAACAGGTATGGTATAATAAATTATGGGTTTTATCTGTTTTATTTTTAATTTCATCATATTTTGCTTAGGTTGTGATACCCGCAAATTCGAAGCTATCTCTTTACAACCCTTCCTTTTCATAACCTATCATACTTTCATAAATCAGAGTCTATTTTCTGTAGGTGGTTTTGAACCCAGTCAACGACGGGTACTTTTGTTAGTATATATATATATATATATATATATATATATATATATATATATATTATAATGGTTTTATCAATGTTATTTTGTAGATAGAAATTCACTAAGAATCTAGTGCTTAGCAGAAAGCATAACTTAATTAACATTGTTTTATACAAATATTATTGGTTATATATGTGCATACATTTTTTCTGCAACTTCTTAAGATAAGCAGCGTCTTCAGGCCTAATTTTATTTAAAATTTTCTTTCTGAAGATTAGAAAATAAAATTAGACCTGAAGACGCTGCTTCACTAAAAGAGGTGAAGCATAAAGATACAGACACACATATAACACATTCTTTTTGTTAATATAGATAGATAGATAGATAGATAGATAGATAGATAGATAGATAGATAGATAGATGCATGCATGCATGCATGCATGCAGCCAAATTACATATGATTTTTGCATATGTTTGTGGATAGAAATATACACGTAACTTTTTTGGAAACCATTTGATCGTGCCTAAGAATATTGTAGAAAACACTTTTAAAATCGCAACCAATAGTGTAAGAAGAAACAGCTTTTGAATACCAAGGATTGCAGGCTTATTTTAAAACTACGGTCCGTCACGCAATCAATTCAACGCGACTTGATGCCGTCTGAGGGTTAAAGGTTTTACTGCAAGGGAAGGGGTGTAATCGATATACTGAGAAAGAAAGGATACTCGAAAAGAAGTCGTTGTTGTTCAAATCTCGGCCAATGACCTTCACATGCGCAAACTGAACACACCGAGTTCTTTTCTTGGTTTCCGTTTTAGCTTAAACTGGCCCAGCGACACGCAAAATCTAGATTGAGTTACGCATGCCTTACAAAAATACACTTTTGTTTTAGAATTAAAAAAATTATTTTTAATCATTGACAAAATATCTTCACTCAATGCAGTGTTCTGTTACTAGAAAAAACACATGATCTTCCATGGAGTCTGTACGTAACCTCCTTGAAATTTATTTTAAAAAACTAATAATCATCATTTTTTTATGAATTTGGAGTAATTTCCGGGCATTTTCTATTCGAGGTACTAGGAGTGTTTTTCTCCATCGACTTTTCCATTCTTTTATACCTGTCACGACTATTTTGTGTAGTACTAATCGTTGGTGCAATAACATGTTTCTTTTGTTTTCTTGTGGATTTTCAAATTGTAGAATGTTTATTATACAATATGTTCGAGACGAATTTGAGACTTTTTTTAAGGTATTCAAACGTCAAATATATTATGGTATGCATATTTAGAGCATATAAACAAAATACAACACGGTTGAAGACACTGCCTTCAAATTCCACCAAGAACTTTAGGCGAGACTTAAACTTGAAGCACGCGTTTTTTTTTTGGGGGGGGGGGGGCGGGGGTTCAGGTATCTGAGAACATTTTTGAATTATTTTTCAATTGGGCCTTCCATGTAACAGTCCACGAGGTTGCAATCAGGCGAGTTGAGTACAGGACATGTGTTAGGATTTTTGAAGTTGTGGAAACTTTTAGACTTCAATTGTGGAGGGTTTCCGAAGTTGTGATACATAGTTGAGATCTGCTGTCGCAGTTATGATCTTCCCACAACTCTTGAGAATAGTGGGCAGCAACTCAATATAGCAATCCGAAACCTTTGTGAGTGAACTTGGTCTACATGACGCGTGAGACTTTATGCAAACTGTAGGCTAGATGCCTGTTTTGCAGCACTTTGTATAACTGGTTCGGCTCGTTTCGATATTTCATCTTTTGGGTAATTTACTTGTTTTCGTAGATAGTTATCTTCGACATTAGCAATAAGAAGGTATTCTGGCGATAGTGTCAGGTACGTCGACTAGGTTTTTTTTCTGCTTTTACATGTCCGTCGCAATTCCCCCGCTCACATTTCGCACCTTTCAAAGTATTTAAGAAACATTGCGTTACAGCTACACAATATGAACTGTTTAACCCGGTATGAATCATCATATCTTACGATATCTTAAGATACAAATATCTTACATATTATTCTGATTTCTTCCGGCTATAAATAGTGTATAGGTCTCATTCAGAATAGAATACCGAAGCAGTTACCCGTTAGCATGTAATATAAATACTTCACTTGGTTCTGAATCAAAAGCGTCAATAATTATCATATTTATTTCAAGCATCCTAATATATGCAACTATATTTCAATTAGCTGTTGTTGTTTGGCGTCACTTATTTTTGGTTTGTTTTTGTGCTCATGTGTTGCTCTTTATTTCTACTACGACAGTAATTCTTTTTCGTTCGACGTTTAAAAATTTACGTCATAAAAATATCTAACAAATTGTGTTTGTTTTTAATAGTGTAAACACGAGAATTGTCTGTATCTTGATTTAATGTTTGACATTTAAGTTTCAGGTCTGTTTTTCCTTCGTAAGTAAACTTTTCACTAAGTTAAAAGACTATAACTTCATTAATAAAGTTACATTTTTATTCTGTTATTATTATTATTCTTGTGACATTCTATGACAGTTTTAACATAATTATTGATATGTTTACGAGTAAATTTACAAACTATTTATTTCAATTAATTGCATTTTATATCAATAATTAATATCATTTGTATTTAAAACAATATTGTCAATTTTGTCATAAGTGGCTTCAGTGTATAATTTCTTGCAGTCATTATTGCTATTTAAACATCATCGAACCGGTCCACATTTTCTAATTAAACGAATTATAATTTTCACAGAAATTACTTCCAAAACATTTATCCAAAATAGGGTCACAATTTTTTTTTCTTAAGAGAAATATGTATACAATTCTGATTTGTTTCTTAGCATGTAGACAGGTCTTTATCATGTACTGTGGTTCATCGCATTTTCATCGGGTTCATCGAAGACATGTCAGTCATTTTAATAACTTATATCGTGAAATATAAATTATATTTAGAAATTCTCAAATCATACAATATATACGGCATAACCACCTTAACATATCGGTCACCGCTAGATCACCGAAGTTTAGCAACGTTGAGCCTGGCCAATACTAAAATAGGTGACCCTTTGCTAATACCAGGCGCTGTATGTGCTCGGAGCTTTGAGAGGGATGGGTGCCGCCAGACACGCAGCATGAAATAATGCAGCGCCTCCACGACTCTAGAGGGTTAAGGGACACGTCATTGTAAAAATCATGCAATAGATATATCAAGTAAAGAATATACCATCGGTATTTCGACGAACTGCAGATAGCTGTGATGAGGAGTAGGAAAAGAAGTAAGAGAAAGAGAGGATTAAGATAATATATACATTTATGCCTAAATTGAAACAGCTGGGAGAAATATATAGATAAATATATAATTAATGAACGGAAAAATATAATATAATATGATAGAATATAATATAATATAACATGTGTGTGTGATTATTTATTAACTTGAAATAAAGGAAACGGATATAGATATATTTGTTCATATTTACAAACTTTAAAGATGAATCTACGTATATATATATATATATATATATATATATATATATATATATATATATATTATACGGCCTCCCCAAAACACATAAGGAAAACATCCCTATGCGACCCATAGTATCTAACATCGGAAGAGTCACCCATAAATTAGCACGAGCCCAGATTTTAACACCATTAATGGGTACTATCAGCACTTCACATATTAAAAAAACTCTGGCGACCTTCTAAATAAAATTTTAAAAAATGTGGACATGCAAAACAAAACCATGCACAGTGTAGATATAATTTCCCTATACACCAATATTCCTATAAGAAAATGGCTTTATCTACTCCACAAGCACCTAAACAAAATTAAAGCCGATCTACCTTTTTCCGCGGATACATTAATACAAATAATAAAACTTATCACTAATACAACCTATTTCCAGTTTAATAATTCCTACTACAGACAAACATTTGGCTCCCTATTAGTTGTGTACTAGCTTGTTTATTTCTAGAATTCCTAGAGACCAAGTCTTTCAAATTCAGACTACCTAAAAACTCCACATACTTTAGATATCATTATTTTTCTCCCCATAAACGCACAAATAGAACAACTTAGAAATAAATTAAATTCAGTAGAACCATCCATAAAATTCACACACGAATCTAAACAAGACAACCCCCTAGATTTTCTAGATATACTCATCATCAGATCAGAAAACGATATGAGTTTCAAAGTACGTACAAAGTACAAAAACAATTATATTCACTACTACTCGCACCACAATGATAGAATAAAAACTTGCATGATTATTGTTTTTTTTCTTTTTTTTTTCTTTTTTTTTTACAAAGGCATGCGTGCCTTTAGAATATGCAGCCCCCAATATCTTAATGATGATATTCAACACATTACGAATGTTTTAAAAACAGTACAGTACCCGTCCTATTTCATTTCTTACGCAAAGAAAACAGCTACGAAAATATACTATAATATAAACAGACAGAAAAATAAAACAAATACCTCCCTATTAAACCGACATGTTTTCATCCTCACCCATACTAAAAATACAAAAATCTAAGGCACTTTTAATACACTTGATTTTCACTTGATACAAACAACTTCCACAACAATAAAACATACATTAAAAACTAACAAGCACTCTCTCAAAACCCTCACATCCAAGGCCAGTATATATTCCATCCCATGTAACGACTACCAACAAGACACAGCATAAGTTGAAACTAAGACTTTACGAACACAGAACAGATATAAGGAATGGTAACGCCCTAAATGCACTCTTTTGCCATTGTGCGGAACAAGATCATTCATTTAATTTAGATCATGCGAAAATTATAAAATCCGTGATAGATAGAACCAAAAGAATACTTTTAGAGTCAGCACTAATATAAAACACTAATACTATTACGCAAAGAAAGGGCTTCTACCACTTAGCCCCTAGTATAGGGAAAATAATAATCAAAGAACAAAATATAAAGACAGATCCTAGTTAATTCATACTATTATCCGAAACTGTTTTTCCTTAAATAATTTAAACAAAATGAATAAGATTAGAGAGAAGAAAAAACCAGTGTACATAGGTATTTAAATAGCGTACTTTTAAAAGAGTATATATATAGACATTGAACAACCCAACCTTCCCATACACACACATTTATAGTTTCCTTTCCCGATATGGGTATGGATTCTAACACTGTTTCACTGTTGTGCTGCCGGTATTTAGAGGAATGGTAAAAGACAGAATTACCACGCTCATAAATACTAATCTGGTTTATAACAAAGCCAGTTTAAATGAAATCGATAATGGGCTGAAATGCTTGATGCTAACATTGATAAAGATTTGCATGAATTGTGACAAAAAATTCACGCATGGACCGTGTGGTATATTGACTCCAAACTCCCCGTACATGATAAGTGGATATGCAATATTCTAGAGCATTAGTTTCCAACAGAGTTACATGTATCTGATTGACATCCTTTATACAGAAGAAAGTCAGTAGAAGATGGCGGTGAATTAGCAACCATACAAATCCGAAAAGGTGAGATCAAAATCGATAACAAATGTGTTGTTTTCTGTTCGCCTTTGTTATCAGAAGACTATGAATCACATATGAATGTGGAATAATGTAACAAGTTAAAGTCGACTAAATATATTTGTAAGTACGTGAATAAATGCAGCGACCCTGTAGCTTTTTGGCTTCCAAACACAAAGGAATGATCAGAATGCAGTCACCCATATCGATAAAATAGCACAGTATCAAGCTGGAGATATAGAAGCAGTAATGAAGATGGGCGACTAATTATTTCATTTCCTGTACATGGACTGTCCCGCTGTTATTCACTTAGTATATCCAGAAATTGGAGAACCTGTTTAATTTACAACTTCAAATGTGCACCAAGTATACTCTGAATCCACCGGCTACATTATTAGCGGCTTTTTTACATGTTATGTTAAATAGATGTATTCGAAAAAAACATTGCTTTTTTGGAAGTGCTTATGTATTACACATGGAATGTCAGTGGAAAAGTATTCGAACAATGTAAACGATTAAAAGCGAGTACAAAATAACACGTCACATCCTATTCAAATTCGCTAACACTTGCACCTCACCAGAGTTATGGTAGAAGTATAACTCACACATGGCGGAACATCCAATGAAAGTGCAAATACCAACCTTGATTTTGCAGCAGAAATCTACAATGAATCATTGATAATGATTGAAGCTTTGTGCTTATAAATCGCAAATAAAGTTCTCAATTAATTGAGAATGGCATCACCAAATTGACCTACTTCTATCCTGTTTAATGTAGAATTGTGCCGTGAACAAAATTACAATACAGCTGGTCTTTTGTTGGGCATACACTCAAGATATGCATATAAGCTAACACTTGGGCAAGAAGATATAATTAAGATTGTCAATAACGGTGTTGAAGAAATCTTTTTCATAGATGCGCCTGAAAGAACTGATAAAACTTTCCTAATTAAAGTGATTTTGAAGATTAATATTAATATATATATATATATATATATATATATATATATAGCTGTAACTCTTGTATCATCATCTGCGACATTACTGCTAGGTGGAAGAACTGCTCCTTCTGCTTGGAAATCACATTAGGCATGCAATTTATTGAAACTCCGATATGCAACATTTCCAAACCATCAAGCATCGGAAAAGCACTACATAAATGCATACTTATTATTTGAAATGTTTGTATCATGACGCGTAAAAGTTCACCTGCCGCTCTTGGTCGATCATTGCAAGATTTGTGTAGAAATGTCAAGCCATTTTGGGATACAAAAAATTACTTGCAGGAGATTTAATGCAATATTGCCTGTAATTCACGATCAACAATAAATAAATAAATAAATCCTCGCCTTAAATGATCTACTTTTTAGACATTAAATAGCTACAAACCGATTTATCAACGCAATTTTTAGAGATTGAGAACAGAAAAATGCAGGTTGATCTGACTTCAGGGTGAATTCTATTATTTTATAACTTCTGTAATTTAGTGACATCAAATGTTAAAAGGTATTTCTAGATATTCAAATTTATTACAAGAATCCTAGCTGGCTGAGTGAAAAAGCTATTCTGGCAGTCCACGAATTTATTATTATTTAGTTTAGCATTCACATACAAGTCCGTTAACACTGTTCCGGAAGAAGACTAAGCTATTAAATATCAAACAGAATTTGTTAAGTCATTAGATTTGCCAGGGATGCCACCGCACGAACTACAATTGAAAACTGGCGTTCCAATTATCATGTTGCGAAATATGAACCAACACAAGTTTTGCAATGGCACGCAGTAAAAATTAACAACTACATAAAACAAAGAACAATTTTGAAAGGGCCTTTCAAATGTGAAGCTGTCTTTATTCAAAGGATCCTTATGATTTCAACGGATAAGCCATTTCAATTTAAAAGATTGGCAATCACCATCAATAAAACTTAGAAACAATCTTTAGAATTTTTTGTGACGTACATCTACACACTGACCGCTTCCCACGTGTACAATTATATGCTACACGTTATAGAGTCGGAAAGCAAGACAATCTCTATATCTGAAAAAAACCCTAAAAATATGGGTTATTCAAAATTATTGGGAATTTAAGCATATTAGAAACATACATTTTCTCTTTTTTTATTCAACCAAACTGAGCCAGAACAATGCGTGGCCAGGAACAACTAGTATATATATACAGCGAGAGAGAGAGAGAGAAAAAGAGCGATTGAAAGATAGATGAATACATAACTTCTCAATACAAATAAGATCTCCAATTACACGATCAATAATATTTCTAAGACTGACAAAGAAATGAATTAAATTTGATCGATATACAATGTGACGGAAGGAGCGTTTGAAACGGATATCGATCATTGATTTTAATCGGATCAATATATGTATAAACTGAATCAGAAAGCAAAAACATGTTACCCTTTAACACGTCTGTGCATTCTTGAAAGAAACACATCAAAGGGCCTCTTAAGAATTCCTTTATTCAGAAGAGCAAATGAATTTATCCCCTTTAAACGTTGATCCTGATCGGCAAATTGTGATTATGTTAGCGTACATATTGTTTGCTTCTGGGAAACCAAGAATATGTCTACTTGAATGCCTCTTCTCGTGTATAATAATCTATATATATTACGTACATTATTGTATGAGCAGGGTTTTGGATTAGTCTTACCGGGTTCAAATCCTGTTTAATCTGCCTTCATCGTTTGCGAAATAATGGAAATTGCATCGCTGTAAATTCTTTTCATCTATATATTAAATATCGACTGCTGACTAGATAAGCACATGCAATATTTTGCTCACAACAGTTGTCGGGTCAAGGTTTTAAGCCAGTAAAATATCAAAGAATATGGTTTGCAACTATTACTCATAATTTTTTTGTATATCTCTGCATGAAGCCCGAACTATAATATTACTTCAGTTTATATAAGTATTTTATTATTTTTCGGTGCTCAATTTAACAGCTAGTATGATATCTGCTAGTGTGTCATAAAATCTACCGTCCAGGCATTACCTTTCTAATTTGAGGACATTGTACTATATTTTATGTTGTAATGAGGTCATACCTCATAGACTATGTTCTCCTTTGTTAGGTAATATAATATATATCCATTTACTATGATACCAGACTCATAGGCTAACAAAAATATGAATTGGAGAAAGCGTATATATTCTTTACATGATTATGTCTTAATAGATTTCTTTGTGTTTATATGACCTTTTGACAGGTAATAACCTGTTTCGGAAAACAAAAAAAAGATAAAGATATGTTGTTTCTTAACTTGACATATCTGAAGAAGGTACATAGTCTATATATAAAGATATATACATCATGTAAAATGAATGGAGTTTTTAAACAGTTATATTATAACCACATTGATATTATATTCTAGAAACATGTGACCCTCTTAGTCACCCACTGAGTTTGGGTTGAATTTTTTAAGCAACGAAAAATCAATTAGCAATAAACTAAATTCCTTTCCAAGGAACAGACCCTTTGTCTTCTAAACCTGGGCGAATCATATTCAATTTAGATAAAGGGGTTATACATAACTTATAAACCAGAATGTTTGAGACTCGCTCAATATATGTTACCGTGACATAGGCTAACATATATTCGGTGGAGTTTTAACAGTATTGTGTCTAGTTTTTTTTTTAATTTTAAACTCCTTTTCCCAAACTTAGCGTGTCAAAGAGAAAGTCGGCACCATTTTTAATTTTCCAATACATCGGTAAACACTGTATGTTTTTCGAGCTGAATAAACATGTTACATTAAATAAAAACACTAAAAACATATCCAGTTAGGTATAAAATTAACGTATTTTGTCCTTGATAACATTTATTTGTTATATATTTGTTTTTTGAAAACTTTTTCGCATCTATGGTAGTATGTCAGGAATTCGTTTGTTGGTACGAAAATCAAACGCGGAAAAATGGCCTTTATTTAGGTGTTTATAATATATAGTCAATTTAATGTAAAGCAAGGAAGCTACCCCAAAACGCAATACGGAAGTGCACAAAAATAATCGTTTGAAAGAACAGTGTCGACGTAAATCTTTTTAACGCAATCAAAAACTTTAAAAACAAGACAATATTTCCCTCGTCGGAAGCCATCACTGCTAAAGCGCATATAATAAGATCGACAAACAAAGAGGAAACGAATGAGGAATGTGACCTTTAGTCTATCTATATATCTATAAAAGTGAACGTGTCTGTGTGTCTGTATGTGTGTCTGAGTGTCTGTGTGTCTGTCTACGAAATAAGTCTGTCAATTTTTAGTCTACAGACTCGAAATTAGATATACAGATTACTGAGATTTGGGAAAATCTTTGTGATCGGTTTGCAACCAGAAATTTGGCTGTAAAGGGGTCAAAGTTCAACGATTATACCTTTGAGAACTCTACCAAACTCCTCCGACAATTTGGGGTCTACACACTTGAAGTTTTAGATATAGGTTCCTTGGACATGGATCTAACTAAATAAATTGATTTGGGCCAAAAACACTACATTTTAAGGGGTCGTAATAGGGGTCAAAGTTAAAAAAATTAACCCTTTTTTGTTTTTGCTTAGCATACACCTCCAAACACCCGGGCAACGCCGGGCTGAAATGCTAGTATATATATATAAAAGTGAACGTTTCTGTGTATCTGTATGTCTGTGTGTCTGTGCGTACATTTTCGTACGCAATAACTTTGTTAATTTTAAGTCTAAAGACTCGAAATTTGATATGCAGGGTACTGAGATTTGGAAAATCTTTCCGATCGATTTTCGGGCAGAAATTTGTCTGTTTAACGTTTTGACTTTTTAGAACTCAACCAAACTCCTCCGAGAATTTTCAGTCTAAACATTTGAAATTTTAGATATATGTTCCTTGGACATGGATCTAACTAAATAACTTGATGTGAGTCCAAAACAATAAATTTAAAGGGTCAGAATAGGGGTCAAAGTTTTAAAAAATTGATTTGTGCGGTCTCCACGAAATTACTCAGACAATTTTTGATCTAAACATTTGAAATTTTACATAAAGGGTATTCAGATATAGGCAAGCTTTTTCATCGGTTTGGGGCGGAAATTTTCAGTTATCAAGATATAAATGTATGTATGTATTTTTGCATGTGTGCCTAAAACTTTCTAGGAAGGCGACGGATTTCATTAAGATCAGATTTTAAAGTTTGACCTTTTATACGACACATATCGAAAAATTGGCTAAAAACATTAATATCTTCACCTTCAACTCGGCATTTTCTACAGAGAAGGGGATCGTTTTTTGCGCCGATATTTTTTAAAGTTATCTTCTTCTTTCGATTGTCTAGCCTTCATTTAAACATGAGTCGCTTAAGGTTTGGTGTTGGTCGTAATCGCGAAGACGTCAGATCCCCCCGTCCTTTTCCTCCTTCGCGGTACGGGTTCGAGCATCCCTTCCTACTACCACGTTTTTTTTTGTTCAACATACACATCCAAACACCCGGGCAACGCCGGGCCGAAATGCTAGTGTATCTATGAAAGTGAAAGTGTATGCCTGTGTATGTGTCTGTCTGTGTACATTTCCCGACACAATAACTCTGTTAATTTTAAGTCTACAATCTTGAAATTTGATATACAGTTTAGGAAGATTTGGGAAAATCTTTGTAATCCGTTTTCGGCCAGAAATTTGGCTGTTAAGGGGTCAAAGTTCAACGATTTGACCTTTAAGAACTTTACCAATCTCCTCCGCCAATTTTGGGTACAAACAATTGAAACTTTAGATATAGGTTCCTTGGACATGGATCTAACTAAATAACTTGATGTGAGTCCAAAACAATAAATATTAAGGGGTCATAATAGGGGTAAAAGTTTTTAAAAATTGATCTGTGCGGTCTCTACCAAATTACTCAGACGATTTCTGGTCTAAACATTTGAAATTTTACATAAAGAGTATTCAGAGATAGGGCAAGCTTTTTCATCGGTTTGGGTCGAAATGTATGTATGTTTGCATGCGTGACTAAAACTTTCGACAGAGGCGACAGATTTTTATAAGATAAGTATCGTTTAGAAGCCCTATCCCTATCCCTCAGACGACAAATATCGAAAAATTGGCTATAAACATTAATTTCTTCACCCTCAACTGGGCACTTTTCTACGGGGAAGGGTTACTTTTTCGCCGATATTTTCGAAAGTCATTCCCTGTTTTCAATTGTCTTAATTTAAACGTTTGGTCGTAATATCAAAGACTTCATGTTTTTCCCCGTTCTTTTCCTCATTCGCAGTACGGGTTCGAGCCTGTCTTCCTACTACCACTTCCTACTAACGATCGAGTTTAGAATTCTAGCTTTACATAATCACAATATCTAGTCATAATTAGAAGATGTGATGCGACGAAACGATTGTGTGTGGATGACAATATATATATATATATATATATATATATATATATATATATATACTCGGGTTTTTTTATATTCAAAAGCAATGGACTAATGAATTCAACGAGGTTGTTAGATAGTGCTCAATAAAAAGAGCTGATAATACTTGTTTATTGTTATATAAACATGCTCACATCCCGCTGCTACAAATAGCCACTTGTTTCAATCAAACAACAGATATCATCAGGCAGCGACTTGACTATTCAAAAGTTCAATGAATAATCGTTATTCATTGAACTTTTGAATAGTCAAGTCGCTGCCTGATGATATCTGTTGTTTGATTGAAACAAGTGGCTATTTGTAGCAGCGGGATGTGAGCATGTTAATATAACAATAAACAAGTATATATATATATATATATATATATATATATATATCAGAAATAAAAGTTTACAATATTTATAATTTTGGAAACTTAAAATGTGTATATAAATAGTAATACTAATATTGAGCGAACAATCCTGACCAATTAAAATGTTTAATATTTGAGATAGAGCATTGGTATACGAAGAGTTTACAACAGTTATTATTTCATACAAGTTGAAAATTAAATTTAATTATCTATAGAGTATCATTAATTATTCGAAAACTTTATCAACGCAACCGCAAAATAAAGTAATTACAATAAAAATAAAGAAATGCAGCATATAGTTGTATCGTAAATAAATTACAAACATAATTTTATTTTTCGTTTATGCAAGTTTTGTGATTTGTGCTTGTATGTAGATTTGTGTTTGTGTGTAAATTTGTATGTTATTTGTATGCATCTGTATGTATGTGATTTGCGTGTGTATTGTGTGTAAAGTTGTGTTTGTATGTAAGTTTGTATGTGATTTGTATGCGTCTGTAGGTATGTGATTTGCGTGTGTATTGTGTGTAAAGTTGTGTTTGTATGTAAGTTTGTATGTGATTTGTATGCGTCTGTAGGTATGTGATTTGCGTGTGTATTGTGTGTAAATTTGTGTTTGTATGTAAGTTTGTATGTGATTGTATGCGTCTGTAGGTATGTTTGTATGTGATTTGTGTGTGGATGTGCATTTATTTTGGACTCAAATATTTATTAACACTAAAGTAGTATCGAAAATAAAAGGACAATATAATCGTATGCTTTGTTGACACTTGTAGTGCAATGTTTTTTATGCAACTTTTCTTATTTATGTTTGCATGTAGATTTGTTTTGAACTTAAATATTTTTATTACTACGCCACAGTATACTTTTTCGAGATTTTATAGATGCAATTATATTATTCATTTTGTTAAATTTGTTTATGAATTTTAAATGAATCTTAGGTCTGAACTTCCTTAGATGAATACAAAAAAATACAATGATATTTTTATCAGAATTGCTGGGTTTTCTTTTTGTTGATTTTATGTTATGGAATATTGATGATGTGTTTTTTGTCCAGCCTCACGTTAAAATGTTTGGAGTAAATCCAATAGTTTTCTTCTTTTTTTTTTCATTTAAAGATGAACTCTACGAATTGAACTAATAAAATTTATATACCTATGAAGTTATGTTTTTTCTTGCATTGATATTAAAAGACGACTTTCATTTAAAATTTATGAAAACGCCCTTCTTGATAAAAATCAGTCATGGATAGTCGAGAAACTTCATGAAATTTTACGATCAATTTGCATATTCCTATGAAAAAAGATTGTTTATTATTTAATTAGTTATTAATATGGTACCTTATTACATGATTTGTTTCATTTAACTAGTAATTCTTATGCATAATTTATACACTGAGTTATTGCGTAGAAATTAAGACAAAAATATCTAGCATACATATAGATACACACGCCACACATATATGTGTGTATGTGTGAGTGAATATTTAGTCTACAGATTGAAACTTGATACATAGGATATTTAGACCATGTAAACACGTTCGATTTGGTTTTTAGTTTGTAAAAATATCTGATAAAAAGCGAAAAACATTTTACCGTGGCAAAAGTAAATCGACTGATTTCTGAACATGCGTAAATATACACTTTTCGCTTAAAATCGCTTAATTTTTCATATTTTTATCCATCCGGCGATAGCTCGGACGTTGACGATGAAGGCTAAAGCTCTAAACAACTAAGCCTGGAGCGGTGGATATTTTAGTTTCGATTTCAGCTGATGACACTTAGGTCATTTGAAATTATTATAATATATTGGGTACAATATAATAATTATTCGAGAATTTGTTTTATAATAATAGATACGAGAGTTGCATGAATTAAAATATTATGTTTAAGTGAATTTACGATCGCCTGCTAGTTAACTCCAAATACTTTCGGAAAATAGTGAACGTTCCCCAGATGGACACACATTAAAGAAAAGGCTAAATGATACTTGTTTGAAAGAAGGTAAATTGTCTAGCATTTTAACCAGAAGACTAAAAAGCTAATGCCCATGCAAAATTCACTATACACAAATGGTTGATTGACCAACCCAAGTAGAGAAAGGGTAGATGGAGTTTGTAAGTATAGAAGATTGTATGGATTACACAAAGAAAGAAAATGATAAATGCATAATCAAGGGTAAAAAGAGTCTGCATAACGACATATTGTCAAAATGAAAAATACAGGGATGATAAAAAAAGACAAGAAAAAGTGGAGAGAGAAACAGATGCTTTGACAATTCATAAGAATCACAATTGATTAAACTCATGGACCCACCAAACATGGCCGAGAAAATAATACCTTAAAAAACAAAACCGATAATTACTAACAACCGCAGAGAACAATGCGAATATAACTATATCAAAACGAAAATGGATAAAACTCCAAGAAAACAGTGAATGTAGGTATTTTTGACACGTAGATTTAAGAATAGATCACATACTAAAGAGATGTAACAAGCTAGTTAAGAAATGATGAAAACACGGGTATGACCGCAAACGAATGGCAGTACATGATTTCTTTGCAAACGATTGCATTTTGAACATGCAGACATATGGTACAGACACTAATTGTAGTCGGAATTTTAAAACGAAAATCACAAAATTGTCTGGGATATGGAGGTTCATAAAAACAAATTCAAACGAAACCAATACATTTAGCATGCCGGTAAACTAGATGAAATATAGAGCGTTAATAAAATCAGTGTAATACAAATTATCGTAGAACAAAACACTCAATGAAAAAAAACTAAAACAAATTGAAATCAAAAATAGACCGAAACTATACAATGGATGTCAATGATGGCAATATGCGAAATCTTAAGAAAGATATTCAAGGGCGAGAATTAACCCATATAAACTACGAAAGCAAACCAACCGTGTGGAAATTGCAACCAAAAGCAAAATACATATAAAAGGAACTCAATGAAAATCTCAAAAACTAATATCTCCAACCAACATACACAACAATGATATAGTTGTAAAGTGTCACAGAGGATATAAATACTGAGGAAGGAAACTACTAAGCAGAAACTTATCGCAAAAATGAAGAGAGTAATGGGGCATTGTGGAGGCTCATTTTCAACTAAATTTCAGAGGAAACTAATGGCTGTTTCTTATCGCCGATAATGATTGTCGAAAGAAGTAAGGAGTCAAGGGAAATTTTTCACTCAGTTACCAGGAGACGTTAGTGATCAATAACTTATGATAAGATATGTGGAGACTCTGGTAAACAACAACAACAACAACAACAACAACAACAACAACAACAACAACAGCAGCAACAGCAACAGCAACAACAACAACAACAACAACAACAACAACAACAATAATAATAATAATAATAATAATAATAATAAATGAAGATCGAAGAAAGGAAAAACAAAGCAAATAGGCTTAACTTGCCAACGAATTGAGAGAATATGGAACATAAAGAAAGTAAAGATGACACCAAATGCGAGAACTAAACCACATAAAATGCAAACACAACTAACCAATAAAACTTAAACGGCAATAAAACACAGAAAATAGAAAGAACATCACATGAAAACAAATAATTACAATTGCAAGAAAACTTGTCTGGAAACTTGGGGAGGCTTACTGCCATACAAATTCGAGACAAGACCCATAGTCTTAGCTAACGATAAGTCAATTGCAAGCGGCTGTTACGATAACGCAAAGTCATTTACAAAGAAGAGCAAGGGAAGTGGGGAATACTACAAATTTGAGAGACTTATATGGGCATGCGTAAAAATGGAAATCAATGAAATATGAGAGGATGGAAGGGCTGCCAGTTAGCAAGTGCTAAAAATTATTTTCTATCAATAAATGTTCAGTACAAAAACTTGTTTGCTGAGGAAGTTGAGTTAGTAGTCACAAGTTAAAATATGCAAAGTCTGAATTACATACCTAAGTGAAAATTTGGCAGCATATCATTATGCATGTGTATCGGTTTACCTTGTTCTCTTTAGTGCGTGTATAGCTGTGAGTAGCAGTTCGTTTCCGTTCGCCTTATTGTCGCTAACGCTTAAGAATGTGTGCGTAAGATAAAAGAATGCTTGTGTGCAAGCCATTGAAGATCATTTGCAACTAGCATCTTGCCTTCTCCGGCTAAAGGCATGGGGAGGAGCATAACTTATTCAGGTTCCAGGGTTCTCCGGTCGGCTTGAGAATTCTCTGCAGAAAATTGGCTTTTTTGGTCCGGTATCATATGAGTTTCTCAGTTTACACCGATTTATTAATTTCACTTATACTTATGACTTTTAGAGTTCGAAAATACTTTGAGTTAGCATGTTATGATGAAACTTATTTTGGGATAATGTTAGGAGAAAAGCAAAATTTCAACGAAGCAAAATAAAAAAAAAAGTGCAGCAATTATCGAGCGTAGAAATGTTACTTTCGGCAGGTTAGTAACTCTCGCCTCCTTTGTGTTGTTCTTTAATCCACATATTCCATGAGCGATATTTTAATGTGGAGAGAGAATAGCTGTTTTCTGGGACAAAATCTATCAGGCGAGCATTTATTTTTGGCTAGTTTTGAACCTTGCTACAGTTTTGTATTTTTTCTAGCTCCTTACATCAATTAGTCTCATACCTTATCTGAAGTGATTTCCATAAGAGATATTAAGGCCATTTTCTTTTTAGCGTTCTTTTGAATTATGTCTCAGTGTTATTACATAAGTTTCAATGAATAGTGTTCGTAAAACAGTCCCAAAAATCAAAGCTAGATTTAAAGTAAACGTCATTGATTTTTATCGAGTAAGTTTTACTTCACGTGTTATGTGAAGTTGGAGAAACGCACTTTGTGAAATTAATATTAGCTAAACTGAAAATCGGGACGGATATGATTAGCACTACTCGAAAAAATGCTGCAAATACGAGTGAATTTATAGTTTTAGTTACCGAGATGAGGTAAGTAAATATAGCAAGAATTTTCATTAAACGGTCGAGGAAATAATATAAAACAAAAAACGGAAGAATAGCTTAGTGATGATATTTGTCTCTGTCATCGCCGTCATTAATCATCGTTGTTGCAAAATGATAAAAAAATGGGTTGACTACATCGGAAGAATTTATTTGTCTTGTGGTTTTCCTGGAACTTAGATTTGATCAACTCGCCAAATACTTATATTAGTACAGAGAAAATAAAAACAAAATGCTACGTTTGACTATCAATAATACACATCCAATCTACAATTAGTAGCACTTCTTGTAATATAAAATGATAACAGAAAATAATACACATTGGTACTCGTGACTTAGCATCTACCTACTCACTCTGTAACATAGCTGAATAATCATCGAAAGGTAAACGTATTATCGGCGATAATCCTGTAGCCATCGTTGTGACGTTTGGTGTTATTAGTTGTTGGAGTTTTAGCTTAGCATCTCTTTGTAATATTTTACAATGCGTACAAGTCTCAAATTACTCGTTGACAGGAGTAGGTGATAATTAGGGCTATAGCAAGAGAATATTCTTTTCGTTATTTTGACTCTTGAGTATGTATCTTATATGTTTTTAGATAGAGTGATGTGGTTCTCGATTGATTAACTGTGTCTAACTCTGTCGGATATATACTTGAGACTAAAACCAATGATAAGAATATTCTCTTGTCATAACCCTAGTGATAATACAGTATTCTGTTTACACATTAATTCCACAAAACAGTCTGTCACGTTTAGTAGATGCAACCAAAGAGTATTGAATGGTTTTCTTTTCTTTTCTTTCACTAGGAGTTCTTTTTTACGTCACTACCAGAGATCTTCGTCCGTTTTTTCTAATCCACATAACTTTTATGATATTAAATAGTTAATTGAAGTTTTTCTTTATTTGATTGTTTAAAAGCTGTACTTACTAGACAGAATCTGTGAAATAACATATTTGGTCATAAAATTCCTACTATTTCAGACGAGCCGATAAAAAGCTTGGGAAGATGGTACGATAACACCTTGATAGATTTCAAACAGGTTAAAGTTGACAATCAGAACTGTTGATGAGAACTTAAAGACGATCGAGCGCTGCCCACTGCAAGGTAAATAAAAGGTATGGTATCTTCAACATATGCTTTTCCCAATTCTGTTATGGCGTCTACTCATTATAAAGTAACTATGAGCATAGTTGAGTCAATAGTTGCAAAGATCAGTAGATATACGAGAAAATGACTGGGTTTGCCACCAGGACTACCAAACGTAGTCCTATATAGCAAACAATTCAAACTAAAAGTATCGTTTAAGTCTATAGCAGAGGAGTTCAAAGCTGGAAAAGTCAGATTCCAGATGATGTTTGACAAATATAATGATTCACTTCTAAAGACAGTACAACCTCTTCTTAAAGCAGGGAAGAAAAGGAAAGTCCGAGACTCTATAAATCAGGCGAGAGAAAGCCTAGCTTTCAAAGAAGTCATTGAGCTCATTCAAACAGGGAAATTTGGGCTAGAAATGACCAGTATTCAAAGTTGGTTTACGCCTACAGCCAAAGAGCACCGAGGTCTTATTCAGAAAATAAGGAGCAAGGAGAAAAGTAAACGGCTCGTAAAAGGCAGAGACAATGGACAAACTGGGAAGAAGCAATAAACATCATTATATACAAGCATACAAAGTAAGCTGTTTCTTTCAAAACAATATATCTTCTGTTGTTTGTTTGCGTTATAGCGAGTTTCTGCTGCTGTTCGGGGTGAAATTTTTATCCCTTTGTAATAACACACGAGTAACAGAGAAGTAAGATGAAACACGAAAAATAGAATTTCACTATGTAATTATTTTAAATGGTAAACTTGTTTTCGAAGAAACACAAACGTATCATAGTAAAGATAATTTAATGAATCAATTATTTTTTGCAAATAGAATATTCATGTTTCTGGATTTTGGAAGATAACGATTGATAAGTCGTGTTATTTTAGTTAGTTGCACTACTGCTCGCATCTCGAGTGTTAGTCGCACAACGCTTTGACCGGTCATACTTCTCTTCTTTAAGTGTATCTTGTCGAACTCAAGGCTCTTTCTGTCGAACTTGGGAATCGTCGAACTGCATTGAATTTCGAACGGAACCCTTTTATTTAATGCATGATGGTAGTATGCTCTCTTTTCGTTTTCCATTATTGGGTGAACAACCATTAGTTATTTGCGATTATATTTTTAGTTTTGTCGGAACTGAGGATTAAACTTTCAACCTCTTGAAGAGTGTAACTTATAACTAAATAACCAAACACTTAATCCACTGCGCCACGGATCCTTGCAGACAGCACTAACATTCCCTAGTTCTACAGAAAGATTTCTGAGTTTTAAGATGGTCGGAGGTTACATTAACTGAAACGTTATAGCAATAATATTCAATGGCGAATTACTTGGGTTAAAATTCCGTGCAGATTCCTAAGTTCGACAGTATACATCTGAAGAGGACCAGAGATTACATTAACGAAACCATTTTGCGAAGAAAACTGACGATGAAAACTAATCTTAAAAGTCTAAATAAAATAAATTAGTTGTTGTTATTAGGACTGGTATTTCGTCATTAAATTGGTTGCGTTGTTTTCTAAGAAACCGAGAGTTGATTTCATATTATCAGTGAAGTAAATTTAAGAAATAATTTTTGTTTCTTTATAGTATTTTCATTCCATGAAGTAATTTATGTTAATTGTTTACTTAGTTTCTAAAAATCTGCAACAAAGGTTCCATCCTTATTTAAATTTGAATCTATCAAGCGGTAGAATTACAATATCCCAAAGCGTAAACGTATTGGTATGGTGGTTGAAAACTAAATAGTATTTATTTGTTTCGTTATAAAGTAAATTTTGAACTTTAAATTAATTTCGCCACCAGGTATTCTAGTCTTTCCATATTGTGGCTAATGTCGAAAATAAGTTTCTGAACATGTGGATTTAATTACCGATAACTAAGCCTTACCAAACGAATCAAATGAAATATGCACACCTGTGGTTGTATGTTAGTATTTACAAAACCCATGTTGATTATTGCAAACGAGAAAGTTAACTAATGACTGACTATGGGGTGAGTGAGGAAACAAATGACGTATATTACGTGGAGGTTAAACGGTCATCTATCACTGTGAGACTACTTAAAATATATGCAGACAGAAGTAGCAGGAAATACCAACTGAAGTGATATTGGTTTAACAATGGCTGTAATAGAAATCGTATCTCGACAGGAGAAAACTAGGGATACACACTTTGGTCTAAACACGTACACACGCATACACACGCATATAAACACACATGTGAGTAAGATGTATGTTGAAGAACCTCCAAGTTTACTATTTATTTTTTTAATGTTATGATATAATATTATGTATATTTCTAAAGTTCACGTTTAAATTGCTATAATACGTTTTTCAAGTGTTTTCCTTTATCGGATATTGTTTTGAAAAATGTATTGTAGTTTTAATTCAATCATCTAAATAAACGTTTGGTGTTTGTGTACCTTTTCGCTTTTGTCCCATCTGAGAAATAATTAAGACATCTTGAAACAGGACACTTGGGTTTATTCAGGCGATCAATTTATTTGGTGAATATAGAATTAGTAGAGTAGAATGAGTTAATATAATCTCTAGGGGTCGTTTATTTATCGTTATCTCTGTCTTATGTTTGTGTATATGTATATATGTGTGATTTTTTTTATCTATTGTGTTTAGATAAGTAAACTTGTTTTGGTTTATGCATGTGTGTGCATATATGACATATATGCGTGCATATGTATGTTTTGTCTACACTTGCGTGAATTCTGAGAATTCTGTGTGTTGTTTTACGATTCATTCAATATGGTATTAATTTTGTTATTAATTATAATAAAAAAAGGACAAACAAATTCAAAACACAACGCAAACATTAAAAATAAAAAAGACCTAAACTGCATCTCCAAAATAATCCAATAATTTTTTCAGTGACTTCGGCTACGTATCTGATGTAAGTTTTCTATTTTCGGTTACGAATGAAGTTAAGCCCATGAAATTTGTCAAATCAAAATCCTTCTCCAAGACAGGGGGTTGGTTGGTTGGTTGTTTTTGTTTAACGGCATATCAACCCTTTTCATATTATTTAATGCCGAATCCAAAGATTTCTTAGAAAACTTTTTTAATAGAATATATTTGCTGTTTTCAAGTCGGTTTCTATTTAACCCATAGTTGGGACCCTAACAGGTACTACCACTCTGGGTCAGAGTGGATCTGGGAGCAATGGCGATTAAAGGGTGGCCCCACACTCCCCAAAGCCCGCAAGCTGGGGCTTTACCACTGGATATAGTTTAAGGTCATATCCAGGACCTCCAAGACGGGGGGGATAAGAGCGTTCGTGGTGAATTGATAGAAGGTTAGTTCTTTTATGCATAAAAACTAATGAGAAATCCCCCCGTTGTATCTCGCGATATTTTTTACATTGTTTTGTGACCAATTCATTTAAAAACGTATCTTTGTATTTTGAATAAAATTCTGAGACAATTTCTCTAACTATCGATAAAAAATATTCGTTCAGATGATGAAAAGCCAGATAAATCACAACCAGAAAACAGGATAAAGTCTGCTCCAACAAAACAAAAACTACAAAAATAAAAATAAAAACAACGGATTAGACAACAGTAAACTTTAAAAATATGATCCAACAACAAGAAAAACTGAAGCGTCAAAAAAAAAAAAACAACACAAATGTGGTACAAAAAGCAAACAAAGAAAAACTAAGAATTACTTCTCAGAAACAAACCACCCATTGAGAGCAACACGATGTTTTCGCAGAACACTATATGGAATACTATGTAAAACTTTACTTACATACAGATAAAGACAAGACTTCGACGCTTTCTTTATAAGATATGTAAACCTTTTAAACGTCAATTGAGAAGACTAACCTGATACCAAAAAGTTCGACTACTTTTACAAAAGTTAGGAACTACTGAACACAGAACATTCGTGGACTAAATTATACCATAAAAAACAGTGATCTGGAGTTCGCGAAAACGATGAAATTACTATCAGAACTTTTCAGTCCCAATGCGTCAGTGTTCCACAAATAATATGGTGGAATTTTTTTTTTACATGGGGGTCACCACTTATCAAGGCCCGAAGGCCACTCAGGGATAAGGGCTATTGCGTGTACAGTAATCAATGAGATAGTATCGTAGTAATCACTAGTATTGGGGGTTTTGAGAGAGTGTCTTACTTAAGGGGGGTATTTTGTCAGGAGTTTGTTTATGTTGGACTTGAAGATCTCCAAGTTGTAGTCAGGTGGGAACCAGGCAAGCGGCAGAGAGTTCCACTGGCGTGCAGTTCTAAGAAAGAAGCTTTGCTCATGAAATCTACGTTTGGATTTAGGCACAGATAGAGAGTGGGAAAAATTATTGACAGTAGTTTCAGCCAGACGGGTGTTTCTCGTGAAAGATTGGCGAAGGGGAACGAGGGATTGAAGCTCAGACGAGCACCTGCCATGGAAATAACGATAAAACAAAGACAGGCTCGCAACGTCTATTCTGTGAGAGAGAGGTTGCAGGGAAGAGAAAAGGGCATCCCCCACTAAACCACGAAGTCTATTTTGTACTCTATCAAGGCAGGATAAGCTGCTTTTAGCAGCTCCTGCCCAGATTTGGCAGCAGTCCTCCATCCTTGTATGTACTTGGCTTTTATACAGATAGAGGATTGCATCAGTAGTGAGATATCTTCTAGAGCGGTAGAAGAATCCCACCATCCCTAGCAACAGATTTGATGTATGTGTTCCATTTCAGATCAGGAGTAAAGGCCAAACCCAGAAACTTGTCAAAACATGGAGCCTCCCCAAGACGAGAGCCATCCATTTCAATTGATGCCAGATGGGAATCAGAGCGTTGATGATGTAAAGATAGAAGCTTGGTTTTGGATGCATTAAGATTATTTAACGTTCTCATCAGTCGTAAAAAAAAAGCTGTTATGCTGTTAGACTAGCGGAAATGTCAGCAGATGGTTTCAAATGCCTAATTATCGCTTAGATGCAGAAATCAGACAAAGAGTACTAATGAAACCCTAAAGCGAACCCAATTTACTTTACAAGAAACTTTCAACGGATTGCCGAAAAGCTTTAACCGTGAGACGTGAATAAAAAAAGTAGAGGAATCGAGCATTGAATACGTGAAAAAAATAAAGTATAAATTAAAATATTGCTTCACTGAAAAAAAAAGAGAAAGAATAACGTCCACCACATTTTCCGCATAAAAAAAGAGAAAAGAATATGGCTATCCATATTTTAAAAACAAACGAACTATACAAAAACCAGAGAAATTATCCTCGAGCTCCTGTTAAGGATCTGGAGATTAGATAGGAAAAAATATTATTTTGGGAATAAATTTGTCCAAATTGCGACTGACTTAGTCATAAAGGTTTGCATTGTAGAAGCAAAACAAAAATAGAATTAGGCATACAAGATCTAATGAAAAGTTACGCAAGTGCGTAAGTGTCAAATATTTAATAAAACAGTGAAACTACAATTGGATACTAGGTAAGATCTTTCCATAATAAATGTACATACGTAGAAAGACTTAACAAATTTACTTTGCAGAAAAAACAAATGTCATCTCGTACTATGACTGGCAATTAAAATACTTTTATTAGCGATTTAGTTTACCAGCAAATTGAACAATGGTTGTATGCTAAAAGTTTTAAGAATTTATTTGAAGCGGACTTGATGAACAGTATTAAACTTTAACATCGTCCAATAAATTCTTTCTGATAGAAAGTAGAGAACGTGATATTGGATGGCAAGGATTCAAATACTGAACTAAAACAAAACTTTCTCGAATTTTCTTTTCAGCTAGATTAGGCAGATGCATTAAAATGAAGGTCAAATTCCACGTAAAAAACGCACAAGTCATAAAAAATAAGAAAAATGTTTAGAATTAAGAACTAGACAGATTCAAAAATATGATTATATTATCGAGTAAGGAGCTTAGCGATGGGCAGTACTGACTGTGTACGTATGGAAAAAATCAAAGGAAATTATATATCTGCGCCGAATTTCTACAGAATTAAATGCGGCATTAAGAAATACCACTATCCTCTCCCCAACATGGAAGACTGTGATAAGTGACTAAATTATGTTCTGTAGCATACGGAGAACCTCTCTGGAGTATGTACATAAGTCAAGTTAGTAAGCCATAATATATATATATGTATATATATATATATATATATATATATAGAGAGAGAGAGAGAGAGAGAGAGAGAGAGAGAGAGAAAGACTTATATGTAATATACTTAGTGTAATTCAGTAAATTTTCATATACCAATAGGTTTTAAGCCAAAAAAGGTTGCGAGAAACATTTACCTTGGTTGTGGTTACGGGAAAGCCCAAATGGGCTTTTCCGTAACCACAACCAAGGTAAATGTTTCTCGCATGTTTTTCCCGTTAAGGATCACCCCCCCCCTCTTTTTTCTTTCTATTCAAAAAATGCTACATTGTCAAAAGTGTGTTTATTCATAAAGTCTGAAGAAATGCTGGTTTTTGAAAATTTTCAAACGATATAATGCTTGAAATTGTTGAACTGGACATTGAAACAATTGTAACATAAAATGAAATACACTTTTCGTTGCTATCAAAACCTTGTCTTGAAGTCTTGATTGATTTTGCACACACAGTATATATATATATATATATATATATATATATATATATATATATATATATATATATATATATATACTGTATGCAAAATCAAGACTTCAAGACAAGGTGTTGATGGCAACGAAAAGTGTATTTCATTTTATGTTACAATTGTTTCAATGTCCAGTTCAACAATTTCAAGACTTATATCGTTTGAAAATTTTCAAAAACCAGCATTTCTTCAGACTTTATGAATAAACACACTTTTGACAATGTATATATATCAGTTTCTTCATTGCTCGTCACAGTTTCTTCATGTGAAATTATTTAAGTTGCACCGGTTGTGTAACAGAGAAAAGAAAGGCTTTGTTGCAACCGTCGGTAAGTTTGTCCTCATTTGCATTCATTATGTTCGTTCTCGGGTGCTTGATTCTTTTTTACTTGACAAACGGTGTTTCTGAGCCAGTAGGAAGAGTTTCATATCGAAGATCGTAGTCAAAATCGCATAACCTTCTATTTCACAATTGTAGTCTGGTTTCTTCTTTAAATGTTATTAATTAAACTTCCGAGAAGGAGATCGCGTACATAAGTGGTAGACTTGATGATCACTACTTCTCTGAAATGATATAGACTGTTCAATTTAATAGGTGGCAGGCAACCAAATACTAAGTGATAAGCGAATGCGTGTGGTAATTGAAATATCACAAACATCCAGTCTTTAAAGACAAACTGAGAGTGCATCCCATTAATATATAGTATTGTAATGGTATGTTTAAATAAAATATTTACTCTGTTACGTGTTTTTATTAAATAGTTTTTGTGTCTCGTATTATTTTGTGTATCGTATTATTTTACTGATTTAAAAAAAAATATTATTGATTATGCACTAAATTCTAAAATTAAACATTTTCTCAAAATGCTTCGTTAAGTTAAAATAGTTCATATCCACCTTGCGGACAATATATTTTTCATTTGGTGCTTTAGTGTGATATTTCAAAAATAACTGCGATCCTATAAAGACTCATTTAAAAGTAAAAAAAAAAGACGGAAATAGCTAACAGATCTTGTTTTAACGTTAAATTAATTTTGCAAACAGAAAACTTCTCTAAACATTAAACATATACATTTTTTTAATTCTATAGAACATCAATGATAAAATAATTTATAGAGGTTGGTGGTGTGAACGTGCACTAAAATATTTGCGAAGTATGTTTTATATATATATATATATATATATAACATACTTCGCAAATATTATAAAAATGTTTTATATACATATATATATATAAAACATGCAAATATTTTAGTGCACGTTTACAACAACTAACTAAGATATATATACATATATATATATATATATATATATATATATAAGATATATATATATAGATAGATAGATAGATAGATAGATAGAAAACTAAGACATATATATAGATAACTAAGATATATATATATATATTAGTAATCTATATATATACAGTGATGATCATATTTATTGGCACGGTAAAATAAAAGTTTAATTTTGTCTAATAAATTCTAAAAAAGGGATTAAATTAAAGAAAATAACAAAGTATATTATGTATTTTTAACTGGCATTTCCGATGCAGCAATCGGATTTTAGAAAAAAATAAATAACAAAGGAACAACAAACATAATTGCAAAAACCCTTGTTCAAAATTATTGGCACGATTTATTTAATAATCAATTGTATAGCCTTTGGCCTTGATTACCTTCCTCAGTCGCTTTTCATAGTTTACAACCAAGTTGTTGCACTCTTCAGTAGTAATTTTAGCCCACTCTTCCTGACAATAATCCTCCAATTGAATAAGATTCTTAGGCTTCCTTTGCATTACCCTCAATTTTAATGTTCTCCATAAATTTTCAATTGGATTAAGGTCTGGGCTTTGTGATGGCCACTCCAAAACATTAATATGATTGTCCTCAAGCCATTTCTTAGTCAGTTTAGCCGAATGCTTTGGGTCATTATCTTGCATGAACCACCAACGACGACCAAGTGAGAGCTCTTTAGCAGAGTCTTTCAGGTTTTCATCCAATATTTTAACATAATCTTCCTTTTTTATGCTACCTGTGATCTTAACAAGTCGCCCTGGTCCAGAGGCAGCAAAGGATCCCCAAAACATCAAACTGCCTCCACCGTGCTTCACTGTGGGTATGGTGTTCTTAGGCAGGAAAGCTTCGCCAGATTTTCTGTAAATATAAGACACTTTATTATGGCCAAATAACTCTATTTTTGTTTCGTCAGTCCATAGAACACGTTTCCAGAATGCAACATCTTTATCAATATGACGTTTTGCAAAGGCTAGCCTTGCTTTCAGGTGCATAGGCTTCAATAAGGGAGTCTTTCTCGGACGACATGCTTTTAAACTAGCTCTCTTCAAAACTCTACCAACTGTATGTCGAGATACATTCACTCCAGAGGTGCTCTGTTCATCAACAATCTCCCCAACAGAGATCCTTGGGGTTTGTTTTACTTGTCGAACAATTTTCCGTTCATCTCTTGGGGAAAGAATCCTTTTTCTCCCTCTACCCTCTAAACTCATAACGTGGCCTTGCGATTTGAACTTGTTTATTATGGCTCTAACAGTGGATTTGGGAAGGTTTAGCTTCTTTGAAATCTTATCATAACCCTCCCCATAGGTATGGCATACTACAACAAGCTTCCTGACGTCTTCCCTGTGTTCCTTAGTTTTAACCATGGCGATTGAAAATTATAATTTAGTCACTTATAATAGTTTAAATAAATCGCTATCTAAAAATTATCTGAAAAAAATTATTCACTGAATTAGCGTTAAACAAGCATAATATGGCTATAAAAAAGTTCAGAAAGCACGTAAACCGGAAATTGATTGATATTATACTGATACTAAAAGAAAAACAAAGCCGGCACAATAATTTTGAACAAGGGTTTTTTGCAATTATGTTTGTTGTTCCTTTGTTATTTATTTTTTCTAAAATCCGATTGCTGCATCGGAAAGGCCAGTTAAAAATACATAATATACTTTGTTATTTTCTTTAATTTAATCCCTTTTTTAGAATTTATTAGACGAAATTTAACTTTTATTTTACCGTGCCAATAAATATGATCATCACTGTATATATATCTTAGTTATATATATATATATATATATCTTAGTTATCTGTCTTGATCCCTGTATTTATCTTCATCTCATTCGCCCACTCTCTCCCCTCTGTCTCTCTCTTTCTCTCTCTCTCTTTTCTTTCTCTCTGTATATATATCTGCCTCTATCTCTCTCTGTATATATACATATGAAAAATAAAGACAGCAATAGAGATATGTATATAATCAAGATATTATTTTTCCTCGTTTACAACCCATTAGTGTGGCTAGACGTAGTAAGTATAGAGGCTATGATTCGAAACACGAATAGCCGATCACGTGCAAATACAATCAATAGCAAATGACTAATTTATAGGCCTTGTAAACTCGTCACTGAAAGGCAATATGCATCTCATCCGGCGACTACGTTTGTAGCGTGACTTTCTGTTCGTCTACATGTGTCGATCCCGCTGTGTCGACTTGGTACTGATTTACAAGTAAACAGATACCAAACGACGTAGACTCACGGGAAAATGCAAAAACTCGAATACATTGTGTATGAGTTAGTTGTGTCTTTGTCTGGAGTGCAATACTGCCAGAGAAAATCACACCCAAAACGCCAGCGTCTACATTTTAGTTAAGTTCCAGTGTATCAAAGTTCTATAGCAAACCCTATTCTCCCCAATGTTTTACTTCTACTTGCACAGCTGCCATTTCTCAAAGGCAGTATACATATCGCAGACTAATCCGACATAAATCACGTACAAATACACAAAAGTATATAGAAACTAAAAGTAATTGTAAGGAAATAGTCACAGCCAAGAGAGAATATACCGTAGTCACTAGAAAACGCGTTAAAGCGCAGAAATTAGGAACCCGTGATTTCTGGAAAATTTATAACAGTGTAGTAAATAATGATCAATCAACAATTCCCCTACTATCCAACAATCTGGAGGTTGTTTGCACGGCAACTGAGAAAGCTAATCTGCTTGCCCATCGGTTTTCCTCCAACTCCACATTTGACCCAGCAAACCACTCCCTTCCAGATTTTCCTGGCGGACAGAAACCACACTAGATGATCTTAAAATCACCCCTTCTCAAGTACATAATATCATAAAAAGCTAGACACTTCAAAAGCATGTGGACATGATCTCATCCCTGCTGTATTATTAAAGAAATGCACTGTTCAGGTTGAACCTGTTCGCTCCAAACTTTTCAAATAATGCCTTAACGAATCTTGCTTTCCTGATGCCGGATACCCGATTCTGTGGTACCAGTTTACAAGAATACTGGCGAAAGACCTGAGCCATTAAATTATCGCCCCATTAGCCTCCTGCCTCTATTCGCAAAAATATATTATACTATAATATATCAAGCTCTAGTCCAACAGTATGGATTTAAGCAAGCCCGCTCTACTGCGGATATCATAATCGTAATCTCTGAACATATATAGCATGCACTAGAAAAAGGAGGGAGGCTAGGGCAGTAGCCTTAGATATATCTACTGCGTTTGACAGGATATTACACGATGATCTTCTCATGAAAATCAGATCCTATTGTACTACTAGATAAATACTTAACATAGTTAAATGCTTCTTAATTAAGAGAAAAATCTAGGTTGTTCTCGATGGTCATACGGCTAACTAATATGATATTAATGCAGGTGTACCTCATGGGTCGATCTTTAGACCTTTCTTATTCCTGATGTTCATAAATGACCTCTCAAATAAAATTTTCTCTGAGATGAGTCTATTTGCTGATGACACCACACTCTATAACAAACAGAAGGGGAAAATGAACATGTATCCAATGCAATGGCAGAATCATAAGAGGGGGACCTCCAGTCTCTGGGGGAATGGTGACAAAAATGGATGGTAACATTCAATGCTGCCAACACTAAGCTTGTTTCCTTTAATAATTACAAGAAACCTTCTCAGCCACTTATAGCCGTGGCTAATGATACATTATCTCAAAGTACTTCGTTCAAACTCCTCAGCTTACTGTTCACGTGAAACATGAGTTGGAACAGATACATAGAGGACATTGCTAAGGCTGCTGCAAATATGGTGGTCTCTCTCTACCGCGCTAGACAGTTACTTATGCTTGAGAGCATCCTGTACCTCCACCAGGCCACCATTCGCCCATGTATTGATCAATGTTGTCATATTTGAGTTGATCCAAAGTTTATTACTCCTAAACATGGTTCAAAAGAGAGTCGCCAATCTAATAGGTCTCGCACTATCAGCTAGACTTTAACCGCTATCCTATCGGAGAAATGTGGCAACCCTCAGCCTGTTTTGCAAGTATTTTAATGGTAGGTGCTCTAACGAACAACAATCTCTTGTACCCCTTCGACGTAAGTACCACCGACAAACCCGACAACCAGCAAAAATCCACCCGTACACCGTAGAAATCCCTAGATGTAAGAAAGCCTTCTACTTTAATAGTTTATTCCCTATTATTGCTAGTCTTAAGAACTCCCATCCGAGTTCCTGCTTCTCTGACTGTACTGACATGCAGAAGTTCAAGTGTAATGTAAACAGTTATCTTCCTGCTAAACTCCCTACACAGTACCCCTACGAATTATGTCCCAGATAGTTGACTATACATCCAAGTTGCAATGTGCCTGGTTTGGAGTAAAAATACAAAGACTTATCAACAGATAATTTGTCTGTTGAGGCATCGCTTTTCTTCGGTGTAAATCTCATTGTTTTCTGTGATTTCTCTCCTTGGGGTTACCCTTACATCGGTGCAAAATCTGACACTCGCCGAACTCCTCTCTAGCCTGAAACTGTCTCAAACACCTCTGGTTTCATTTCTGCTGTGCTATTAAAAATATGCTCCGTTGAGGTTGCTCCTATTCTCTCAAAACTTTTCAAAAAATTCCTTAACGAATCATGCTTTCCTGATGCCGGATACCTGCTTCTGATGTACCAGTTTACAAGAATACTGGCGAAAGTATTGCGAAGACTAACCTAATACCAGTATATTCGACTACTTCTTGAATATTTTATCTTACGACCACAAATTCTATGTCTAGTCTTTTATCGTTGTTACTGCTTTCATTGATCACTGAAAACTAATTAAGTTCACGCTCGCTCTCTAAGTCACTCTCTGCTCTCCAACCGAAAAGCTACCTCCAACTGCGAGGTGGCATTTCTATCTCAAGAGTTCAACAGACATTGATTAAAGAAGTCGGGAGTTGTAGTTTCGTGGATCATTTGTAAAGTAAGTGAAAGCGCTCTGGCTGTTAGTGCGATCACTTAAATAATTTATGTGTCCACAAATAACGCTAAAATGACTAAATGCTATTTAATTTTTATTTCCTTTTCTATGAGATTTTATAAATCATCTGCATATCGGATAGCACCAGTTGCTCCATCACTAATGATAAACGTAAATTATCTTTGCAGAGAGCGAGATAATTTTCGTAGATTCGAAAATGCAAACAAAAAGTTTAGGAGTTGTGATCAATTAAAATGACGTCCATATAATACTTTAGGGGCATTTATTTTAACGGAAATTATCGCTAATGCATAATTTTCTGTTTGGCTATGTCTTGCCCGGGAATTGTCAGTGACTTGCATACTAGAACTATAGCTTTTGGAATTTTATAAAAAAAAAATCTACACGAAATGTAAGCTCCAAGACTACAATGAGATTCACCAGAAACAATAACATGCATTGATAGGTTGTAGTATGTGACAACATTTTTGAAGAAAGTAATGATTTAAGCTTATTGAAGACTGACCATTTCCATGGAACATCCATTTTTAAATGATTATTAAAATTATTATTGAGGGTACACGAATCCAATGAAGTTCGTGCAAAAATCAACTATGGTGATTAACCATACACACAAAAGAGAGGAGACGTTTTATACTTGCCGTTGCTGACATTTTTAATTGCTAAAATATTTTGAAATCTTGCCGACGAACATTTTTTTATCAAAAATAAATCAAAGATATTTAGTTTGTGCTCGGAAAATTAACGCGTTTAGCTTTTACAAATAATCCATACTGCTGAATTTGTTCAAATGTAGAAACTAAACGCTGATTATGTTCATGTTGTATAGCACCTGCAACGACAGTGTCATCTATGAATGCTGCAACTCCTTTCAATTCGGTGAACATTACATTCATTGTTTGTTGAAATATGATGAGTTGGTTTGAGTCCGAAAAAAGGCGGTTAAATCTAAGCAGTTTCTTGTGTTAATTGTCGGAAGCTTCTTTTACTTTTCATCAAAATCTAACTGCGTGGAAACGTCTGATGAATCAATAGTTGCAAAACAATGTCTCCCATTTTTATTTGCGAAAAGATTTTCGATTTTCTCTTAAACGTAACGAGTACTGATGTGCATTTAAGTAATTGTTCCATCCAGTAAAACAACTGAGTTATTGTTCATAATCTTACGGGAGTAGTTTCAAAATAAAACCTACACTTTTGTATCTAAAAAAATGTTGAATAGCTTCGAAAATGGAAGTGATACAATTAAAACGAGCTTTCTTTTTATGTTCCAGAATTTACGTTATTACATTGTCACCATCATTCTCAATGTACTGTTGTCGGGAATTTAATGACGCATCTCTGCTTCTGATGCGCGTTCATGACATGCGTTTTTGTTTAGGTTCTCATACCGCCAATATACAAAGAGATGAAACATTCAAGTCATGAATGCATAAGTTCAGTCACCATAACAATGCAATTTGCAATACCCAATCGTCTATTCAGGTGAAATGAAAATTGGAAACATTACTTTTGGAATGCCATTGGTACATGTATATTTTAACAACAACGATGGGGGAGGCGTGGGAAGTAACTGTTTGGTTGTAGTACTCCTTGAAGGAGACATTCTGAATCTTCAGCCATTAATTGAATGATGTATAGAGTAGTGGATCTTTGGGTTTGAAACTCGGATTTTAATTTAAAGGTTACCTGTTAAGTATTTTTGTGAATTGTTTTACAATTCGTGAAATAGAAGACATGTTCAAAGTGTTAACACGCAATTCAGGTGAGTAGTGAAAAGTTTCAGTTCCTCTATCCAGTTAAATCGAAGTAAATGTAAATAGAATTAGCAGAGATGTAAAATTTTCAAAAATATATTTGTTCTTTATATGATAATGTGTGGTGGTTAACTACCTTCTTCCATGAATACAAGGACTTGTTTAGACCTGATGTTTAATGCAGCTTACGACATGGAGGTGTGTGTTAAGCAAATGGTAGTTGGCAGGCAGGCTCGAACCCGTACCGTAAAGAAGGAAATAACTTGAAAAAATACGTTACGTCTTTGCTGTTGCGCCCATCGCCAAACCGAAAGTGACGTATTTTTAAATTAACGCTAGTCAATCAAAAAGAGAGGATGACAAATGCCTGAGGGAGTCTCTATACACAGATGTTACAGAGTCTTAGCTTTGTACGGCAGCTAAGTCTTTCTCTCGGTTCAACATGTTGAGATCCAGCAACAAGCAAGAGGAAGATAGCCAGCGACAAGTTAAACTGCAGACCAGCTTAATGCGCGTACTGGTCTCCTGCTTTATGGTTTTTTAAATCAGAGATTTGCTTCTCCTAGAAAGGTTGTCTTCACCACGGCTTACGGGAGCCCGCTCCACCCCAACACACACATACATACACACAAACATTCACGGTGCTAGTTTGCTGTTGACCTCGAAAAAGGGTTCATTCGCCCTTTTGAAGGTCTTGTTTTTAATCCTTCAGGGAGACTAGCCACCCTCCTCACCAAACAAGTCTGGTGGGGGAACCAATTTAGTCGCCGGTGACCCGACTATGAGGCAGGTAGTACTGGGTTACATGGTACCAGTAGCATATGACATGACCTGACATACATACATACATCCATACATACATACATCCATCCATCCATACATACATACATACATACATACATTTAAACAGATTTATATTATAGATGAGGGGATATGGAACGAATATTATGAAAAAAATTGACTCAAAACTTTTGTATTAATAAACAATTTATATTTATTCTTTACTTGCAACTGAAGAAGGATTACGTTTAGTTTAGATATATTAATTGAAGGGAGCGGCGCAACAGATCCTCATCTAATATGTCTGTTAAACAGAAAATGGAAGAGACATGATATTTTTCTAAATCTGAATTATCTTGCTTTGTGCTAAGTTATATTGATAAATATTTTATAAATCCATCTAGTAAACTGCTGATCAAAAGTTTAAAAAATATTTTTTTAAGAATAGATTTTTAGACTTCCAACTTAAAGTTACCAATACTACAATCTAAAAGGTTATGGAAACAAAAAGCTACATTCCAAAGATTTATTTTAAAAATTACATTTTTAATAAAGTAGGCTTTTTACCCAGAACTAAATTATAAGACCAGATATACAAATTTTATTAAATTGTACAAAAAGTGTGTGAAAAGTGTATGAAAACGTTCAATAATCAAACTTAATAATGAGTTCTAGCTCCACTGCATTTGATGACTTCAAAAGTTGTTTGGGGCATGCTATAAATAAGCGTTTCCATTAATGTGCGGGGGATCCTGCTCAAGTTTCTGAACATGGCTTCACAAAGTTCATTTTTTTTTTGTTGAATATTGTTTGCCATTTCGATAAATCTCTCTTGTCATCCATCCCCAAACATTCTCAATTGGGTTCAAGTCCAGTGAGCATGCAGGATGTCCCAAGAGATGGACTCCATTTTCTTGTAGAAAGCTCAAGGTCGGTCTTGCAGTGTGGATTGCAGAATTATCCTGTTGGAATAACCATCATCCCCACAGAAATGATGATCCTCCATTATCAAAGATGCTTTTTGTAGCATGCTAACATAACTAGCTGCTGTCTGACGACCCTGCATCACCTGGAGCTCCATCGCCATCTGTGAGAAAAGGAACCCCAGCCATTACGGACCCTCCACTACTTTGACGTTTGGGAAAATTTTCAAGGGGCATGCTTTTGTCATAAAAGCCATCAGGACCATCTAACTTGAATTTTTTCTCATCAGAAAACAGGACTTTCTTCCACTTCTCAACGTTCCAGGTTTGGTATTCACAACCAAATCTTAAGCGCTCCACTTTGTGACGTGGGAGCAATCGAGGAATTTGTTTACGCTTTTTATTTACCATGGCTTTTTTGTAAGTGTCGTCTGATGAATATTGGACTGGTGATCATCATCTGTAACCGCCTTAATTTGACTAGCTGAAAGTCCTCTGTCATTTTTTTTACACAGTGATCACCACTTATCAAGGCCCGGAAGCCACTCAGGGATAAGGGTTATTATAAGTACATTACGTTAGTGTGGAGATTTGATGAAGTGTTTACTTAAGGGAGCGGTTCATTAGGAATTTGTTAACGTTGGACTTGAAGACATCCAAGTCGTAGTCCGGTGGGAAGCAGGCAGACGGCCCAGAGTTCCACAGACGTGCAGTTCTAAGAAAGAAGCTTTGTTCATGGAATCCGCGTTTTGATTTAGGCACAGATAAAGAGTTGGGGAAAATTTTGACAGTGGATTCAGCTAGACTGGTGTTTTTCGTGAAAGATTGGCGAGGGGGGACCAGAGATTGAAGTTCACACGAGCACCTGCCATGGAAATAACGATAAAACAAAGACAGGCTCGCAACGTCTCTTCTATGGAAGAGAGGTTGCAGGGTAGAGAAAAGGGCATCCCCCACTAAGCCACGAAGTCTATTTTGTACTCTGTCAAGGCAGGATAGGCTGTTTCTAGCAGCTCCTGCCCAGATATGGCAACAGTATTCCATCCTTGGACGTACTTGGCTTTTATATAGATAGAGAATTGCATCATTAGCGAGATATCTTCTGGAGCGGTAGAAGGATCCCACCATCTTTCCAGCGACCTTGGCAACAGACTTGATGTACGTGTTCCATTTCAGATCAGGTGTAAAGGTCAAACCCAGAAGCTTGTCAAAACACGGGGCCTCACCGAGACGAGAGCCATCCATCACAATTGATGCCAGATGGGGATCAGAGCGTTGATGATGTAAGGATAGGAGTTTCGTTTTGGATGCATTAAAGGGAACCAGCAACATCTTCCCCCACTGAACCACGCGCTCGAGATCAGAGGAGAGAGAATCAGAGAGAACTTTGTCATTTACAGCCTTTGATGTGTTGACGTACATGGTCGTGTCATCAGCATAGATGTCAACGATTGATTTAAGTATGTGTTTAGAGAGGTCATTGATAACAACCCGTTTTATTCTCCTACTCAATGCAGGAGAAATTGGTGGGGGGGGCTACCAAATGATATACGCACGTCTGCACATGCTGTTCTTGCATGCATCCGTCTGTTTGGGTGCGTGCAACTGTGTGACTTACACACCTTTCCCGTGCACATAAAATAAAACTATAAAGGTGAATAACTCAACACACGGCTATACCAGTTGCTTCCAATTCACCGCTTCCAGACTTACATGCATACGCACATAAACAAACTGCTGAACGAGTAACTAAACAATACAAACAAGCTGCAACAACGATTAAAAAATTGCAGAGGAAAAGTAGAAGAATAAAAATAAAATTAAATAGATAAATGAATAAAATTCATATTAAGTTCAGACAACACCTATAGCATATATAATTCAGGACTTTAATCTAGTAATTAGCACAACGAATATACGAGCCAATTCGACTGCGAGACTGGCACGCGAATTTTACACACAACATCTGGCACCGACACAAACACAGAATATAACAATGTTCAAGAGCTGTTTACGCTCACCACCCCCTGACGAGGAGGTATTTTCACGAGAAAATTGGGAAACACGCATCTACCATCTTGTGCGGCACAATATGTTCAGAAATGTACATAATTGTCATTGTTATTTATTTTACTACATACAAAGTTTCCATAACTACATTGTCATTTACATGTCCCTTACATCTGCACAATTTTTCATCCTTACTTTAGTTTTGCAACTGAAAACCTGACGCTTTCCTCTAATTGATCAGTTTTGAAAATATATGGTGCTATTGTTTTTTCTTCTTTTGTTCTTTTTATTCATATATTGAAGCCGCAGTGGAATAGTATATATATATATATATATATATATATATATATATATATATATATATATATATATATTTATATATATATATATGGGGGGAGTGCACACGATAGAAAATGATACAAAATATGTATGCTATATACTTATGTGTATATATAGTATTTATCTAAGAAAATGCACTATCAATGTTTAATGTATGTATCGTTTTCACCGGTCATATTGTCTAGACTGTTGTCATTAATCAATGCATACATGTGTGGAAGCGTGTGTGTGCTTTACAAGTTTAATCATAGATTACCAAAAAAGGCAATAAACCTACGAGAGTCAGTTTAATAGCAGACGTATCATATCCACACGTTGGCATACCTTATTTCACTTTGTTTTCTTCCATCTTTATGGTGATTAAGCTGTAAATTAAGGAATTTGTATATAACTTTAGTCGCACTTTCCTCAAAGTTTGTCACGTTTCTCTTAATTTCTATATGTTCTCTAGTTGTGTACACTAGATGTTTTCATGGACCTCAATAATAAAATTTACTTCTGAGTCGACAAATTCAGTGGGGCGATTGATCTCCATCCGTGGACCACCTGAACAACTCATTAATTTTTCGACTTTTCATGCGAATATATCATAACATTGTATCTATGTTATGATACAAGGTCATAAGTTCTTGTTTCTCGTTAGATGTAATTCTATTGTTTTACTAAACTGAAATTCCAAGCCTTTTTTGTGACTTTAAAACACTTCAAATCTTTTCTTATCATAAATATTTTATTGTTTCAAATATTTATCTTCCAACAGGATTTCTCTCCCATCTAAACATTGCACTTTCTAACATCGAATATAACCGGACGGTTTATCACTGATCCACTCGCTCCCCCGGGCAACCCGGTGCCGATCGGGAGTCACAATACCTAACAAGTACATAAATTTATTACATATTTCATTCTAGTTACAATATATCTAGTATTAATTAATTAGTACATTTCAATTAATTAACATCTGTTTCCTTTAAACATTTTTCCTATCTGTTTTGATCAGATAAAATCATTTTTTAGTTCAGTTTAATTTAAACAAACACCATCATTTTATTTTTTTCTAATGAGTAACTTTCTAAAATTAATATACCAAGTGACTTTGCCTTTATTAACTATTTTATTTATCTCTTTCCCATTGTTTGATGATACCTAGCTCTTATTTTATCAATCATCCGGTTTCCGCATCTATAACCTCTCTTCTCTTTCTTTGTTTATTAACACTCAAAGGTAATTAAAAAAAAGAGAAAATAAAACAAGATTTTTAAAAATCAATATTGCCTGTAGCATTGGTTATTTCCAGGTAAAAAGTGAGCGGAAAAAACAGAGTGGGATCAAGAAAGAGAAAAATGCAGCTCACGGAAGGACTCTACTTTGGAAATCTTATGATTCAAACAAAAGAAAAAACACGAACTCCATTGCTAAACATCGCTTCCAAGCCTTTTTAAAGTCTTTATATATATATATTGGGAGAGTGTCTATAAACACTGCAATAGATAAGTGTCTTTTTATTCTTGTAGTAGCAAAGATACCAGCGTTTTCTGTGAGACATTACTGTACGCTTGGGTACTCACAAAATGGGTATCCGAGCTTACAGTTAAGTTCTAACAGGAACCTTGGACCTTGACCGGGAAAAATAGTGTGCATAATCCCAAGGTTGAAGACCATCATTATGTAAGGTATGATAATGATCGGTCCAGTGTTGTGGGTTGTAGGAGAGTATAAATACATATGCTATAGACTTGACCTTTACCTTAGCAAATGGTGTGCACCATCCCTAGGTGGGGGACCATCATCATGCCAGGTTTGGTCATGATAGGTCCACTGGTGTGAGCTGTAGATTTGTACACATACACACATACATACACGAACACTACTATTTTATATATATATTTATATATATATATATATATGTATATATATAGGTTTTGCGAATTTGAAATATCTCCATTTTTATCAATTTTTTTTTCAGCAAATCCCTTTTCTTTCAAAGGCATACAAATATTTTAACTGTTTTCCGAGGAACAGACACGTCTCTGATAAGTTGTTTGATAAGATTCAGCTGTTCAACAAAGACGAAGTTTTAAAAATATTGAAATAATGTGAGTGTGAATTATATACATCTAGTTTGGAATGATAACTAACCACACACACACACACATATACACATACACACACACACACACACATATATATATATATATATATATATATATATATATATATATATATATATATAAATTTGAAAGTGTCAATAAAGCCGAACAAATGCATTTTTTAAGTAAATAAACATTGTTTATTTAATTTCAAATATTCGGTTTTCAAAGAAACCTTTCTCAAGTAGGGATATTCTCTCTCTCTCTCTCTCACACACACACACACACACTGCCTCTCTCTCTCTCTCTCTCAAACTATATATATATATATATATATATATATATAAGATCAAAACGATAAATTGTCGCCCTAGAAAAGAAAACATGATGAAAAACGTGTTTTTATTTGTTTTTATGTTGTTTTTTTGCACAGCATCTACTAGTTCGCCAGTTGTGTACAAATCCTAGGATCTATAGGAGCTTTCCATCATATTTGGAAGGTACACAATGTTAAACGGGTTAGATCGGAGATACGCCTGCTACCGATCCAAGTTATGACAACAGGAGCATTGCCAGCACGCTCAAAATGCTGAAAGATGTGGTATTCTGGCGAACCCTGTGTGTGGCTGCAGGACTAAGTGCTGGCCTACAAGTACAAAAAGCTCCAGGCTCGTCTTCAGAAGGAAGGCTACAACTTTGTATCCTTATCCCACAGCCTCTTCCTCCTCCGACCTAAACCCTGGCTACTTCGTTTGGTCATACATTGAGAAAATCACTAACATGGCGTCTTACAATACCAAATCTAGCCTGATCGCCGCCATCTGCCGAGTATTTGCAGAGCTCCCGTTGGCGCTAGTCGAAAACGCATACTCCAAGTTCCGGACCCGAATCGAGGCGGTGATTGAAGCTAAAGGCGGCACATTGAATAGATTTCAGCCCTATCAATAATCAATATTGATTTTTTCAATAAAAGTTTTTTAAAAATTGTATTGTTGTTTTCTTTAGGGGGACAATTTTATCGCACACACACACACACACACACACGCACACACACACACACACACACACACACACACATATATATATATATATATATATATCGTTAGTTATCATTCTAAACCAGAAGATGTATTTAATAAGCTGAAGTCGAAAACGTTGATTAATTTATATATATATATATATATATATATATATATATATATATATATACATTTGGTAATCAACTTTTTCGTCCTTCAGTTTGTTATTCTGTAGATTTTGATCATACAAAATATACGTCAAAATCCTCTAAAATTTGCTGATTTAGGTTTCTTAATTTAAAAAGCTTCCATCTTAATTCTTCTGATGAGGCACAATTTGCAATTACCTAAGCAATTTGCGCATCTCCGCTTATTTGTATGGCTACCTCTTTTCACCTCACCATCTATAGTTGTATCGTTTTTAGCCTATATTCTCTCCCTTGTTACTTGTTTACACGAGCGAATATCGATGTATCCGTTCAGTCTTAAGAGATGATGGACACCGCCGTAAGCGTAGCTGCGCGTGTAATTGCGAGGTAAGGATTGCGCAATCATAACAACTCTTCTCCTCGATCGGCACTGCTCGGATTCAGTGGCAAGAAGAAACCTAATGCTGACTAGAAACAATGCCGAGATAAGCGAAGACCACATTCAGCATCTGGGATTCCAAAACATTGAACTGTTTTAGTGCTGACTGGTCTCAACGTTGTTTAACTTCGGTGAACTGACGGCAAAATCACGTTGACACACAAGCGAATAGATAATAGTAAGCTTGAATTGAAGAAATAATTTTTAAATTCCTTATGAACGAATCTGATTTATAAATATCCTTTAAAATGAATGAAATAATTAGTTCTAATAAAAATAAGCCCTAATAAATGCTTTTTGAAAATGCTATTAACATAAATAATAAATATTTCAATAAAAAAGGGAAAGTTGGTTCACTAGGATTAACGCACTCTGGCTTACAAAACTGCCTGAACAACCGCATTGACATTTCTCGGTAGTGGCGCGTCAGGTAATTAGCGATAAAACAAACTTCTTCTCAAAGAGATGGTAAAGCCGGAGAGGGTAAACCCGTTGAGATTGAATAAGACCATACTTCAGACCTACAGCAATAAAGGCAATGCCGAACTGGTTGTTGGGGATGTGTCCACGACTGATAAAAATTGCTACCCTTGGATTTTTAATAATTGTTTATATGATAGCAATGTTTATCAACATCATTTCAAAAAAAAAAATCATAAATAAAACTGAATAATCAATCTACTATTAACACGATTCCCCTTAAAATATATCGAAACACATATTGCGTTTATAGATATTTTTAAATAATTATATTGTACATAAATATATTTGTTAAGCTTCTAATTTTATTGATGAAAATAATTGTTTAAAAGTATTCACTTTATACTCAAACAGATTGTTATAATGTTCAACGAAAATATCAAAACTCCAAGTTAGTTTACATAAGATAAGAATTTTCAAGAGTCATATCCCATCATTACTGCTCTATATTCTTTTAAGTATGATTGAAATTATTCCATAGAAACAAGTTAAAAATATTTAATATTTTAAAAGGTCGTTACTTTTATCAATTCGCATTATCTTCAGGAATCAATTTGAGAAATTTGACTCCCAGTAAAAATTTCGACCATACGGTCAATGTCATATAAAATACGAGGCTTCAATTGCTAAACAATGGCCGATTCTTCGATGAGCAAAAGCTAAAGTTATGGCCGAAATGGTAATGTTTACCTTGATCGTTAGATTAGATATCCGAACAGAAAACAACTATTCATGTTGCACCTTAACTGACACTTTTACAAAGTTGGGTGACGATTACTCAAGTGATGAAGGGTAGGTTGTAAACAACGTAAAAATATTTGATTGAAAATAACATTCGCGCTGGTGAACTTATGAAATCTTGATCCAACTATAAAGTTATTTTTTTCACAGTAAATAGTGTCATAGTTTATTAACAATGCGTAAAAATCTATAATCTATATAGAGTGATTATAACATCCATAAGTCAAGTAACGAATGTTCTTAACAACAAATACAGTGAACCCCGCTCTGTAATTTAGCTATTAAAGTGACTTTTAACGACATGATGACTTTATGTATCTAAACACGATTACTTATATACACTTAACCCAACCAAAAAAAAAAAAATAGGAAACAAACAAGTTGTTATTTCTTAAACCTAGTTAAAATCTATTAAAATCTATTATTCTGGAGAAGCTTTTTTTCCAGAAAGAAAAAAGGCTGAATATTATCATATGAAAAGTAGAATAATATAAAACTTTTTCTGATATTTTATAAAGAATTTTAAATTAAAAATTTTCCAAAATAACACGCTTCACCGCGATTTTTGTCTCGATGTGTAACACATTTAAATATTTTTTTTTAAATTTCCTAAAACTATTATTTTTTTTTTAATTTTTTGTCTGAATAAAATTTAAGATAATTTGCTATAAGAATATGAAAAAATATTATAAGTACCTGAATTTCAAATAACTCCATCTTTTATCTCCATATATAGATGTCGCGAAATTTAAAAAAAATCCCAAATTTAACGTTACTTTTAAAGCAACTACAGTAGCCTTTAGAATACAAAATGAATTAATTTAGTCCTAACGTTTGTTTCGACCATTAAATGAAGTATAAAGGTTTTATAAAAAAAACGATATGTATATATATATTCCGAAGTAAGGCAACAATGAGGATGGCCAGTACTAGATGGGTGACCATTTTGAGAATGCTAGGCGCCGTATGTGTTTGAGCGAACATCTGCACCTAGTATCACGATTGGGCGTCTTTACCCCGTCTTGCCACCAGAAAAAAGTGTTTCTGGGCGATAGAGTGTGGTAGATGTAAGTCCCCATATTTTTAACTAAGTAAAGCGCAAGTCACAGCATCATCAGATTGTTGATAAACCAGCCATGTTCGTATTTACTTGCCTATCCAGGAGGGCCGAGTTAGACACAAGATCGGTTTTTAACGTTGGGAAAAATCTCTATATAAAAGTACATTAGCAATATTTGGCTCGCTAAAAGAAAATTATTAATTTATTCTTCAAGAATTTAAAATTAGTGTTTTTTTTAATACAAATAATGATTATATATAATTCTTTGCTCATCTGAAAGATAATAATTATTATTAACATAATAAACGAATTTCACACTTCAAACACACAAAACATGAAAAATCAAACATATTCAAAATTCGGATTTTCAACCTTAAAATCTGATACGTGCACATTTGTTGTTTTTTATTATTATCTACAATCCTCACCCTCTCCACGATACAATATATTTTGTTCAGTTTCGGCTGATTATTTTAAACAGATTTGTACCCACAAATAAAGAAGGGGTTGTATGCAAATATATATATATATGTGTGTGTGTGTGTGTATGTGTGTGTGTGTGCGTGTGTTTGCGTGGTGTGTGTGTGTGTGAAAAATGTAAATAGTTATAAAGATCATTCTCGGCTTAATAATCGTTGAAAAGTTGGTATTGATTAGGTAATTACTTAATTTTTGGTAGATTTTTAAAGTCCTTACATCCTCCTTCCGTTTTGGCCGTGCCTAATATACACCCAAACGACATTGAAAAAGTTTGGAATGCGTCTCTTTTACTTCGAGCTTCCACGATGTAAATAAGTTTGAACTACGCACAACCGTTATATAATTACCACGCCTTTCAAAGTAGGCATGTTTACCGCTAAGCGTGCGAAATTTTTACTATAACCTTTGTCAGAGTCCAAAATAATGATGACCCGACCTGAGAAAGAATGCGTCTTCCGCACTGGACGTTATCACTACCACCCGACTCCATCGAAACTGTTTGAAGAAAATAAATCCAGAGCCCTGAATCTTGGAAACATCTCAAACGAACAAGACCCGTATTTCGCCCGGAATGTATCTGGAGATCTTCAAAGTGAATTCGAGCCAAGTAGAAGGAGAAGGAAAATAAAATAGAAGGTGCCGAGCGCAGCTCTTTCTTTTAGTTGCCAACGCAAGACAAGAATAGAAAGCCAGAAAGAGATTACAAAGCAGAGTTCGGCTCAATGATTAAAGTCTTGCACAGCGATAGGTAAAGGCCTTTGCGGTCACGACAAGAATAGCCGTTAACTCTATTACGTATTTTTTTCATGACTTTGAAAATACAAATAATTGTTCTATAAAAGTGAGCGCTAAAAACTCTTTGTAATGTGTTAAACTATGGCTGTCTGTCGTGATAATTTAGTATTAGAGCGGAGTTTCGTATGCGAATGATTACAGTATTGCATCTTTAGACAGGCTGTGTTTTACTGAAAAAAAATGTAGAGTTGGATTCGAGACTAAAATGCATGGCTGGTGGTTCCCATAGTTTGTTGTAAACAGAGTTTTATGTCTAATAATGGGAATAATCACTTGACACGATAATGAAGATGAATGTATATATATATATATATATATATATATATATATATATATATAGTAAGTTATAAAATATATATGGCGATTAAGCTACACTGAATATTCCGCGTTTCATCCACTCTAGGACTATTCAGGCTTATGCGCGAATTTTGTGGTTGTTTGTCGTTTTTATATACGCATCTTCTATTGAGATTTTAGTTAGTGTTTTTTTATGTCAGTTTATATATATAAATATATATATATATATATATATATATATATATGTACATACAACATATATATATGTGCATACAACAAAAACAATAGAAAATAAACAAATAAATTAATTAAATAAACATGAATATACATAAACGATCACACGTATATGTATGTATACATATATATGTCTGTATATATGTGCATATATGTATGTACATATATATATTTATATATAAACTAACATGAAAAACACTAACCTAGATTTAAAACAGATCAAGAAACTAAACATCCAGGCTAAATAGAGCACACACAAAGGAACAGGTCAACCAAAGGTCAAATATGCCTTTGCCCGATAAATGTATGCTCATTGGCTGATAGGAAGGGGGCGGTGGATACTAGAAAGCTGATGGCTAACTAAAACCTCAATAGAAGATGCGTATATAAAAACGAGAAACAACCATAAAATTCGCGCGTAAGCCTGAAGAGTCCTAGAGTGGATGAAACGCGGAATATTCAGTGTAGCTTAATCGCTATATATATTTTATAGTTTACTAACTAGCTCTACCTACGTATTGATCACTTTTGAAGTAAATACTTAAAGTTTACGCATAAATTAATACTTTCGTATATTAATTTTATGTGTAAATTAAGTAGTTATATATATACACACATATATATATATATATATATATATATGATATCTGTATAATATATATAGTATAATATATATAGTATAATATATATATATATAAATATATATATATATATATATATATACTAGCATTTCAACCCGGCGTTGCCCGGGTGTTTAGAGGTGTATGTTTAGCAAAAAACGGTCAATTTTTTAAAATTCGACCCTTATTATGACCCCTTAACATTTATTGTTTGGGGCTCACATCAAGTTATAAAGTTATATCCATGTCCAAGGAAGATATATCTAAAATTTCAAGTGTTTAGACACAAAGTTGTCGGAGGAGTTTGGTAGAGTTCTCAAAGGTCAAATCGTTGAACTTTGACCCCTTTTTATGGCCGAAAACGGGTTAAAAATGTTTTATCAAAACTCCGTACCTGCGTATCAAATTTCGAGACTGTAGACTTAAAATTGACAGAGTTATTGCGTAGAGAAATGTACACAGACGCATACACAGACACACACACAGACACAGACACACAAACAGATATGTTCACTTTTATACTCGCATTTCAGCCCGGGTGTTTGGAAGTGTGTGTTGAGCAAAAAAAAGGTGGTAGTAAGAAGGCAGGCTCGAATCCGTATCGCGAAAGTGGAAAAGAACGGCGGAAAAATTGATGTCTTTGCTGTTACGATCACCCCCCAAACCGGAAGTGACGTAGGTTTTAATTAAGGCTAGACAATCGAAAGGAGAGGATGACTTTCAAAAATATCGGCGAAAAATGTACCCCTCCCCTGTAGAAAAGTGCCCAGTTGAAGGTGAAGACATTAATTTTTTTAGCCAATTTTTCGGTGTTTGTCGTCTGAAATGTCGAATTTCAAAACGATACTGATCCGTCGCCTCTGTCGAAAGTTTAGGCAGACACGCAAACATACATACATACATACATTTATATATTGGTAACTAAAAAATTTCAACCCAAACCGATTAAAATCTTGCTCTATGTCTGAATACCTTTTATGTAAAATTTCAAATGTTTAGACTAAAAATTGTCTGAGTAATTTGGTAGAGACCGCAGATGTCAATTATATATATATATATATATATATATATATATATATATATATATATATATATATAGCATTTATTGTTTTCGGCTCAAATCAAGTTATTAAGTTAGAGCCATGTTCAAGGAACATATATCTAAAATTTCTAGTGCTTAGGCCCCTAAATCGATAATCGAAAAAATCGGATTCAAGAAGGAAGTCTGATTTTGTACTAAAGTTAACATCTTTACACAACCAAACATCTCAAGTGCATCTGAGAAGTTTTATCACTTAACAAGTGTAAAGGCCCAGCCTATAAAATCAACTGCAAATTCTTTTATAAGACATGAACGTTTCTTTTTAGATCACAATCAAACCATGATACTTGATGTTTTTACGTTTAACTTAAATTCAATTAATTATGTAAAAATGATTTATTAAAATCTACAGCTAGTTATTTGATAAGACAGTGGTGCGTTTGAAATTAATGTTTCTGTTATGAGCACAATTGACTAATGTTATTTGACTTTTAAGTGAAGACATTTTTTCCAATAATTTTATAAAATAAACAGTAGATCCGTTGCAGTATAATGTAGACTACAATGCATTGTAGAATAAGTCACTGCGGGGAGGCATGTGAAGCTTTCTCTTGGTACATTGCGGGGCTCGATTTGATCAAAACGTTTCACCGATTTCGATAACAATAAAAGTATGGGAAGGTGGAACATGTGTTGATCTTCAGTCAAAACCAGAAAACGGCGGGTCTCTCTGCTAGTCTCTCTCTCTCTCTCTCTCTCTCTATATATATATATATATATATATATATATATATATATATATATATATATATATATGAAAACAAGTAGTTAATAGAACATGTGAAAAAACACTTTGAAAAAAGAGTTAAAAACATATTTAATTTTAACAAGGAAGCACAAAATAAGTGGATAGTCCTTAATGCGCGGAGTTTCGAAGAAATACTTTTCTTCTCATCTGAGGGTAGCATTTAGCAAAATGTGGGATCTTATTATAAACTCTATTTCCTATTTGTTTTTTTCGAGCTTTTACATCTGGTTGAGATTACTTTATAAATATTAACTCTTCAATATTTATAATACACTTTAGTTTTGCCATCTTGGATCATTTTGGTAAACTTAACTGGGAAAATGATAAAATAATATTAAAACGAGAAAAGTTAAAAACATTATCAACAGGCAACATAATACTCCACTCGACAGAATAAAAAATTAAGAAAGCAAGCGCTTCAAGAGCTTAGTATGATGTACCTATCAGAACCACAGAAGTATGTTCAAGAACAAATAGATCGAATCTAGAATGCAGCAGATAACAAACAATCCTATCTGGCTTGGCAAGTAGTAAATGAGATATCTGGGCGCAAACGACCTGCCAAGCTAAGTTAAAGGCAAACACCTCAGAAAATGCACGTTCGAAATGGAAAGCACATTTTGAAAAGCTACTTGAAAACAAGCTAGAAGTGACAGACCAACCAATTCAGTCGATTGCTGTACAGGAACTTGATATTGAGAAGGGTGATTTTACAATGGAGGAACTTCTAAATGTACTAAAGAAGACCAAGAATCGTAAAGTTAGATTATATTAGATTCAGGTTAGATAACATACCTCCTGAAGTATGGAAGACAGGTGGCTTCAATGACATACTTCTTAATTCATGCAATTCTGTATATAATCAAAAGATTATTAATATATGGAGGGAAGGATGCATACTTCGCTTCCTAAAGAAGGATGACCTAAGCATACCAAGCAACTACAGAGGAATAACACTCATTCCAATTGCAGTAAAAATCTACAATGCCATGCTTCTAGACCGTATCCAACCAAAGATCAAAGAAGTGCTCAGAAAGAACCAAAATGGATTTAGAAAAAATCGCTCTACTACTAATCAAATACTTACTGTTAGGAGACTGATTGAAGGAATCAAAGCAAAAAACCTTGAGGTAGGCATTATCTTTGTAGATTTCTCCAAAGCATTCGACTCTGTACATAGAGGAAAAATGGCCAGCATATTAAAAGCATATGCCATTCTAAATGAAGTCATTAATGCTATCATGATGCTATATGAGCACACTCGAGCAATGGTCAGGTCCCCAGCTGGGGACACTGAATTTTTCGACATCCGCACTGGGGTTCTACAATACTCTTGTCCCTTTTCTTTTCAGTGTCTGTCTTGACTTTGTACTCATGTTGATATACACAACATGCTAGGCTTCACCCTAAATGAATCCAGAAACAGACGTCATTAATCAGCACACATAACTGATGCAGATTACGCAGACGATATTGCTTTGTTCGCGAACAACACTGCTGATGCGCAACCACTGTTACGTAAGCTAGAAAAGTCTGCAAATGACATTGGTCTCCACATAAATGCAGATAAGACAAAGTTTATGACTTTCAATGTGAAGGGAGAGATCAGGGCTTTGGTTGGATCAACACTGAAATAAGTCGCTGAGTTTACGTATCTGGGCAGCAACATAGTTTCCACAGGGAGAGATATCGGAATTCGCATCTCAAAAGCATGGACCGCATTGGATGGGCTACATTCAGTATGCACTTCGAGACTGGCTGACAAACTGAAAAGGCAGTTCTTCAGGGCAGTGGTAGAGTCTGTCCTTGTTTACTGTGCTACAACCTGGACACTCACCAAAATATTGGAAAGAAAACTAGACGGCACATACACCCGTATGCTAAGAAAAATATTGAATATATCTTGGCCAAATCATCCCACGAAGCAGCAACTTTATGGCAATCTACCTGCCATATCTAATACCATCAGAGAAAGACGCCTATGATTTGCCGGTCATTGTCTGAGGAGCAAGCATGAATTGGTGAGTGATGTATTGCTATGGACTCCACAACAAGGACGTGCAAGTAGAGGACGACCTAGATCCACGTACATCCGACAAATAGCACGCGAGGCCAGCTGTGAATCTGAAGATCTGAGGCAACTGATGGAAGACAGGAAACTCTGGCGAGAAAGAGTCACATTGGTCCGGGCAAGGAGCCCGTCATGATGATGATGATAACTGTAATTCTTATTTCATATATATATATATATATATATATATATATATATGTGTGTGTGTGTGCGTGTGTGTATATATATATATATATATATATATATATTTATACTAGATTATACTGGGTGACCCAAAAAACAGGCCCCAACTCTAATTAGGTCCCGTTTCTTAATGTTTTGTCCGAATGAAATGAAACTTTGTTCATAACTAGTTTATTATATTCAAAACATCACATGAAAACACTAGGGTCTTTGGCCTTTTTCTCAGTTTTACAGCATATGTTCTAGATATACTTTCTATGTCTTTTGTTTTATTTGGGGGGTCACCTTGTATATATAGTCACATGCACAGTGTAGAAAATATTCATGTATAGAACAGCGCATAATACTTGAATTAAACCATTCATCATAAAAATGAATAATTAATTCGTGGAAGTTTTTGAAAGGAATATGAAAATTAGTTTACCTTCATTAATTCTCTCACCTATCCACGATTGAGTATTTTAAAAAGAAAGAGAGACAGTGAGAAAGGGGGGATAATCTCCTTAATCAATAATAAATTATGTGAACTTTGGAATATATATTATAGGCAACACATAATTTTTGTAAACTTTGCAATTTTGATGGAAATGATCTCACTCTAAAAGAAAAGAATCAGTTATGTATAGTAATACATTTTAAAAGGGTTAAGCGGCGTCAATAATAGGTATGTGCTTGTTAAAATCGTAAACTATTGAATTTATCATCATGAATTATGGAGTATTTATTTCTAGCAACCGCGTAAGTAATATGAGTACATTATTTGTTAATAAACCTCATTATATACAGAAGTCTTATCGCAATAGTACAATACTCCACAAAGAAAAAAAATAGAAAATTAAAATTTTAAACTAATGTTATACAGGGTGTCCACAAAGCCACGCACCAATGATAATTGAAAAAAGTTAAAAAATTAAAAAAAGTTATAGTAGTAACATTTATTCAAATTCAAAGTTCTTTACAAGATTACAATTGCTCGATATGTTCGCCGTTTGCAGCTATGCACGAGTCAATACGAAATGCAAAGTTCCTGTAGACACGATTCAGTAAATCAGCATCACCATCAATTTGAAGACAAGCATCAATAATACGACTCTTCAGATGATCCAAATCACGAATCTTCATTGAATAAACAATTTTCTTAATGTGACCCCAGAAATAAAAGTCCATGGGGTTTATGTCGGGCGACCACTCTACCGTACCTCTTCGACCGATCCAATTATCAAAATTCTCATGGAGCCAGTCACGCGCAATCGTTGCATAATGCGACGGGGTACCGTCTTGCATAAAACAAGTAGGTCTGCCGTCTCCAAGTAAATCAAACTGCGGTATCAAATCATTTTGCAACATGTTGAGGTATATTTCGCCAGTAACTGTCTGATTGAAGAAGAAAGGGGCCAACACATGGTCGCGCCACAAACCACACCAAACCATTATCTTGGGACCGCTGTGTTCTTTGCTGTCTAACATAAAATGAGGATTGTCTTGCGAATAGTATCGGCAGGTCTGCCGATTGACCTCTCCACTAACATAAAAATTTGCCTCGTCGCTAAATAAAATGTTTCGCCTTACAAAGTCAGGATCTTCCTCGAGTTGAACCTGAAACCATACAGCCATTTCTAAACGTCTGTCACTATCATCCTCGTATAATTTGTGTAGAATTTGAAGTTTTTAAGCATGAAACTTTTCTGCTTTGAGGACCTTATGCATCGTTGAACGAGGAACACCAATTTCACTTGCTGTCATTCGCACTGACTTCCTTGTACTGCTTGCAATTTTTTCCAACACTTGTGCACGTGTCTCTGCAGATAAACCTGGACGCCCACTTCGCTTTTTGTCAACGACGCTACCAGTTTCTCTGAATTTGTTGATTAAGCGACCGACAGAAGTGTGTGACACATTTACATGAGGATGGTTTCTGTTGAATTGCTCAGCAACACGTCTGTTGGTTGCACCATCACGACCAGATAAGAAAATTATTTCTACGCGCTGCTCTGTAGTACATGGCATGTCTGATCTGAAATAAAAAATTATAAAATTAAAAAATTATATGAATATAAATATTAACATTGGTGCGTGACTTTGTGGCCACCCTGTATTTATTGCTTATACTCATTATATATGCATTTATGTATATATTTTAATCCTCTCGCACAAAGGTTCAGGAGTAAAACGTGTGCCTGTTTCTTACCAACGAACGACACCATTGCCAAAAGTTTAATAGTAATGTTTCAGTTCTGAAAATACTTTAACAAAAATTTGAAAAAGAATTCCTAGTGATATTCAAAGAAAATCACGTGGTCCATATCAAACGTCATTAAATTTGTCCTTAGTTACTTTTTATGAAGGGTTACATTCTGAAAATCAGGTTGCTGCAAGAGTTAAGATAGTTCTATTGTTTACACAAGTTCAATGACATCTAGCCATATGTATGATTGCTTCAAAGACGTGCCTATTTAATGACATTCCGCCTGCAAACTTTTACTTGGACGGATTGATTAATATTGCAGGAAGAGCTGATTTATCAGTTTCAGATTTGGACATAAGATTTCCGGTTAAAATCTGTTAGTTGCCACATGATTGGAACTGAATACTAGTTTCAAAATTGTTGGCATAGAAAATTCGTTTTGTCTGCACGGGTACCTTACAAAGAAAATAAACACAGACTATTTTGCACAAATGCATAAATATTTATTTGTTATAAATAGAAGTGTGTCATCTTTCTGAACGGTGGACTGATTATTCGTATTATTTGGAATATTTAGACTACTGTTTTTTATCGTGATTGTTATTTTCATAAGTATTCGGCCAGTATAACTGCGACCTTCTTCAAGTGTATTTTTTATCGAACTCTGGAATGTTTCTATATAACATTAGTAAGACGACTTAAAGAAACAGCGTATATGTTGGGGACGACGATGACCTAATGACCTGATCTCGTATATAATTTTATACGATATAAGAACAATCGATTATAAATAATCGATAAGATCACTAAAAGAAATACCGGAAGAGATATACACTGCACATCTTAAAACGCAAGAAGAGATTTAAAGCTCCCAAAATATATACTCGAATTATTCCAAAGGAACTGTGGTATAACGGATAAAGTAATCAATAATTCCAATTTGAGGTTCAATCCTCAGTGCGGATGCTACTAAGAATACAATGGCGAATTATTTTTTATGATTTTGTATAGTTACAGTTTATCTTTGCATCACCTTAAACGTGATACTTTTTAAACTTTTAATCAACAGAATATTTATTTAGTTTATATGCGTTATCTCCACACTTTAATTAAGTTTGGCGTAATAATAATCTTCGAACGATAAAATCTGTTCTCCTAATATATGAGGTGTTGAGAACAATTAGTTTGGTATATTAAAATCATGGGGAATGATGCTGTACTCCATCTGATTACAATGTGGCACACATAATGATCCTAAATCAAGATTAAGCCGTGTAAATGGCCTGACTTTACTCAGCCACGCCATAAAAAAACCTGTCATTGGAAAATAAACGAAATATCTAGAATCTACTGACTTACGCATGGCAAACAAATAATAAGAAGATAAACAAGGGAAAAAAGGCGCCCAATGATTTGTGTGAAAGAATATTCCAACTGTGAAACAGGTTGATTTTTGTAATATTAATTCAGTAACATGGAGTTTTAAAGATAGAGGTAAAGTAAGAAACTAAACGGTTCTATGATCAAGGTTTTTAACATTTCTAACATTTCCTCATATCTTGTTTCATTTTATGAATCATTCCATAGAATATTTAAACATGACAAATGCGTATAAATGTGTATGTAATGACATAATGTTGTTCTTACTGTAAAACAAATTGTTTTAGTAGGCTAACCTGTACATTAAGTTTAAAGTAAATCAAAGTTTGAATGACTTGGACAGAATGTCTCTGGTTGAACTTATGATGTTATCTCTCTCCTAGTTTTGCCCTTAGAGGAGAGCGATCGGGAGTTTAAATATATTCTATCGTTTATCTATAGGATTGGAAAGGTGTATCATGGATTCTTATATTGTAACAATGTTGACGGATTAAAAGGTTTGGAATGCATGGAAGCAAATGTCAGAATTCAGACGGTGGAAAAGATAAAGATAAAAACAGGCAAAAAACAAGAAAAGGTTCGTGTTGCAATATTTCCGACTGTGTGGGATCATACCCCATTACAAGTCCAAAATATTGCAACATCCTCCTTATTTTTTATAATGAGGAAGTCCTTTGTGTTCGTTCTGCTCAAAAATAAATACATATTTTATATTCAATTATACATAACAAAAAATTAGAAATCATTTGGATTTTTAGAATTTTAGCATGTAAAAAGACGCCATTTTTAATTGTGTTCCAATGCCAAAACAGATATATGTGTACAGAGAAGAGAAATAAAAGAAATGGAAGGTATTTCGACCTTAAACAGGGGTGGGTATGTGAAAAATAGAGTTCGAAGAGCCGTAAATGCTTGTAGGGGGGGATCATAAAAAAGCAGTGATGAAAAGTATTTAGTTTCTTCTATTGAGTTACTTAACGCAATAAAAGAAAATATTGATTTGATAATGCAATTCACTTTTCACCGGAAATTTCTGATAGAAAAATTGGCCGACGTTTTGATGAAAAATTAAAGATAATTATCCAGGCGTGTTAGGCATTTTTCGCTAAGAGTGGTCTTGTCAGCTAATCTCAGAGGACCATTTAGCTATCGTCGCTGTGGATAAACAGAGTTGATAATAAAATTACCTGCCTATAAACCCTTCCCCGTGGTGTACACTTTGATACCAAATTAAACAAAGAAGCATTTTGGTTAATGGTAGTTAATTAAGTAACGCATTTGAGATCCCAGAAGACATGCCCGTGACGAGAAGTAACGCCCCTCTTATGATAGCAAGGAAAGATGAAAAATAGATGAAGGGAAAAAGAGGTGTGCATCTAAAAGTCCATATGTCACTCATGGGCTGATCATGTATTCTCAAGAGTTGTGAATTGTAGAATTTTTAACGATAGTGTATTATTGGCAACCATGAATTAAATTCTATTGATAGGAGCGAAGTCATTCCCAGATAATTCTCAATATAAATTAATGCGTAAGTTCACATCAGTGACTCAGCTCTACTCGTCCGCCCAATCTACGCCGTTACGAGATGAACTCTCAATGCCCTAGGGCTGAAATCATAAACTCAAAATCGCCCGGACTTAGCGTAGTAGAGACACGAATATTAAAAGCTTATGCTGAAACTTTTGAATGAGCAGACGTGTAAAACCTTCTACGAATAATTATTGTTGATCAACTCAAAAAGAAAAATCGTTGAAGTGTTATTTTTTTTTTCTTCTTTTTGCTTGAAATGACCATTGCTCCCCAAGGATAAAGAATTTAGTGACCAGTTCCGGAAATAATTTTCCTATTGACCTTTTTTTATGGGGAGAGTGGCGATTCGTCGTACGGCATCTACTAACACCCAGGATCTTCGCCAGAGTGATCGCCACATACCGAGTACCCAACCACGACCCAAAACGGCTGAATTAGGTGACGTCATTCACTGGACATCGTTGAAAGAGTAAGAGACACGGCATTTGTACGGGAAAAGAAAATAATACAAACGTCATCTTTAAGCTACACTGATGTGCTGTTCTTTATTAATAACGTTCACGATAACAGTCATAGTCGTATCGTATGACAACATGTGTTGAGATGATTTTACCAGATATTTTTCAATCAGAATCCTTTCTAAAATCACGCAGGTACTTACAAAAGAGATCATATGAGGGCTCTTTTCCTTAGTGAAAGTGATTTTTCTGGAATGAACTGAATTTGAACTTGAAACAACCATGTCGTCATTAACTACCTGATCACCGCCACCTTTCATCGACGAAAAAGAGAGAAAAGGGGGATGGCATACAAATTGTTGCTGCGTGTCATCTACACAAATAGATCCCAACTGCTTGCGTGAGAAGCTGCCATCAGTATAATCTGGCGAGATTAATGAAGTACCACATGTGATATTGTACAGTAATGAGTCGTTGCATCGTGCAAGGTACGAGTATACGATGCAATATATTAAAATGGAAATTAAACTTGTAATAATGGTAAAACCTTTGCAAGTCAACAGAAAATAAGGCGATTTAACACATTTTTAACAAAGACAAAAAATATGCATGTCACACCTCTGCGACTGGCATGATACTTTTTGTATGTTTTTGCTTTTACCATTTTTTATAATTAATTGAATTAAAGATAGATGTATTTTGTTAGGAGGACTCGAGTTGTTGTTTTTTTTTTCAGATTGTTTTCTTTTATTATTTTTGTACAATTTTTGTAATTGAAATTGTTTCTCAAAACAATTTTATTCGTGCACCAAGAGTTAGGATAAGAGTTATGTAATATTTTAGTTAAGATTTAGTTTTCAATATGAATTATAGTTTTCTGAAAAAGTTTGACAAATCGCGATTTTCGAGAACATTGCTCATTTTGTAGAATTCATGTATGATATTCAAAATGGGCAGAAGAATGTTCAACAAATAGAAAAACTTTCAACAAATGGTATTAATAGAATAGAGAACGAAAATAAACATAGAACACGCTTCATGATACGAATCGAAAAATATACACACAAACATTATACATAAAATGATACATATAAACAGGAGTTTCACTGAGCAAAAATAATCAAAATGTGTAGCACTTTCGTTGAGAAACCTGAGACTAACAGTATTTTTCCTTATTTACATGAAAATATGTATGTATATATATATATATATATATATATATATATATGTGTGTGTGTGTGTGTGTGTGTGTGTGTATAAGCATGTATGTATATGTGTATTAACGTTTACGTACAAAGAAAACAATAAATCTTAAATTTAAAGGTGATAAAAAGTGCATTAATGCGGCGAGTCATCCTAGCTCATTGATAAATCACCAGATTGCAGATGATAGTGTAATGAGTTTGATCCTCGCTTTAACTCATGCTGATGATAGCTGAGAGCTAGAAACATGCATATCGCTGATTATACCGTCCATGCACATAATATTATTTAATAATAAAAAATAAGTAAAATTACGTCCCATAAGAAAGGGACGACTTACTTCTGTTTACTTATATATATATATATATATATATATATATATATATATATATATATATATATATATATATATATATACTTGCATCTCAGCCCGGGGTTGTCCAGGTGTATGGAGGTGTATTCTAAATCTCAGTACCCTGTACATCAAATTTCGAGTCTGTAGACTTAAAATTGACAGAGTTATTGCATAGAGAAATATACACATACACACAGACAGACAGACATACAAACACACAGACACACAGACACGTTCACTTATATATATAAATATATATATAAATATATATATATATATATATATATACAAGACGTCTGTGCAGACTGTTCTTGACCTCCTTTATGCTGATGACTGTGCTCTTGTCACCCATAGGCTTGATGACATGCAGAACATCCTCAATAGCTTTTCTAGTGCATGTAAGGCCTTCGATCTCACAATTAGCGTAAAAAAGACTGAAATTATTCACCAGTCAAAACCAAACACTACGTCATCTTCACAATCAGTGGTATATGTTGATGGTGAAGCTTTGAAAACAGTATCTTCTTTTACATACCTCGGCTCTATTGTGTCTGATGATGCTAAATTTGAAAAGGACATCCAATGTAGAATTAATAAAGCTAGTGAGGAATTTGGTAGGTTGCGACGCAGACTCTGGAACAGCGACGATGTGTCTCTAAAAGTAAAGGTGGCAGTCTACAAATCTGTTGTTCTGCCTACTCTTCTGTATGGTGCCGAAACGTGGACCTTGTACCGCAAGCATATAAATCAGCTTGACTCCTTCCATATGAGATGCCTGCGTTTTATTTGCAATGTGGGATGGCAGGATTGTGTTCCGAATAGTGAATTACTGGAGAGATGTGAAATCACTGGTATTGAATCATTTTTGATCAGGATACAAATGCGGTGGTTGGGTCATCTTGTATGAATGGATGACTCAAGAGTTCCTAAGCAACTTTTTTATGGGCAACTGACAAATTCTTGCCGTTCAATAGGGCGCCACCTGCTTCGTTACAAAGATAAACTAAAAGACAACCTGAAACGTTGTGGAATTTCTCTGAATTCCTGGGAGAGTGCAGCAGGGGATCGCAGAAAATGGAGGAAGATGTGTTTCCTGGAGACCAAAGAATTTGAACATAACCGCCTTTGTCATAGGGACACCCTTCGTGCAAATATGAAGGCAAAACACAAGAAACATCCACCTAAAAATGAATATGTATGCCATTGTGGTTTCAGAGCACGCAGCAAAGCAGGGTTATCTGTTCACTCGAGAAGGCATCTTTGACCGACGAGCATATGAAAGTTCACCATTTGCGGAGGAGTGTGCCGGACGTCTACAGGATTGCAACTACGCATGTGGTGTCACAGATCTTGGGAGCTGCTGAAGACTGCATACTGAACCCTCATCCATCGTCTTCGATGAGAGAATCTAATATATATATATATATATATATATATATATATATATATATATATATATATAGCAAAAAGACGATATATGCAAAGGAGGGGAAAATATGAATAAATAACAATGTTTCGAAGCTGTTAATATCGCTAAAATAACAATTAATATTATATATTGGAAATTTAAGGAGGTGTTTGAATCAAAAAAGTTATATATATATATATATATATATATATATATATATATATATATACTAGCATATATATACTAGCATATATATACTAGCATATATATACTAGCATATATATATATATATATACATATATATATATATATATATACTAGCATAGGTGTTATGAGGTGTATGCAAAGCAAATAAACAACAAAAACAAAAAAACGGTACATTCTTTTTAAATTTGACCCCGATTATGACCGCTTAACATTTAATTCTTTCGGCTCAAATCAAATCATTAAGTTAGAGCCATGTCCAAGGAACCTATATCTAAAATTTCAAATGTTTAGACCCTAAATTGTCGGTGGGGGTTGGTAGAGTTCTCAAAGGTCAAATCGTTGAACTTTGACCTCTTAACAGCCAAATTTCTGGCCGAAAACCGATCCCAAAGATTTTCGCAAATCTCAGTACCATATATATCAAATACTGAATCTGTAGACTGAGAATTGACAGAGTTATTGCGTAGGGAAATGTACACACACAGACACCCAGACACACAGACCCACAGGCACACAGATACACAAACCCGTTCACTTTTATACATATGCTAGCATAGGTGGCCGGCGTTTCCCGGGTCTTTAGAGGTGTATGCTGAGAAAAAGAACTGTCAATTTTCTCAAATTTGACCCCTATTATGACCCCTTAAAATTTATTGTTTTGGGCTCAATCTGAGTTATTAAGTTAGATCCATGTCCAAGATACCTATATCTAAAATTTCAAGTTTTTTGACCCAGAATTGTTTGAGGAGTTTGGTAGAGTTCTCAAAGGTCAAATCCTTAAACTTTGACCTCTTAACAGCCATATTTCTGGGCGAAAACAGATCACATCGATTTTCCCAAATCTCAGTACTCTGTATATCAAATTTTGAGTCTGTAGACTAAAAATTGACAGAGTTATTACGTAGGGAATGTGCACACACAGACACACACACACAGACAAACTTATAGTAATAAAAAATAAAAATAAATAAATACATTTTACCACACCCTTCCTTATCGCTCTATCCCTAACAGACAATGTTAATAAAACTAACGAAATAAATAAAATTAGGCAAATGAATAAAAAGCAAAATATAATAAAAACATGTTAATAAATTATCTATACAAAAGCAGCAGAAAAAAAAGCGTTTTTAACAAAATTACATCTGACGACGATCATTGATCGAAAATGCTAGAGAAAGATGACTGACAAAATAACCACTCAGCTGCGTAATACAAAATTTATTAACCGAAACTAAAAGAAATGCTCGCTAGATAACGTAAATCAACAGAAAAATACAGAAAAAAAGGAAACTCTGTCTCATGAAATCAAACTTACCTGTGTGTATATATATATATATATATATATATATATATATATATATATGCACATATATATATGTGTGTGTGTGTGTGTGTCTGTGGATTGGAGCGCTGGACTGAAATACATAAGGTCCGGGGTTCAAATCCCAACAATGGTCAAACTAAGCTGAAGGGGAGTAGGGTTCTGAAACACGCGTGTCCGTAGATTACTGTTTTAAAAATAATAAATAAATAAAAAAAATACGTCTAAATAAAAAATGGACGACTTTATAAGAAACACACTAAATCTCCGAGGCGGAGACGTTAAGCTTTATATCGTTTAAAAAATCAACAACAAAAACTACGTAAACAGATAAATGATAAAAAACTAAACAGCGAATTGTCTCTGGCATCATAGCGTAATGGGTTAAGACGCTGGATTGAAATAAATAAGGTCCAGGATTCGAATCCCTACAACAGTCAAGCTATGCTTAAGAGGAGTAGGGTTCCGAAACACGCGTGTGCGTAGATTACTGTTTTTTTTTGGGGGGGGGGATAAATAAATAAAAAATATGTCCAAATAATATATATATGTGTGTGTGTGTTTGTGTGTACGTGTATACATATATATACATATATACACATATTCACGCACACATGTTTATATATATATGTATATATATATATATTATGATTTCATTCATGACGTTTCATTAGACTTCTTCATCACTTCTTTAGCTCATTATCCTGCAATACAATCACAAAAGAAATTCACGAGAATAAATGTTGCCCGAAGTACAGCTTCACACATGCACAATATAAACTAATAATCAGTCCTTTAACAATGAACACGAACATAAAGACAGTTCATATATGCAATATGGCGGCCACTGAGAAAAGCCCGCAAGCCTAACGAAACGTCATGAATACACACAGTACGCTACGAAAGTAAAGTTTCGCTCGCAAACATTTGAAAGACAAATAAATCATTGAATTGAAAGAAAAAGCGACTCAATTCGGATTTGGTTTTTCAACAATGCTCATCAAGTAAAAACAATAAACCAATAGAATGCATTCATTGAATTCTTGCATCAATGAATAGAAATCTTTGATTCGAGAGATAATGTCGTTTCTTTTTGAAATCAAATTATTATATAAAGCACCTAACGTGAAGACTAGACAACATAGGAGATCGATTTATCGCTATAAAAATATATCGTATGACTAATAGGTTAAAACGAGACACGTTTAAAAATCTCACCATTTCTAGTAGTTTTTAATGCAATGGATTTACTGCAAATGTTGTTTCCAAATTTGTCTACTTTAAAAAGCGTTGGACAAGTTTGATTTGTCGTTCAATTTACCTTACTTTGTAATTCATATCTAGAAGGAAACTGAATCTAAAGTAAAGTTGTTGTTTTTTTTCGTTTCTCATGCAATTACTGATTCGTTCTAACTTCCAGATTCTGATACAGTGACTGATTTCGATTCCGATTTAAAAAAAAAAAAAGATATCAATATTTTATCAGAGATTTATTGATTTATTCATTTTCAAAATACCGTAAAACTCCCTGTGTAATGTCCGCATATATCTTTGACAACGGAACGATGCATTTAGGGAATTATATAAGAAGATCTTTTCTAAATACTTTTCTCAAATGTTTACCTGGTAAGTTGTGGAATAATGTGACACAACTGGAGATTTATTTCGGTTTTAAAACAAAGGCAGTTTTTATTAGTCCGTCATTAGTGTACAAAATTCTCTTTGAGAATTTTCATATACAAATGAATCCACCAGTAGCATGAAAAATAAGAAGACTGTGTAGAAACAGTATGTCTAATAAATCTTCCCTTTCTGTTAAAAATGAATTTCTAAATAATAATGAGTAATATTAGCACAATTTTCCTATTAAGGTGATATTTTTAAATGTAGATCTAAACTATTTTTTCAATTTAACAAACTTCTAAGCATTTTTCCTTAATGTATTGAATTTAAAATTTTGAAAAACTTATTGTGATTTTTTTCATTTTTTTTAAATTTTTTACTTGTGTTAAAACCTAAAGAATACAATAAAACATTAATTATTTCAGATGATATATACGGTGACTAGCCAAAGATATAGGTCAGAGCGACACCAGAAAAATAAAAGAAAGTTTTAAAAGGGCGTTTTAATTGTTTTGATATTAAAATGTAAAGTCGTCATAAAAATGTTTACAAATAAGTGTGAAAAGAAATTTGAACATTTCACAAATGTTGATGGCAAAATAGGCAAGTAAACTCGAAAATATTTACTTTTTTGAACAAATTTACTAATAAAAATTAAAATTCGACTTAATCTCGAGGCATCTTAATATACTGCGTCATGGATATGCGAGCGATTTCATGAATGTAAAATGATTTGCATATTCCTTTGAAAATAGGCGTTCACTATTTACTTATTCATATTTTATGGTGAGTTGTTAGATGATTGGTTTCATTTAACTATTACGTTTAATTCTTTTAATTGTGCATAATTTAGGATGAAACCTTTCTCGCGCACACACACACGCACACACACGCACACACACATACACACACACACACACACACACATATATATATATATATATATATATATATATATATATATATATATATATATATACAATTGACATTGTCTGTGTGTATACGAAACGCCTCTACCAAAGTCCTCTCTGAATACTTGGTCTACAGTCTTGAAACTTTATATATGGAACACTTTTGATTGGGTTTAAACCTTTAAAAATAGCCGCTAAAAAAGACACAATTAAAATAAAAATAGTTAACCTCGGCAAAAGTAATTTGACTAACCTCTGAGTATGCGTACAGATATATTTTCAGCTTGAAGTCGCTTAATTTTTGCCTCTTTATACAGCTGACGATAACTGAGGCGGAAACGATGAAATTAGGAACGTTAAATAACGACTTAGAATTTAGCGCTAAATCTTTGGATTCGAGTTCCAGCTGATGGGACCAAAGTTGCTGTTGTTGTTTTTTTTTTTTTAATTTTAAAATCATTACTACAGTGTGGAACGATAAAATTGTCGCCCTAGAAAAAACGACATGATAAAAACCGGTTCTCTTCTTTTTTTTTTTTTTTTTTTTTGCAGACCATCTACTAGTTAGCCAGCTGCTTACAAATCAAAAGAGTGAAAGGAACCTTCTATCTTGTCTGAACATGACACACTGTTTATCGGGCGAGATCGGAGATGCGCCACTGTACAACTCATGCTCTCTACCGATCCAAGTTATGACAACAGAACCATTGTCAGCACCCTCAAAATGCAAATACTGACGGTTCAACGTTCGGGTGTACAGTCCAACAAAGTTTTCGGCCAGGGTTATGGTCTTTGGTGTGGTGTCTAGTGAGGGTTACATCATGCGACCTCACATCTTCGAAGTCGGCTTAAAAGTCAACACCAAAGTGTATCTGTATTTGCTGAAGAGTGTTGTGATCTTCCGATGCAATCAGGTGGACGTTAGCAGACCCTAGGTGTTGCTGCGGGGCTCGTGGCCGGCCCACAAGTCCAAAGAGACTCACCAACAAAACAACCCACAATACCAAAGCTAAGCTGATCGTCGCCATCTGCCGAGTATTCGCCTAGCTCCCATTGGCGCTTGTAAAAATCCATATTTCCAGTTCCGGACCTGTAACGAGGCGGTGGTTGAGGCTGAATGTAGTTACATTGAATATATCTCAGCTCTAATGCACAATAAAGTTACCTGAATTGATTTTTTCAATAAAAGCTTTAAAATAAAACTGTAATATTGTTTTCTGTAGGGCAACGATTCATCGTTTCACCTAGTATGTATATTGGGTACAATATAAGAATCAAAAGAGAATTTGCTCTGTAATGATAAATACGAAATATATCTGAATTAAAATAGCATATATTAGTGTATATCACGACCAGGAAAGGCCACACAGCCTGCTATCTTTGTATATTAGTATCAACTTGTAATCAGGTGCGAAAAAAGGGTTGCAGGGACGTTTAAATTACAAGTTGATTTTCGAATTATACAAAAGTCGTTTACTTACATCTGGATTCTGGTATTTTTCTTTTGTGTCCATTCCTTTATTAGTTTTTTAGGTAACCAATTATTGTTGGCTAAGAAAAATATATATGAATTCATATCTCACCTTTGTATATTAGTTAAAGACCTTTCTTTAAAATACCTTTATTTAGAAAGTGAAAAGGGATAACCTATTGATGGTGCAATCTATTATTTTACATCTACCCAATCAGTTTTAGTTCTCTTTGATTAGACTTTAATGTCTAAAGTGTACTTTTTCGTATATTTACAAATGGCTAATCTAGTATTAATAACGGCGAATTTTATCGCATTAACATTGTTCGTGACTGCTGACTCGATAGTAAGTGACTTTCTCTGGACTGTGCGTGATACTAACTCGCTCCAATTGTCCAGCATTCTCCGCCTCTTTCGAAAACTGATGGAAACCATTTTGCTTTACCGCAACAGCCGTTTACAATGAACTTTTGCTGTTGTTTTTTTCTTCTGAATGTGCGTTGCAATAAAAATATGAACAGGTTGTACTTGGTTATAAGAGAAATGATTCCTCTTGACTGGAGCATATTTTTACTACTTTTATCATAAGCTTAAGCAGCTTTTCGAGAGCGCTTAATATGCTTATAAGAACCTACCTTGTATCTTAATTCGCTATCCCGGAAAGACAAGTAAACATAAAAAGTTTCTTAAGGTCCTTGGCATTTCTAAATCTTTCTAATGAAAGTATGGTTTATGCTCTTCTTTGTCGGTCATCGTCTTAGGCAGTACACAACTATTTTGTGTAGTATCACCTCACGTCTGTGTATTTTTGAAAAGTGTAATGGACTTCTACTTTTTGAATTTCTGGATACTTATTATTATTATTATTATTATTATTATTATTATTATTATTATTATTATTATTATTATCAGTAGTAGTAGTACGTTCCACAACTGTGTTACAAATTTCCAACGTGTGCACGTGTCTGAGAATACGCGTGGGTTGTTTCCGTTTGTGCACGCGTCGCAGTTTATATACGTGTGCTCATTATAATCTCATTTTACCATGAAATGACAGAAGGTAATTGAACAACTGTTCGAGAATACATTTCTTGTTAGCTTTTCAAAGTTTCACCGGCGAGCAACTACCAGCAACACACATAGCCCAGTTTTTGGCTTTTACGCTGTGAAAAGAGCGTGAAATTACGCCGATGCTATATTAGCAGGAATAATATCTCCAAAACAGTTGACGTTCTGTATATCTTTCTCGTTCTTTCTTTCTTTCTTTCTTTAACGCGAACCACAACTCATAACAGTCAAAAAGATTTTCTTAACTTGCTTACTGGAGCAGAACATAATCAATTTACAAAATGTCATCTTGTATTTGACGACAAATTCGGACGCAACCGTTGCCACACACATTCAGCTACACACGCTTATGGCTTGCAGATAGGTTCTATTACTGAACCTGTTAAGGATGTGAAAAGATCGTAAGAAACACCTTCAGATATCCGTATAACACACTATGTAAACTAGCAAACATATACGTCCAGAGGCTGCATATATTGAAAGTATATTATTGCCCACGACCTCCATAATATAGTAGTGCCAAAACCATAAAACGAGGGCTCTCTCTACTGTGCTATAAAATTACTTATATCTGAGAGTATTCGATATCTTTACCAAATCACAATTTGCCCATGTATGGAGCAGTGTTTTCACACCTAGGCTGATGTATCTACCAGTAGTTGCTCACCTATATGCAGGGCTCAAAAAAAGAATCTCAAATCTATTACGCTCTGCAATATTGGCCAAGCGCCTACCACTAGCACAATGTTGCATTGCTGTGCCTGTTTTATAAATGCTTTAATAGTATGTGATCTGAAAAACTAATTATAATTGTTCCGCTCTCGTTGTACAGATGCCAACGAACATGATACGCAGCAAAAATCCTTCATTCTCTGTTGAAGTCTCTGGATGCCAAAAAGTCTTCAAAGCTAATAGTTTCTTTTCCCGGTGTTCGAGAGTTTGAAATTTTTTCCTCACTGCCTGCTTTCCTTGCTATACTAACATGCAGTAGTTCAAATGTAATATTAAGAGACATATTACTGCTCAACTCCCTAGAGTCCCCTGTTTGACATGTTCCCTAATAGTAGTCTCCTATGTTCAAGTCACAATATGCCTTATTTGAGGTTAAAAGGTGTAAACCCTTCCAAAAGTAGAGTGTAATAGTTTGGGTGATGTTATTTTGGCAAAGAAGTATACATTACACTGGCCCTCAAAGGAAGAGATAATGCCTGGGATTATGGTATCATAACGGCCGATCAGATAATTTTCTATCGCTCAAAATAGAAAGTAAAGCATGGGAAAATGTTTTCATGACAACAGAACAGATACTACATATTTCTTTCCACTAAAATATAAGATAAAGTGTGGCAGATGGAATAATGACAACAGAACAGATATTACATTTAAAGCTGAATCAAGCTTTGAAATTTCGTATATTTGCCTGTAATAGTATATTAAACCAAAATGAGCTTTAAAAGATAGTAGAATTGTATGCTAATATAAATGATAGTGAAGTTCCCACTTCATATATACAAATACCAAATTATAAATTATAATAAAGTCGTATTTCTGTCTTTTTCCTTGTTCAAGATTTGATTAATATGTACAAAATACACTGTTTCAACAAGTTAATTTTCATACTAAAAACAAAAGTTCGCACACTTTGATTCCAACATGATTTCTATATGTAATATTTATTACAATGAAAATATACATTTGCGAAGTAATCTCATTTGCATATTATATTAAAGAAAATCTTTTTAAATAATTAGCTCAATTTCATGAATAGAATACACTTAATTGTTTTAATTTAGAAATATTATTTAAAGTTGATTTATTTAATTATTTAAAAATTCAATATATATCCAATTTGTTTTATTTTGAAGGATAACAAACTAACACCAGTTGCATTAAAAACGTGGTAAATGCATTTATTCAAGCTGTAAAAGTCATTTCCCCTTTAGTCTACGGGAGTTATTTCCTTTTGTAATTTTCATAGACAAGAATTAATTCACCATGTGGTACACTTTCAAGGAGAAAAACTAAAAAGGTTGAATATTTCGTGTATCTTAAATAGTATGTGACTAAACCATTCACCTCTGTCAACGTCGGGTATATACACCTAGTTTTAGTATTAAAAAAATAGGTTCAAATAAACAGAATGCGTGTTTCCCTTGTTCCTTAGAACTGAATCACATATTACCATATTTATTCTTACGTTTATTTTTTTCTAAAATAAAGTAATATACATATTTCACTCTATAACTGTTACAGAAAACACCAATAAAATAACCGACATATTTATGCCGTAGTGCATTAAACGCACGTATGTGTGTAATGGTTTTCAGATTATAAATTATTCGATGAAGAGATCCTGTTTGTTCAAAAAGAGAATAGAAAATGACAACATACTACGAACATGAAAGTACTATATAGATACTTTATAATTTAATGTTCATAGTATATTATCACTTCTATACTCCTTTTTAATAAACAGGATCTCCTGATCACTGAAGATGTAATGTAATTTTTTAATGATGTCGCTTTTAAAACTAAAATATACTTTCTTGGTCTTCTGGCTAGGATTCAAAGGTAGAATTTGTTCTGTCTAAAGATGGTATAATGATATCGTGAGGTTTCCGCTCGCAACTGTTTATTTGCTTTCCCACTGAGCAAATTAGGCACAAGGCCGATTTTTAATGTGGGTAGGAAAAAACAGCTCTCCCAAGGGGGCACTCTGGCAGGGCCCAAAATTAGCAATTGTCGGATATGAAGGGTCTCCCCACATTGACCAGAACCGACCATCTCCCCGGTCGAAACCTGGCGTCCACTAAATGGCAATATATCACAGAATCCTATAAAGATAATCGGGATAAACCGGAATAACCAGATATATTCTGACACTATACTCACCAGATTACTTAGATATATACTTTATAGTTTTAACAAAAGGGCTACAATAATATCGCGGGGTCTTCATTCACGCTGAACGTCCACCCAATGCTCAGCAGTAATATATTACATACGAAAGCTGCCGCTGTAGAATTTTCACAGGTCCCACTAGTTAATTCTATTATTGAAATTCTTGTAACATTTTACTCCATTTAAATTGTTTAGTTCATATTATAGAATTTTTTAATGACTTTTTTAGTAGGCAGATACATACACAGAGATACAGGCACACAATATATTTAACTTTCTCCCCCCCTTTTTTGTTCCGATATGAAGGCCAAAGTTATCTAAATTGGTTGATTCTACTTTTCCTTTCAAAATATTTTCTTCGGTAATTGTATTGTCGGAATCGATAAGAGTGTTTTAGCTGTTTTCAAATTCAAATTAATTTGCATTAAAGGAGATGTAATAAGTTGAGTGGCCAGGTAGGTGAACTTCCCTTCCTTTACTCAGTTACCTTCTTTGATCAAATTTATTCTTTTTGATTCAAGGTAGATTTTTTTACTGATAGGATTTTGATGTTGGAGGATAATTGAATTGTATAAATCGACAGGAAAATTTTCTCTTCCACATTCAAATAAACATTTCCTATTCCAACAAATATATAACGAACAAAATTGAAGAAAAGTGGTTCACAACTAACAAATACATATTTTGAATCAAAGTCGTCTCCATTTTATAAATCTTTAAGAAAATCGTTTGAAACTACTGCAAATTTATACATCCGTATAATTTTTATCTTTTTTTATTACACTGTGCAAACTAGCAAACGTATACGTCCACAGGCCGCATATATTGAAACTACATTATTGCCATCGCCCCTAACATATAGTAGTATCAGGTACACAAAACAATGGCACCCTCTCTACAATGGTCGAAAATTACTTATACTTCAATCCCACCCCTGATTTTTCAATAAGAACATGACCAAAAAATTTAAAAATAAATATTTCATAATGATCATTTACAACATATCTTAAAGCGATGTCTTGGCTAACAATCATACTTTCATTGTTTCCTTTGCTTTTTACCATACCCTGGGGGAATCTTTTGTGGTTTGTGAATTATCGCATGATATAAAGAGAGAACTTATTAAAGTAATGTCTAAGTAATATTGCACACGCAGAGACACATTATGAATATATATACAGGGTGTCCACAAAGTCTGGCTACATTATGTAGCCAGACTTTGTGGGCACCCTGTATGTATATATATATATATATATATATATATATATATATATATATATATATATATATATATATATATATTTATACAGGGTGCCCACAAATCTGACTACATAATCAATAGGATGCTTCCACAAAGTCTGGCTACATAATGAAGCCAGACTTTGTGGACAGCCTATATATATATATATATATATATATATATATATATATATATATATATATATATATGCATATATCAGGTAGCAAGATATCCAAAAATTAGGAATAATCAAATTTCAACAAAGCTCGTTGATAGTGCTCAATTAAAGACATCAAATATTTTTTTTTTATTCTTTATGTAAATACAGTCATATCTTGCTACAATGTGTGAAGCATTTTAATCAATTAAACCCAAAAGAACTTTATTTTTTGCTTATTGCCAGTCATGGCATTTTTTATCTCCTCAAAATTTGAATAGGTCCGGAACCTTTTTAATTTTCGTATTTTAATTTTTCTTTCCTGATCAAATACAAATATGATTGATACGGTCTGCACATCGTAGCAAGATATAAATTTATTTACAAAAAGAATAATATATATATATATATATATATATATATATATATATATATATATATATATATATACTCCTATAAATTTGTTTTAGGGTATTGATATACATATCAACAACCTTTTTTTCTATTTATTTAAAATAAAATATATAACCTTGTTATATATGAGTAGTCGAATTGCATTCATCTGCAAAAAGATCTAACTAATTTGCATATTATTTTAAATATTCATTTAATTACTTCTATATTAGTTTTTTTTCGATGTTTTTGGGATAATCATCCTTAGTTAATTATTACATGTAATTATATTCATGCAGATATTCTACACGATTTATACTTCCGTAATATTTGCGTAAAAATATTATAGTAAACACAAACCTCTTTTTATATATATATATTTATGTATGCGTTTATATATTTGGTGAAAAAATGTCTACCAAACTTCTCTGTGAGATTTTGGTCTACAGACATGAAATTTAATATATAGGGTATTCAAATCCATGCGAAACTTTATATTTGGGATTTAGCAGAGGAAAATATTTACAAAAGTGTGAAAATTAAAAAAAAATAGAATTTGCCCTGTGGAGGTCGAACGAAGGCATTACGAATATGCATACGTAATGTAATAGTTATTGGTTCATGCCTTAATTTTTAGCCTTGCAATTAACATGTTTTAATAGCGCAGGCATTAACGTCAAATGAAAAATATAATCGAAAGCTAAACGTTTTTGTTTCGATTCTCGGTGGTGGCGCATTAGCATATTTTTCTTATACTTTTTTAATTATTACTATTCATTGGGTCCAATAACGTATAATAATAAATACGAAATCTGCATTAATTAAAATTACATATTTAAGCGTATTTTACGACTGAGCAACGCCGGGCGGCCTGCTAGTATATATCTATAATAGAAAGCTGAATGTCTGTGTGTGTGTGTGATCACGAATAGGCTCCTATATGGTTGACTATTTAAAAAAAAACTGATTACATATAATGGTAAAAGATGTATCGAGACGCAGAAATGGGTATGTTTTATCTGAGATAACAGTGGTTCATTAAAATTGTGCTTTCGCGCCTGGTCCACAAAGTATGGAAATAAAAAATTTAAAAATTAAAAAAAAAAAACGTTTAAAGTGTTTTTGATATAGATGCACAAATTAATACTTTGATAAGTATGTTTTGGCCTCCATAGAATGGAAATAGGCACAAACTTTAATAAAGAGTTTTCATATCTATCTGCGTAAGTATACTTTGATAACTATGTTTCATTTGAAGAAATATGGTAAATTAAAATTATGAGGTGTTCGTTCGTACCTGACCTCCATAGAATGTAAATAAGTCACAAAGATTAACAAGGATTTTTAATATAGATCCACAGATAAGTGTTTAAGTGTGAACAGGTATGGTATAATAAATTATGGGGTTTATCTATTTTATTTTTATTTTCATCATATTTTGCTTTGGTTGTGATACCCCAAAATTCAACCCAAATTTACAACCCTTCCTTTTCATAACCTACCATATTTTCATAGGTCAGAGTCCATTTTCTGTAGGCTGTTCTTGAACCCAATCAACGATAGGTACTTTTGCTAATATATATATATATATATATATATATATATATATATATATATATATATATATATATATATATATGAAATTTATTACTGTGAGTCCAGAATGAGTTTACAAATTGTTTCAGCTAGAGGAAAATCTCACCACTGGTAATATATATATATATATATATATATATATATATATATATATATATATATATATATATATATATATATATGAACAAATGATTAATCAAACATGTTAAAAAATATCTTGAAAAAGAGTTAAAAACATATTTAATTTTAAAAATGGAAGCACAAGATAAGTGGATAGTCCTTAATCCGCGGAGTTTCGAAGAAATAATCTCCTTCTCATTAGAGGGCAGGAATTAGCAAAATGCGGGATCGGATTTTGCATATAAAAGTATTCAATGAAACTACAAGTAAGTCACAGATCTTACTTGGTTAAAAAAAGGGTGAGGTAAGGGGAATAGGAGGTAAAAGAAAAATGATAAAAAGATTTCACATGAATGGATAGTCCGGTGAAGGGTAAAAAAATCCAAGAATGGTAAAATCCAAAACGGTCGAATTTAAAATTTCCAATCCAATGGGTAAATTCCAAATGGTCCAAAATGATCCAAAAGGCAGAGATATTATATATATATATATATATATATATATATATATATATATATATATATATATATGTATATATATACATACATATATCTTTCTCTCTCTCTTTCTCTCTCTAAATAAGAAAATACCTCTTAGTATATCTTTAAAAAATCAAGGCTAGATGTTATAGGAAATATTCCGCAAGAAGCCTGCTCTACAAGCCTGCATTTTGGGTGGGTGGGTTCCAAAGATTCTACTGGAAGTATAAGCTGTATTATAGTGAGGTATCAAAACAGCGAACTGATGGAAAACTCAGGCGTGAAGTTATTCCCAGGTGTTTGGGGCGATAAATAGAACTGTTTGGGGCGATTAAGAGAACTGACCTTATGATAAATAGAAAGAGCTCTGACTCTAATACGCTAAGAAATCATTTATGAGAAACAAGACTAGGGATTTGTGGAGTCGATTTTTCACTAAGAGCAGAGCCATCCATGAGAATCTCCGGTGTAGAGAGAGACAAGGCTACGATTGAAAGACATGAGCTGGGTTTTAGTAGGAGTAAAGGAAACTAACAATTTCCTACCCTGATCAACAACTGAACCGAGGCCAACTTCAAAATCAACTGCATATTTCCTCGTAGTCGTGAGGGGATTGGACAGAAGTAACACCAGAATAGAAAGTGCTATCATTTATCCGTAATATATATATATATATATATATATATATATATGTGTGTGTGTGTGTGTGTGTGTGTGTGTGTGTGTGTGTGTGTGTGTGTGCGTGCGTGCGTGCGTGCGTGCATGCATTGAATCAATAAAGGTGAAGCTGCATAACTTATTTCACCATAATATCTACATTTACTTTAGTTGGTGTCTATCCGTTACGGCTCCACATTTTATCGCCTTCTGTGAATTTCACTTCCTTTATACTGACGTTAAAGGAAGCGTCAAACAAATTACATTAACTCCTTATACATATATGTGTGGGTGTATGTTGGTGTGTGCGCGTGTTTCATTTTTATATACGTGGGCCCTATGTTTTTTACTAAAATATTGAAGTATGACGATGACAGAAGTTGTCCCATTATACGAACAGCCATTTGTGCTTCATAATTTTTATTTCTTACATGGTCATTACCATTACCAATGCACTTTTGCTTGCTATGAACGATGGCTGTGCATAGGCGCCCGGATTACGCATTTTCATACGAGGGTCGTTTCATAAGTAAATACTTCTATTTTATTGACCTACAAAATTTAACATTCTACGAATACAGAACTGGTACTATTAAAACGAGCGACATTTTGTGCTCCAGAATTTATTTAGCTACATAGACACTACCGTTTCCAATTCACTTATTGCCAAGAATTCAATGAGTTTATCCCTGCTTCTGACGCACGTCTATGACAGGACTTATATAGATGGAAACATCAGCTAATGAATGCATGAGCTCAGTCATCATAACAATGTAATTTTCAATGCTCCACTGATCAATTTGTGTGGAATAAAAAAAAATAGAGTATTTACTTTTTGAACGTTTTGAAAATAATTTTTTTTTGTTTCAATAAGAACATAACCTAAAAGTGTTAAAACAAATATTTCATCAGCACCACTTACAACACTTCTGTCCATGAAATTATGTGCATATTTCAGTCATGTTTAAAAAATTATTACATATTCATAAAATACCTTTTTTTTTTCAAATACGTAGCAAGCACTCTTCATTCTTTTATCCATTAATTGCCTCACGTAACATTCAGAAAATGTATCATTATTTTTATATCCGCGCTTATTTTCAGTTCTAAGGCTGCTCATATTTGCAATAGAAGGCAAATGCAATAATCCCCACATTAGGATACATATAGTTCATTCAACTGATACACCATAGCCGTACATGCATTTACCACATTCGACAGACAAAATAATTTGCATTTCTTACAACTAATAGAAACCCATTCATCTATAAAAATATAGATGACAATCCGAAATTGTACAGCACTTCAACTATAACCAATACATTTAATTAAACCGATAGAACGTCCGCGTGTTTTTTTTTTTAAATGACGTGGTTTCTGAAACTCTCAATTTACTTTGGATAAGTGATGTCAGTTTTTGTAAACAGAAGTATATTTTCTTCCATTACACATCTTAACACTTTAAACAATTCCCACAACACTTAGAACTTTCAAAACATGATTATGAATGATATCTTCTTAGAAATCACGTCAGAACGCAGAGATAAGTTTAATCTGAGGCGCCAATTTATTTGTTTGTTTTCTTTAATCCCTAACTCAAGTTGCTACAACATTCGCAGCCACCAATGGCTTGGGAGATTTATCCTTCTACTTAAATTCACCGTACTATTACTAAAATGCAAGCTTGTAGCGACAGATCTAACAACTTCAGGCAATTACACCGTAAAGGTACCTTTTTATGTCAACTTCTCTCTGTTTCTACACACAAAAACGTAACTTTCTAAACAATGTTATCGTTTTAGAATGATCGGGATGCCATCTTCTTTTTTTTTTTTTTTTTTTTTATTACATTTTCACCCCAAACAAGGCAAATTGCCACTTTGGTGTAGGGGGCTACTATCAGGGGCAACAACTACTGGGGTACTATGTAGGGATTTGGGCAGCAAGGTGTCGGTTCACGTTACACTTGAACTTCTGCACGTCAGTACTGTTGGGGAAGCAGGGACCTGGAATGGAATTCCAGAGTCTTGCGGTTCTGGGGAAGAAACTATTGGAGTAAAAAGATCTTTTACATCTAGGGACCTCTACAGTGTGGGGGTGGGATCTAGTAGCCTGTCGGGTTTGTCGAGGGTGCTCGCGTCGTGGGGGCACAAGTGATTGCAGTTCATCAGAGCATTCACCACTAAAATACTTGTAGAACAGGCAGAGGGATGCAACATTTCGTCGATGGGACAGAGGCTGAAGCTTAGATGCCAGTTCAGGGCCTATCACATTTGCGACTCTCTTTTGAACCTTGTCAAGGAGCGAGAGACTAGTAGCAGATGCACCAGCCCAGATGTGGCAGCAATACTCCATACATGGGCGAATGGTGGCCTTATAGAGGTACAGGATACTTTCGGGTGTTAGTAGTTTTCTAGCACGGTAGAGAGAGCCTACCTTTCTTGCAGCGGCCCTGGCAATGCCTTCAATGTAATTGTTCCAACTCATGTTTCCTGTGAACGTTAGGCCAAGGAGTTTGAAAGATGGACTCTCAGATAAAGGGTCGTTGGCCATTGCTATTGGTGGTAGAGAGGGTTTCTTGTAATTATTGAATGAAACTAGTTTAGTCTTGGCAGCATTGAACGCGACCAACCACTTTTGTCCCCATTCCACTACAGATTGGAGGTCTTCCTCTAGTGTTTCTGCCATTTCTTTAGAAATGTGTTCATTCGTCTTCCTGTCGTGTCTGCCATAGAGTGTAGTGTCATCAGCATATATACCCATCTCAGAGGCAATGTTGTCGGGGAGGTCATTTATGAATATCAGGAACAATAGAGGTCCAAGGATAGAACCCTGGGGCACTCCCGCATTTATATCATATTGTTTAGATGTGCGACCGTTGAGGACTACCTGGATTTTTCTCTTATCTAAGAAGGATTTAATTATGTTAAGTATTCTACCAGTGATACCGTAAGATCTAATCTTCCTGAGGAGACCCTCATGCCATACCCTGTCAAAAGCCTTAGATATATCTAGAGCTACCGCTCTGCCTTCCCCCGCTTTGTCCAGTGATTGGTATATACGTTCAGAGATCACGGTGAGGATGTCTGCTGTGGAACGGGCTTGTCTAAATCCATATTGTTTGTCAGTCAGTAGTTTAGCATCTGTAAGATGATGGACTAGAGCATGGTTAATTATGGTCTCAAATATTTTGGCAAAAAGTGGGAGGAGGCTAATGGGGCGATAATTTGATGGGTCTGTCCTTTCGCCAGAATTCTTGAATACTGGTACAACAGAAGCAGTTTTCCAACAGCCCGGAAAGCAAGCTTCATTAAGACATTTGTTGTAGAGTTTGGAGAGAACTGGAGCTACTTCGGCTGAGCACTTTTTTAATAGCACAGCTGGGATAAGATCGGGTCCACATGCTTTTGAGGTGTCAAGGTTTATTATGATAGCATGCACCTGAGCAGGGGTGGTTTTCAGATCGTCTAGTGTGGCGTCTGTCCGCATAGGAAAGTCAGGTAGGGGGTGGTTGGAAGGGTCCAGTGTGGAGTTTGAGGCAAACCGACTGGCAAGCATGTTAGCCTTGTCGGTTGCTGAGGAGACAACCTCGTGATTGTTGGTTAGTGGGGGAATTGTTGATTGATTGATTCTACTCTAAGGGGATGATATGTTCAGCATTACCAAACAAGTGTAATAGTATGAAGACGTTGCGTTGAAAAACTCTTGTTTTCTCTTTTTTTTTTATAGTGCTTCAAGTATTTTTAAACGGGCGTTTTTTATTTTCTGATTCTATTCCAATATGGTTGTTGCTTTCCTTTTACATACGTCTACAAAAGCAAACTTTAGTGTACCCGCTGTTTATAGTATCACTATCACATTGAAATTGTACATAATACTTTCTCCCCCCTCTCTCTCTTATATATATATATACATATATATATATATACATATATGTATACATATATATATGCTAGTGTATTTAGGCAGCATTCCTTCATTCAGGCAAACATTATTAAAAACAACAGCTTAATAATTCTTTTTTTCATTTTTTCGATCTTTCGTAAGATTTTTTTAGCTTCAAGATGGAAGGTATTTACAAGTGTTCCATGGTTCACACGAACGCTTCCGATTCTTTCTTGAATCATCATCAGGTGGATATAAAATATTAAAAATAGAAGTGAAATATATAGTTTCGAATGATAAAAAGAGTCAATGAAAAGTCGATTAAAATATACATTTACGAGTGATAAAAAACTCGATTAAAAATTAGGATGATAAAAGGCAATGTTAGTAAAACCAGTCGTATACTGGTTATGCTAAACATTTCAGCACATTATTGCTACTTTCAAAATTAATGCTATTTATAGATGTGTGCTGGGTTTTATAGTGCTTCAAGTATTTTTAATTTTTTACAATTACTTTCTCGTTGCAAAATCCTTGTGTTGTCCACGAGGACCTTTCTAAGATTAGAAAGGGGACAGCTATGTTGATTTGTTAAATGCTGGTATATTGAGCTAGTACTGTTCAAATGCATCGTTAACATTTGTAAATACCTTCGATCTTGAAGTTAAAAAAATCTTACGAATGATCGAAAAAATGAAAAAAGGAATAATTAAGCAAGATATCTCGGTTGTTTTTAATAATGTCTGCCTGAATATATATATATATATATATATATATATATATATATATATATATATATATATATATATATATATATATATACGCAGTAAAATCTGATTTCATTGGGAATTGAGTTTAGAACCTAATATTCAGTTTTTTTTTTTATGGCAGAGTTAAAAGAAGTATTCAACATTAATTGAATAGTATATACAGTAACATTATTTGGAATAAATTCGGTAAATTGAGATTATCTATTCCTCTTAAGCACGGCGTTACCGGGGAAGGATTGATTAGCAATCTACTTTCTTGCTCCGCCACCTGAACTGTTTATGAAAAATTATATTTTATTCCTAACATATTCAATTCATACATAAAATTGATATTTCAAAGGCATTTTACATGGTTTATAATTTAGATATTTTAAACAAACTCTAGGCTTAAGCTCTTTGTATTATAAGAACTTCTCATTCTGATCGATCTTGCTATTTTCTTTTCTTAACAATGCCAGTGTTCAAAGTGCTCTGTTCTAGGTCCTACTCTGTTACTTATCTTTATTAATAATCTTCTAGAATATGTTATTCAGAAAATTAGCATCATACAACATTATCCATGGATGCGATGATGGATAGTCTCGAGTATAGCTGGATCCCATAAGAAGTCCTGTTATTTGTTATTTTTAAAACACATACGAACAAATTACAGGCCTACTTATGGGATCCAGTCTCTTTGGACTGCTCGCTATTGCATCCATGGATAAATTAGAACGACATACCCTCAGCTTCTGCAATTGCCACATATTCTTCACAAGATACGTTGGCGACATCCTTATTCTAGCACCGTCTCAGGAGAAAGCGATCTCAATTCTCAACACATTTAATAATACATACCCCCATAGTTCACTATTGAGAACTCCGACGGTCTTAAATCCTTGGCAGTGTAAAACTTCAATCAGAACATCTCAGATGAAGGTAACATAAATACTCAATTCTGCAGGAAAACCGCTTGTAGAGATATTTTCGTACCTAACCAATCGGCTCTCGTAAGGACAAATTAGGTTACGCATAGAACGAGCTGACGCGTATTTGCAATAAATGCAGTCAAGATGCTGTCAAAACTGCCTGCAGCAATAATTTCCTACTAGATACTGGTGAATACTCTATATCACATATAAGAGATTTCGGCTTGTGCCAAAAACTGATACACCACACTTGTCAACATTTGTATTCCGAATCTGCCACACTTCAATGACAGGTTCAGCACAATTATGATCAAGAGCATACATAAGGGGGAGTGTACAAATAATTCACACCGTTCTGACACTGCGGCAATAACAAGTATTATGCAACACACGTTAAAAACACATCTTGCACCCTAGCAAACTGTTACAAAAAACTACTAATTTATCCCACCTCACAAACGTTGTATATCGAATACAATGCACTACATGCATTAAATCATACATCGATAACACGTGCCAAGGAAATACATAGCGTTTCTTTTCATAGGCACACTCACGCTTGCAACACCACTGACAAGACACACAGAGTTGGTAGTCTAGCCAAATTTTAAATCGGCGACATGATTTAGAATCACCATTTAATTGAATACACACAACCATGCAACACGTCGAAAAGAAAATAGAATAAAACAAACAAAAAATAAGTAATAAATAATGAAGAAAAAATTTAAATATCACATCGCCATTTATATCTATAGCAGCAAACAGGCAAATAGGTTAACATTAAATCAACATCTTCAAAAAACTAAACAAAAAAGTAAAAGCCAGATATAGCCCGCCAATTAAATTTCAACAAAGGATTAAATAAATTAAAATAATAAATTAACAATGCATGAATAATTAAACAGAATAATAAAACAAACATTTAATAATCTTAAATAAATACAAGTTTAGAAGATTCTTCGTGGATTAAAAATAAATGTATAAATGTATAAAAAATAAGAAGAATAAGAGGAGGAGGAAGAAGAAGAAGAAATCCATATATAAAACAAAATAAATAAAATGTAAAAATCAATAAAAACAAATAGAAATAAAAGAATCGAAGTTAAAATAACTTCGATAACACGCATATAAAATAAGAGAAAGAATTCAAGATAAAATAAAAATAACCATGATTAAACTCAACAACAAAATAATAATTTAGGAGTATGTATGCATATATATATATATATATATATATATATATATATATATATATATATATATGTATATATATATATATATAGAGAGAGAGAGAAAGAAAGAGACAGACAGACAAACAGACAGAAGGAGAGAGAGAGACAAAGAAAGAAAGAAAGATATATATACATATATATATATATACATATATATATATGTGGGTGCTTAAGTATGCGATCGTGCGTGTGTATAAGCTTGTACACATGTTTGCTAATAGGTAATTAATTGTTAACATAAGTAAGCCCCTTTAACTATTGACAAAGTTGTAATTCTTTAATAAGTAAATGTTTAACATCAATCTGTTTTAATAAGACAGTATAAAATAAATAGACAAATATCAAATAGGCAGTAGTAATAAATACAGAAAACTATAAAAATATGAAAATATGATTGAATGTTAAAATAAAAAAAAAACTAAAAAGCTCTATGATATTAAATTTAAATAATGCCTACATTAATAACAGATAAATTTATAGTTTCTGCGAAGTTTGCCTAGTTTTCTGTAACCCCCACGCACGTCGGAAAATCGAACACACGTCTGGCGAAGGTATATTTCCAGAAATATAATAACATAAACACTATCTGATCACGAGACACAGTTAAAACACAATAGATGTAAAATCTGAAAATATTTTCGCAACCATCGAATCCTTTTTCTCCGATAGGTTTATAAAGTAGTCGTTTATAGGCAGAATTCTGGAGCTTATAGTATCAACACAACAGGATCTATGATTGGTTTAACTCTTTTCCTTAACTTTATCAATTATCACATCGATTCATTCCTCAACATACTTACAGATGGCACTACCATTTATGGCAACACCTCAGATGACCAGAATCTTTCTCAGTCTCTTTCCTTCAATCGTTAACACATAATGCAATAGGGCATAAAGTGATTAGTTAATTTTAACGGATTTTAAATTAAGATCCTATCATTTCACTACTAACGCTCAGGCTTACACGTGACTCCAATTGATATGAATCGCTTTCGTCTCGAAGAAGGTTCCTACTTCGACAAGCTTCTAGATCTGACCTTCACATCTGACTTTAAATGGAATACTCACATCAAACCTGCTGCCAAGATCACTGAAAAATGGTTGTGTTATTCTATCGCTTCAGAAGGTATTACACTCACGATGCAATCTTCTATTTGTACAGAAGCCGAATACCTCCAAACATTTTATACTGTTGCAAGATCTGGTAGGTGCAAATCGGAGAACCTATCCTCGGCTTTGTTTGAAACCTGCTATTTTTCTGATACTTGATGATTGGTGCTATTTTTTCGTCTCCACACCGTCATTCCTACAGAAGAGACGTTGGAAGCCTGGCTCTGCCAATTGTTACTTTCAAGACAGATGCTCGGTTGAGCTTCAGTCAACGGTTCTATCCTGCATCATTTTTACAAAAAGCACTAGTCTAGCTTCATCCACTATCAACAAATTTCCCCATCCTTTATGTATGCCGTAATCTAAACACAAATTCCAAAAAGAAAATCATCTTTCCTTGTACTGTCCGCATGTGAAACTCTGTTTCGGTGGTCTTTTTCCCAGTTAACTACAAAATAGTTGTCTTCAAGTCGAATGTAAACAAGTTATTGTTGATCCATTTCTTTAAATAATTAAATTATGCCACATTTCTACCACTAACGATGACTACTCTGCTGTCTCGGCAACCACCATGCACGTATTAACCTTTATCCACATATGGCTTTTGGGCCTTAGTAAATAGCGATTCCTATGTAAAAACATATATATATTTATATATATATATATATGTGTGTATGTGTATATATATATTTACGCACATATATCGAATCAATAAATGTGAAGCTGCATAGCTTATTCGACCATCATATATTAATGTTCTTAAATTAGTGTCTATCCGTTACATCTCCACATTATATTGCCTCCTATGTATTTAATTTTTCATATATATATATATATATATATATATATATACAGTTGTGCCCGATATTATTCATACCCCCCCTTGAAAATTGAGTTTATTAGGTGTAACTTTGTTAGAATTTATTGTTTACGTCCATATTGATACATATTCTTAATAAACCTCTTCTGATCATTTTCGTCATCTTAAAATCTCGGGATACTTGTAATAAAAGAAATATACAGCTATTTATAAAATCTGCAATGTTCAAAATTAATCATACCCCCTTATTTTTTCAGTATTAATCGAGTTTCTGACTGTTTGTTTCCTGTTTGATTCTTATTTTGAATGCTTTTATACAACCTTTGATTAATTTCATTTCGTTTTTTTGCATTTTATCAGAAATTAAAATGATATCAACTGAAAACCAATAAAAGAATAAAAATTATTAGAATGGGGAAGAAAAAAGAGCTTAGTAATGATCTTAGGACTAAAATTGCGAATTCACATAAGGATGGTTTAGGTTAAAAGTCAATTTCCAAGAAATTTGAGGTCCCTACAGCAACAGTACAGAGCATCATCAAAAAATTCCAGAGCCACCACACAACAAACAACTTGATTGGTAGAGGAAGGAAAAGGAAACTGTCTGCTAGAGCCACCAGGAATATTGTAAGAAGTGTTAATGCAAATCCAACCACCACTACTAAGGACATTTTAGAAAATCTGGAGTCTTCTGGCATAAAAATATCAAGGCAAACATTGCAAAGGACTCTGCATGAAAATGGTCTGAAAGGAAGAAGACCAAGAAGGACTCCATTGCACACCGGAAAACACCTTGCAGCACGTCTAAAGTTTACTAGGAACCATGTGAATTCTCCAGAGTCCGTTTTCTCAAGTATTTTGTGGACTCACGAAACAAAAATTGAATTGTTTGGCCATATGGATGCTTCTTACGTTTGGAGGAAGAAAGGAGAAGCTTACAACCCAAAGAACACCATACCCACGGTGAAACATGGTGGTGGTAGCCTAATGTTTTGGGGCTCCTTTTCGGCTAGTGGTCCAGGTAGTTTGGTCAAGATAGATGGAACCATGAAGAAGGAGCAATATTTGGAGATACTCCAGAAAAAACATTAGACAGGATGCGGAGAAGCTCCATTTAGGACCAAACTGGGTCCTTCAACAGGATAATGATCCAAAACATACTGCCAAAATAGTCAAGAAATGGTTTGAGAATAATCAAATTAATGTTTTGGAATGGCCTAGCCAGAGTCCCGACCTGAACCCTATCGAAAACCTCTGGCACATATTGAAAACTGAGGTTAAAAAGCGGAAACCTAGAAATTTGAGGGATTTGGAGAACTACTGCATTGAAGAATGGTCAAAAATCAGTGTTGATGCTTGTAAAAACCTTGTTGATAAATATCCAAAACGGTTACAGGCAGTTATTAAGAATAAAGGGCATGCTATTGACTATTAGTAAGAGAGGTATGAATAATTTTGAACTAGTGCCATTATTGTTTTTCTTTGTATAATGTTTCAAACTTGCATAATTTATTTATTTGTTGAGTTTAAATTAAATGCTTATGCTTGATTTATTGTTTGAAATCCCTTTAATATTGTCTACCTTCTGGTTTGAGCAATAATCTTATAGAAATCTCAAAGATCCGAGGGGTATGAATAATATCGGGCACAAGTGTATATATATATATATATATATATATATATATATATATATATATAAGAAAGATAAGACACTGATGGAATTCAGATGGAAAATCCTGATATATATTACTTGAAGTAATACTTTCAAGGTGATAATAACCAAAATGGAAAAGCTCAATATTTAAGAATAGAGCAATATATAAGTTTGGTGGTTAAATTTTTACTTCTGAAAAAACAACATATAGACACATATATTCGAATTAAGAATTTATTGTTTAACAAAAGGAATATATAGAAGGGGTTATGTTAATTTCCTTAATCCATGGATTTTCAATAATGGCTCATATCATTAGAGGAAATGAAATGCAGTTAGCAAAATGTTCAGCTGTGAATGGACGCTTATATTGCTTTTCATAACAATTATTGAAAATAGTTTTTTGAGTGGTCGTGGATAATTATATGGAAAAAATTATACGAAAAGAGAAGTTGATACAACCTGGGCAGTCTATTATCGGAAGGAGTACAATGTTCTTCGGGGTTATAAATCCAGGTGGGCAGAAAATAGGTCCAGGGGAGAAGGTAATATACCCATATAGCAAAAGCGTATTGCTCCTTATTGATTTTTCACACCAGAAGCTAATCTCCCGACGCACCCCTCTGAATATCATCTCCCGGATTATTAATTGCTATTTTGCTACCCATACTATTGATTTCGAGGTTCCTTACATGCATAATTCAATGCTCAAATTCTATTACTCACGGAGATAATTACAATGGAATGGTATATCCATCCAACACTGGATACACTTTGTCAACACCGAGAAAGCTTTTGGACTATATCAACCAACACACACTCACCGCACCAACGAATACGGCTGCCCAGTATGCCTTTCGAAACATCAATAAGGAGTAATACGCTTTTGCTATATGGGTATATTACCTTCTCCCCTTGACCTATTTTCTGCCCACCTGGATTTATAACTCCGAAGAACATTGTACTCCTTCCGATAATAGACTGCCCAGGTTGTATCAACTTCTCTTTTCGTATAATTTTTTCCATATAATTATCCACAACTACTCAAAAAACTATTTTCAATAATTGTGCTGAAAAGCAAAATAAACGTCCATTCACAGCTGAACATTTTGCTAACCGCATTTCATTTCCTCTGATGATATGAGCCATTATTGAAAATCCATGGATTAAGGAAATTAACATAACCCCTTCTATATATTCCTTTTGTCAAACAATAAATTCTTAATTCGAATATATGTGTCTATATGCTGTTTTTTTTCAGAGTTTAAAATGTAACCACCAAACTTATATATATATATATATATATATATATATATATATATATATATATATATATATATATATATATATATATATATATATTCGATCAGTGGGTCTATATTTTTCCAGTTTTACTTTTCTTTTTCCTCGTTCCCCTAGACTTTCATTTTCCGGAATTATCTTCTTTTTGTTAAGCCAGAGAAATATGAGAACCATCTAGATTGAAGAAATATAACACCCTCTCTGACATCCGCTGCAAAAATCAATGCCGAGGTCGACCTGCGAATCCCAAGAGAGTTGTGATGGCCGTTTATTCATAGACGAAAATAATGAAGTTCACCGCGGTGGAGCGCCACCTGTACTTCCGTGTTTCCTTATTTATTTTGACGGTCCAGTTTCCACGAACCACACATTCAGCGACGCCCTTCTATGTACAACCGACGTTTTTACTTGGTACTATGCGGTATTGTACGAGCTGAAGCTGATCTCTCGGTTAATCTATGTAATCGAAGAAATTCTATTATAACAACTAGAGAAATGACAAGGGTGATTACGATTCCAACTGTAAGTGTTAAATAATTCGAAAAATGGTGACTGATTTTCCAGCAAACTTTTAAAGAATTAATGTTAGTTCCTATTGCTATAGAGTGTAATACAAAAATATACAAACGTAATAGTTGATGTGGTATGCCATATATATTTAACGGACATTTGCTATCTATATATCTCTAATCGAAACTTTATCATTACTTCTATGAATAATGGAGACGTGGTAGCTGTCTCTCTGAAACCCAAACTATGCCATATCTTTTATGCTTAATTAATATTACTATACTGTTTCTGACTAATATATTATCTTTAATGCTCAATTTGCTGTAAGTTTGTCATTCTACATGTATAAAATCATTCGATTTTGGAGAAGGTATAAGTAGTACAGTATTTGTTCTCTGTTCTTTATATTACCTGCCTAGGGATATCCTTCATTTAAATTCATTATACTATCATCTAGGCATTACCCTCTCCATTCTTAGGGGACAGTGCATGCTCGTTCATCATATATACTAGCAAGAATATAAGGTCAGTCAACTGAAACATGTTGCTACTACGTTTGAAATATATTTTAAAATATATTTATTAAGCATACAGCTTTTTTATAAGCACGATTAAATATATATGCATGGTGAGAAGAGTGTGCATAAGATCAGTTATTTTTAAAATACCAAAGGAAATCTTGAAAATTAAATTAGAGGAATGTTATACACACTTGACAATGGACATTTTTACAGCAGAATATAGGCGTAATCTCTCATGTATTTGCTGTCGGTATTAATACGCGGAAAACTAGATGAATAGATTCAAGACTAAATGTTAGAAGTATTTGACAGTACTTTTTTTTTAATAAATTAGTTTTCTGTAGATTTAGCTTGAACCAAAATGTATTAGCTCTTTAAATACTGTAGAACCTCAGGATACGGCATTAAAAATTCATAACAAAATACGTTACAGAATATAATACATATGTATATAATCAAATCACATTATAAATAACACCGTAAGGCAGGGGCAATACCGTAACCAGAGGCCAGAAAAAACATCGTATTCTGCATCGTAACCTGAAAAAAAAAACGTATCCTAGGGCCACCGTATCCCGTGTTTCTACTGTACTACACGTTATCTGTTTTGGTCTCATCTTCATTTGATGGAGAAGAAATCGTTCTAGACTGAAGTAATTTAAGTATGTGTCCCCAGTTAGAGTGCCGGACTTCGTAGTGGTAGAGTAGGCAATTAAATAGGGATCTAATACTTAAGTAATGTTTATTTTGTTCCTGTACAATATGTCACTTAAGAACTACCTTAAAAACCGATGTGTCAAAACGCCTGTATCCACAAGTAACTTATACTTAATAACGTTGTGGCCGCAATTGATATCTTACTTCAAATCATCCCCATTTTAAAGGGTTACACAAGTCAGTAAATAATAGGTGATTTAGTTTTCTAATTGCTATCAATGAAGTAAAGTACAAACTGCTTGTCGCCAATATTTTTTAGAGAATCGCGAAGGGTCTAAGTGACACATTCTATATACTAACATACATTATCTGTACTTATAATATAGGGGGAGGATATTACGCAGAGGAGTAGCACCTTTTCGAGTGACAATAAGCCCTCCCTCGACTGGTCTCCATGGATCTCAGCGTTATGTGAAGCGCAATACACAGCCTCTCCATAGCGAATGACCATCCGTGCGCCGTGAAGAGCCACGAACTTCTTGAGGTTGCCCTGTTATTATGGTTAGGCATAAACAAAACGGGACGGATCTAGAGGAGCAATCCTGTTATTCCATGAGTAACGCTTGTACTCACCGCCAAACTAATGATGTGGATCTGAGAACAACATGGCTTAGCAGATGATCAGATAAAATTGAAAATGAGAAGGCATACAAGCTCTAGTTAGCAGAGAACTTTAGAACTGCATGTGGAGCAGCGCCCTATGATTTTATGCAATACGCAACCGAAACTTCACTATGAATACACACGAATACAGCACCAGGGTTCACGCCCCTGGAAACACAATTCTCGATGCCAGACATGTCCTGTACCAAATGGGACGAATGAATGTGCTCCCTTAAATCCGGCTGATTTTAATTCGCAATGGTTGAACTCGACTGGAAATGGAGTACCGGAGAGTAACAGCAGAAAGGAGTAACTCTTAAGTTGCAAATCCTAGAAGTGTCCTGAAAGACGACAGAGATGAGAGAGAGGGGGAAATAATATAGCATAGCCACAATTGAAAGTCTTAATTATTTATTATGTCATTTTTATAACTAATAATATATATACTCTTCAAATCGGGTTTTAGTCAAAATCAATAATAGACCGTAATCGATACTTATTATCGCATTCCATTTGTCAAAGATAAAAGAATATTATTCATATTCAACATAATAATAAATACAGTATATAAGCATTAGACAAAACATGGGTAATTTGGTTTTAGCCTGTTTTGATTTTCACATTAGGATAGGTGTTCCTATGTAAAAATAACACTAAACAAATATAAAAAAGACAGGTTTGAGCCTTATGATTGACAGTGTAGATTCTACATGGCATCGGGTTTTAGCAAACCTAGCTAGAGTCGAGAATGTTTTTAGTTATGGCGAATTCCTAGTCACACTCGAACTAAACATTAGGTCATTGGCGCCAACTCAAAAAGAGGGATCCAAAAAGAAGCAAACAGAAATTGCTGTTGTTGTTTATTCAGATATGTACACACACATACACACATACACATGCATATATATTTATCTATATATCTATCTATCTATATATATATATATATGTGTGTGTGTGTGTGTGTGTGTGTGAGCGTATGTGTATATATACAAATTTGTATACAACATAATCAGGTTGACACACTAGTTCTCATCAGATCATCAAAATTAAGCAACGTTGAATCTGGTTAGGATCAGATGGGTGACCATTAGGAAATTCTAGGCGCTGTATGTACTCTCCGTTTATCTCGGCTTTGTTTCCAGTCGTCCTCAAGCTCTCTTTGCCACTGGTATATAACAACGCCGACCCTGGAGGAGTGTGGTTCAAGATTGCGCAACTCTTGCGACAAAAATTCCACGCGCAGGAATCCTTGCAGTGGATATCCATATTCTGTCAAGATTAAAGAAAGCTACCATTGTTGTTGGTCCACATGGAGCTTTCACACGAGGCATCAGAGATCTGATTGGAAACCTGTGGTGTTGTCCGGAAGCTGAGTGGCAGTAAGTCTCCCCAGACGTCTAGCTATCTCTACCTCCTTCGATAGCATTTGCTATTATTATTATTATTATTATTATTATTATTATTATTATTATTAATGCTGTTAGAGTTTGTGTCTGGCAGTTGCCGTTGCTGATTTTAGGCTGATAGGTAAATCATAACTAATAATCATCAGCATCTTCTTTTCTTGTGCCTCTAGTACATTCTACAACAAGTAGTCTTCTGCAGCCCTCCAACATTACAATGCATGCCATTTTTCTCAATCCACGTTTGTCAAACTCTCCGGTGCTACATCACAATATGTACAACGTGTATTTTCTTCAACTTTTATTTAATCTCATTGTTTTTAAGTCCTTTTAAGTACTTTTTCATCGTCTCCTTTCTTTTCCCCTAAAAATTCACATCATCTTATACTGCTATATCAATAGCAACCATCACCAGGTTATTTCCTTGCACAGCGCTTCTTGTAGATCCCTAATGAATAGACCAGGTATATATTTCTCAAACCACTTTCTGGTGTGGTTGGAATTGCGCAACTCCTGCCACAAAAGTTCCATGCACAGGATCCCATTAAATTAGTTACCATAGTCTGAAGGAAGCTAGTATATATGAATATATCTATATAATTATAAAACTTAAATGACCTTGTAGCGAGTGTTGTAACCCAACATCCGGTTTACGACTTCCGGTTGCGCATGCGTACATTAACATAAAACCATAACAGCATAAACAAATAAACACAAATCGCTGAACCGGTTTCGTTCGAACAAACGGGCGCCCTTAGAAAAGCGAATATCTTAAATTTATTGAATAAAAAACTTCAAGATATGGGAAGCAAACGCAAAACACGATTACAGATGATACGTATAATAATCGACCCGTTTCATATATTATACTAAATAATCAACGCTACAGTAAAACAATACATTTTATTGTCGCGTATTGTTTTACTGTACGTTTTCAGCATCCCAGTTTTCTTTTTCGCGTTTAAATTATCCAAATAAACAATTGTCAATACTTTTTTTTACATCGTTGATTTCCGTATAACGTTTAAGTTATTTCAACGCAATTTTCTTACAAATAAATCTACTTTAACCCGTTTACAACCCTAAGAGCATTTTACAACGGCGATTTACCCACTGCCATCATTTTTTTTAATTTATTCTCCATTTTTAATACACCTTTCTTAAAAAACATTCATACATTTTCTTCTACACTACCAACATAAAAAATAATGCCGAAAATGTTTTTTTTAATTGCGTTACAAATAAACAATCAACGCGACAATAAAACGAATTGTTTTACTGCGTACATTTTCAGCGTCCCAGTTTTTTTTTTTTTCGCGTTTAAATTAAAAGACATATTAAAATTTGAATTTACTTTTAAGTATTATGTTATCTGTTCAGTGCACATTTACCTATAAGTATGACAACCCACTGATAATTTCATGACTGTAATTTTTTTTCAAAAATAATCAATGATAATAAACAGAATGACTCATATAAATCTATTTATATTCTTTTTTAATTTTAATATATTTTCATAAAAATGTTTCTGTTATGTCATAAAAACTATTTTCTTTACGTCACAAGTGTCACGCTCATACATTAATTCCATAGCTAATATAACCTACTGACCCAACGGGTCACGGGTAGTCTAGTATCAAATTAAAATTATATTTTTTTACAGAACGGAAAATGATATACGTAATAAATAGTAATATTAGTCGTTACGTATATACCCTGCTTTATAAAAAGGGCTATTATATATATATAAATAAATATATATATAAATAGCCCTTTTTATAAAATATATGTATATATATATATATATGTGTGTGTGTAATGTGTGTACATATATATATATATATATGTATATGTGTGTATGTATATCTCTTCTCTATCTATCTATATGTCTATCTACAATTATATAAATGCAACTTTGTCTCTGTGTGTGAGTTCATTCCTTATAGACTCCTAAACGGCTCAACAGACTTTCTTTAAAATTTACAGAACTTTAGTGTAAAAGTCTAAAAGTGATCTTAGTTAAGTTTTGTCCCAGAATACTCCCGATAATTACTGATAATCGAAACCGTTATTTTAATTTATCTATCATCGGTAAAGCCATTTTTCTCATGTCCGCGTTTAGCAACAATGATAGAACAACGGGTCGTGACAATTCTACTGCGAGTAAGTTGATAGTGTGTTTTTTTGTTTTTGTTTTTGTTTTTTGTTTTTTTTGCAGGGCGTGGTCTGTATGTTACAACTCCGCACGTAATTCTTTTAAATTTTTTTCATTAACAGCAAAGACTTTTACAAGACTTTAAAATTTACGTGTTTTTTTTTTGGGGGGGGGTATTTTGTTTTCTACATGACGTGGTCTGTAGGTTAAAACCGCGCGTAAATTTCTAATGGTTTTTATTCGTTTACTGGAAAGAAGTTTAGTTATAAGATTAGAAAATTTACGTGTATGTGTGTATTTTTAAAATATCTATTTTTGCAATATAAAACTGGAATATTACGGTACTTTAAATGAACTTTATAATTGATTATAGAAAAAACAAAATCGTCACTAAGCAAAGATGATCTCTTCGTCTACATAAAAAAATACATTTGAATTTCACTCAAGTCATTTAAAATAATAAAACTTCAAATAACACTTTAAACTAAGTGATTGGTATGAAATGATTATTTTCTTTGATAAAAATTTTACTAAGAAACTAGAGTACAAACCAATTTAATATGCTTTTATGTTAGAAAACCGTTCTGAAATTTCTCTCTCTCCACCCGGGCTGCCTAATATTGTTTTGACTCTCCTGCCCGCTCCTATCACTTTTTTAACACCTTTCTCTATCCAGGCCAACTTGTTGTTTTGATTCCCTCTCTCCCCAACTTTTCACACACGGGCAACGCCGGGTACCCCCGCTAGTATATATATATATATATATATATATATATATATATATATATATATTACATATATGTATATATATTACATATATACATATATATATATGTATATATTACATATATATAACTGCTTATATGTATATATACATATATACTACTTATATGTATGTATATATATATATATATATATATATATATATATATATATATATATATTGAGACAAATGTTATTTAAAAGCATGGAATTCTTTTGTTTCACTATCTTCTTTTTTGCTTTCTCCAATCTCCTAATAATTCTTTTTGCGTTTTTTTTTTCAAAATTATTTACGTCTGATCCATATGTTTGTTTGACAAGCGCTTTCGATCGGAACACTTCTATCATCCCCAGGCATATTATTTCTGAAAATTGCGTTATAAAAATTACGTTTTAGATTATATTTTTTTCGTCACATAGTCGCTAATTAAGAATAAGGGTAGTGGACAATTTTTAACAGAGGGAAGAGGTTCACATTGATATTTACATTAATTTTTTTGCATATATACATATTTTAAATTTACGCATTTTAAAATATTTCAACTACATTCGTAATTTCCATTATTTATTTGGAACTCCTTTTTCTTTAATTATAACGCTTCAAGTATTTTCAATCTATTTATATTATGATTAATCGCCGCCTTACTTACTACAAAAATACTAGTTTAATTTTGATGATTTTTTTCTGATGAGATTATATTCAAAGACAAAAATTTTGTCAATTATTGTCAATTTTAATAAATTGAATGTTGTTTCCGAAACGATCGTACATTCAAGTTGAGTTTTTTTGTCTTTCTGTTTGAAACTGATTACAAAATTTACAATCATTAATCTTTTTAATCAATGTATATATATATATATATATATATATATATATATATATATATATATATATATATATATATATATGTATATGTATATATATATATAAATATATAATGTTTAACCTGTGTAATTTCACATACCACTCTAAACAGCACCCAAAATAGCTTAACAGTAAGAATCGCTGAATGTTGCCCAGTCTGTCGAGTTTCAATCTTGGTTTGAGGTAGTTGCCGGTCTAGCCGCCCGAATGAGCTGAAAAACTGTACTGTATGTAGATGATTGTATATATGTATATTCTAATTCTTTTATATATATATAATATTTTTTGGCTGAGGAAGCCCTTTTTATCAAAGCTACAGCTGCAACATATTCAAGATGTGTAGCCATTATCTAATATATAAAAGGATATGTCTGGCTGTCTGCTTTATTCTGTCTGCATATTTTTAAACTCTATCTCCACCGAAATTAAAAGTCGCAGAGCGGCGCTAGGGGTGTACAGATGATTGGAGTTTTTACAAACCGTTTTTATGGGTTTTTAGCCGGTTAAAATAGTTTTAAGAGATCAAAAATGGATCAATATACAAAAAGGGAACATTTTGGAGATTATTATGAGTTTTTTTTAAATTTTTATTTTAGCTGGTATGCGTGTCACTTTAGTACAGTTGTAACGTCACCAGCTTTTGATGTTACAGTTTCGGTATCGATTCTGGTTTAGGACACCCGAATCCTTTTTTAACTTTTGAAATCACAGCTTATTCCTCTTTCTGTAACCATTATTGATTTGATAATGCAATAAATTTGCCATGTAACATTACTTTTACCTCCTTTACTTATGTATATATTAAATAATATATATATTATTTAATATATATATATATTATTTAATATATATATTATTTATTATATATATATATTATTTATTATATATATTGTTTAATATATATTGTTTAATATATATATATTATTTAATATATATATATATTATTTAATATATATATATTATTTAATATACATATATTATTTTATATATATATATATATATATATATATATATATAGTGCCGCCAAAAACAGTCCGCACTTTTGAAGAACCACAAATTTTAACTAAATTGAATGTAAATGTTCAAACAGTCTATACCTCATTTGATTCGCCTTTTATTCCTCTGGAATTTTATTTGATTATATATGACTTTTAATTAAATTATACTAGTGTTCACGTGAATTTAAAAAAATACTTTCAAATCGAGAATGAAAAAAAGAAACTGCACAGCAACAAATGAGCTTAAAACCAGCTTCTAATGTTCACCCATTAGTATCTCTAATCGTAAAATATCAAGATTATAGCATCATTAATCGTAATTGTTATTCTTCCTAGGTTATACAACGTAAGACTTATACCATATACCTCGAGTCTCTCTTAGTGATCGTCAGGAGCTCATTGATCTCCACCTTTCTGGTTTATCCAATCGAAAAATCGGCTGCATATTGAAATGTGATTAGAAAACCTACGAATGACTGTGCAAAAGCACTAAAACACCGGCAATGGTCATGATGCTCCTCAATCTGGTCGTTTTCGAGATACTCCTGACAGGAAAGACAATGCTATCATGATCCGCAGCCTCAGAAACTGATTTGGAACTGCTCCCCAAATCCAACAACAGTGTAATCTTGTTACAAAAGTGCTCTCTTTTTACAGTTGAGGACAGAGTGAAGGAATTTAATTTGCGAGGTTGTGTTTCCAGACATAAGCCAATGATTTCTGTAAAGAACAGAAAGCGCCGTCTAAACTTCGTCAGATGCAATGAAGATCATGACTCTTCATATTGGTCTAAAGTGATTTTCAGCGAGGAAATAAAGCTCAATAGACGAGACAATGAGGGTAGGCAGTACGTCGGTCGGCGGAAGGAAGAAGAATTTAATCCTAGGTGGTCAGTTTCAACGCTGCAAAGTTGTGGCGATTCAGTTTTGGTGTGGGGCCTTTTAAGTGCGAATAGTACAGGGCTTATAGTTCATTTGTGAAGTCGAATTAATTCGACCAAGTACATTAACATGTTGACTACGCATTTTCTACCCTATTTGGACGGAATTTGGATGATAATCCCATCTTCATGCAGGATAATGCTCCCATTCACACAGCTGGCGATGTCAAAATGTTCCTTGAAGAGCATTATATTCTGTGTTTGGATTGGCATGCACAATATCCAGATCTCAATCCTATCAAAAACGTTTGGTATTATATCAAGCAACCGCTACGCAATCGTAAAATTTCAAACTTAGAAGAACTTTGAACAAAAATTAAAGAGATGTGGGATGCTCTTTCACCGGACTATCGCCGCAGACTAATACAAGAAAATTCCCCAAAATGTGCAGGCTGTTTCTTTTGGCCTCATCGATTTTAATTTATTTTATTAAATTGGCGTGAACACTAGGATACTTCAATTTAAAGTCAAATATGAACTGGTAAAATTATAGAATAAAAGGCGAATCAAATGAGGTATAGTTTGTTTAAAAATTTATATTCAATTTAGCTATAATTTGCAGTTTCTGGAAAAATGACAAGTGCGGACTTTCTTTTTGGCGGCACTGTAAATATATATAATGATATACATATATAATGATATATTTATAGAGTGGATGATGCTATACACAATGAATGATAAAAAAATTATTGGGCAATTGGCAATTGAGAATCGAACGCTGCATGCAGATTGTTCCCGTCTATTGTGCTCTCCTTCCACAAAGAACACAAAATTCGGTTGATTGCTTTTGAGAGGCGGGAAGTGATACACTTTCTGATTGTTATTTCGTGCCATTAACTGATCTGACTTTCTAAATATACATTTGCCACGTTAATCGAACTAAGTTGACATTTCGCCTTCCAAGTATTGTTCGGTGACCTTTCAACACTCTAGACACACGCCCATCTTTGTTTTGACATCGGGTTACGCCGTCCAGCCACAACAATTGAATTCCAGAACAGCGTTGTTCTTAACATTTTCTTAAAATCAACCTATAAGCGGCAGTGTCACGAGTGAGCACGGCGGCGGTGGCGGACATAAGGTGGCGGGCGTACGACTGATTTACTTGAAAAATATTTGCCTTATTATCCGATTTTTACTATTAACAGAAAATATCTCTCGTTTCAGCATCTATTGTCTTTGTGTGAGGGGAGGGGACACTCTCGGTGATACTAAGCATGATCTAAAAACCTTAGTTTGTTGTTGGTTCAGCCTTCTATGACTATATGTTCGCATCGTAGTTTCACAGTTAACCTCTCATGTAAAAGATATGGATACATCCGGGTTCATCCTGTTGTTAGCCCTAAATACAGGCAGTTATATCATCCTAGCAGAGACGCCGAAATATACACCGAAAGCCTGAAACTTAATCATATTACAACTTACCAATACAAATAACCGCCCATTAAGGTGGTTTCTAGATTGTATTTCTCAGCTATTTCAAACAAATATATCCCTTTCTTTGACATATCCCTTTTATACTGTTATATTTTTGTCTCATTCAGTGCTGTGCCGTTTATATCTTATTCGCCACTTGGACGTAATGGGCTAATATTTGGGATTATGTTAACATGAGACAATGGGGTGGGAGTAATCAACAAGTTGCCTGTTTGCATTATGCATGTACATACAGTCATGAAAACAGGAAACAGGGAGGAAATTTCAAAGTGTAGCAATCCGAGACAAAAAAAAGTATTAGGGTAGAAGGCTTTCAGGTATATAGGGAACTTAACAGTTAAAAGATATGATTTTTCTGCTTGTTAAGTTAGTCGGATTATGTGCGTCGAGGAGGTAAAATATATTGCGTTACATCGAGTCGATAATAGAGCAGCGTTTTGTTTGTGTATAAGTCATGTGTACGAAAGGACGGGGAAGCGGGGACAGTGTAACCCTAAATTAACTATAAAAAAAGAATCCAACTTAACTTGTGTACAAGATGAGATTAAAAAATCTGACAATGCCTTGTAACTTTCTTAGTTATCAGGTAAAATTAAATGAATAATCGCGATGATTTTTATAGATGTACCTATATGAATTCTAATAATGTACTTATATGAATTCTAATAATGTACTTATATGAATTCTAATAATGTACTTATATGAATTCTAATAATGTACTTATATGAATTCTAATAATGTACTTATATGAATTCTAATAATGTACTCATATGAATTCTAATAATGTACTTATATGAATTCTAATAATGTACTTATATGAATTCTAAAAATGTACTTATATGAATTCTAATAATGTACGTATATGAATTCTAATAATGTACGTATATGAATTCTAATAATGTACTTATATGAATTCTAATAATGTACTTATATGAATTCTAATAATGTACTTATATAAATTCTAATAATGTACTTATATGAATTCTAATAATGTACTCATATGAATTCTAATAATGTACTTATATGAATTCTAATAATGTACTTATATGAATTCTAATAATGTACTTATATGAATTCTAATAATGTACTCATATGAATTCTAATAATGTACTTATATGAATTCTAATAATGTACTCATATGAATTCTAATAATGTACTTATATGAATTCTAATAATGTACTTATATGAATTCTAATAATGTACTTATATGAATTCTAATAATGTACGTATATGAATTCTAATAATGTACTTATATAAATTCTAATAATGTACTCATAATGAATTCTAATAATATACGTATATGAATTCTAATAATGTACGTATATGAATTCTAATAATGTACTAATATGAGTTCTAATAGTGTACTCATATGAATTCTAATAATGTACTTATATGAATTATAATAATGTACTTATATGAATTCTAATAATGTACTCATATGAATTCTAATAATGTACTCATATGAATTCTAATAATGTACTTATATGAATTCTAATAATGTACTTATATGAATTCTAATAATGCACGTATATGAATTCTAATAATGTACTTATATGAATTCTAATAATGTACTCATATGAATTCTAATAATGTACTTATATGAATTCTAATAATGTGCCTATATGAATTCTAATAATGTACTTATATGAATTCTAATAATGTACTTATATGAATTCTAATAATGTACGTATATGAATTTTAATAATGTACTTATATGAATTCTAATAATGTACTCATATGAATTCTAATAATGTACTCATATGAATTCTAATAATGTACTTATATGAATTCTAATAATGTACTTATATGAATTCCAATAATGTACCTATATGAATTCTAATAATGTACTCATATGAATTCTAATAATGTACTCATATGAATTCTAATAATGTACTCATATGAATTCTAATAATGTACTTATATGAATTCTAATAATGTACTTATATGAATTCTAATAATGTACTTATATGAATTCTAATAATATACGTATATGAATTCTAATAATGTACTTGTATGAATTCTAATAATGTACGTATATGAATTCTAATAATGTACTCATATGAATTCTAATAATGTACGTATATGAATTCTAATAATGTACGTATATGAATTCTAATAATGTACTTATATGAATTCTAATAATGTACTTATATGAATTCTAATAATAAATATCTGTTGTCGACGACTGAGTTTCAACTAATACATTAACATACCCATCGTCACATTGAGACGATTTTTTACATCACGTACAACCAGAACGACAAAAAAGATAAATCTCCACGGGGAAAAACACTTAAAGGATAAAAATACAATCGATATGTTTCCAGGGGGTCACTTGTAAGTATTTAGTGTGTGATTATATTTTTGCCAGAGTAAATATTCAGCCGATATCTTGTTTGAATTGTCTTTGAGTGCATCATATCTTAGCTGCAATCTTTACACCAAAAAGATACCCACTCTAATGAAAGCCTATCTTCTAAATCTATATTTTAAAGTCTCCGGTTCTGTGCTCTTTTACGTGAACAAACGTGTTTCCTTGTAATTGTCTTGATATTATGTAACACATCTAGCGTCGCTTTCCTTACAAAACAAAATATTAAAATCATAATATTAGTTTTCAAAACGGGATACGAAAGTAAATTCGTTGGATATTGAAGAAAACTCACACATGTTTTGCTATAATTTCCCGATTTGTTGAATTGAATTACAATAGCGCCTCGTACTATATAAAAGCGGAGAAATCATCAGCATTGTATTTCATTTGCGATCGGTTCCCCTACAAAGATATCTAACATCAACCTTTCTTTGATTGTGTTGACTTTTATTCAATCGATCGAGACTTCTTAATTTATACTAGCAAGGAGACCCGACGTTGCTCGGAATTGATTGATGATCAATGTTTGATACTCCCATATTTTTATTATCATCGATATCGGTGAAATCATACATTTGTCAATCAAATCAGTTGATTGACAGCTCTAATTAGGGACCTATTACGGTGCACTGGAAGGAAGTTTCATATACTTTTTTTGCAGTGACGTAGTCCACAATACATTGTAGTCTACATTGCACTGTAGAAAACTTACTGTAGATTTTATGCAATTTTTTTAATATATAATTTCGTGAATTAAAGTTTAAAATGCAAATACCAAGTATCATGTTTCAGTTTTGCTCCAAACAGAAACATTCATTTCTAGCGCGCCCCTGTCATATCATACAATCTACGGTTGCTTTTATATACTTGATTTTTCCGTTAGTGCGGTAATAAAACTTCTGAAATGCACTTGTGATATTAAGCTGTAAATGTTTTAACTTTGGTCAAAGTCGCTTGTTCCTTCTTTCATCAGATTTTTCGGCTATCGATTATCGATACTTATCGAAGACAATTCGATTCAAATCCTACGTGAGAACACTGCCAGATACACGAATTACATTTACGTGAAATTTCATAAAAATCGGCCCAGCTGTTTCGGAGTCTATAAAGAACGAACTTACACGCATGCGCGCACACTTTAATTTATATAAAATACAAAAATAATACCAGTCGTCGTGCACATTTTTGTAACCTCACGATTATTAAAATCTGACGATGATGTTAAACGTTAAAATACAATATGAATTCTAGTGTTGAAAAAAAAAACTATAACATGGTTGTGATGCTAGAAAATTCTGATTTCTAAGGACTATAAATTTAATTCAGTGCAAATCTGCAATATCTTAATTTTTAAATCGGCTAATATGTCCATATTTTCCGCCTATAAAATACTACAACGAAATTGTAATTTTAGTTATAATTATTCTCTAATGTCTATTGTTAAAATTTCACAAAATTCGAAGTCATAACTTAACTCTGTTTTAACAGCTTAGAATATGATTAAACTTAATTATGTCTTTCGTATTATGATTAGAAGCGGTGTTAAAAAAATCATATGATCGGTTCATTAGTTTAAGTATGAAACTTTTACATAAGCATATATAAATATAAATACATAACAAAATTTATATAAATTGAAATTCATCATAATTTCCTGGAGGGTCCCATGCGATTAAGTTACTCAAAAAGCCTTAACATTTTAAAAAGTACAATTTTACTTTATATTCATTCTTATCACGTGCTTCCAAATTGCTTTTGTTAAAACCCACTTTATATTCACTGGCCACATCTAGTTAAACTATGAACGTCTTGATCCTTTACCGATCACGATGGACTATTTTAGCCCCGTTAGGCGAGAGCAAGATGTGATAAAAGTAATCTATATGATAAACAAGCCATAGTAATGACTACTTCGAGATGCGCAGACAAAAATCCACGATGAAAAGTAGAGGGAAATAATAAGAAGGCAAAAGTGCTAATAGAAACTTTGATTTCTTAGATGCAGCAAGTGTTTTAAAAATTCATAGGATTGTCTGCGCGTGTAATTAACTTAAATGGTCCCTAGAGCAGAAACGATAAGCACTTAGCTTGCAATAGCCAAATGACGTGGTAATCTGTAAATATACCTTAATAACGTATCTGCATCTACAATTATTCATTGCTGGTCGCATAGTAATCGTTACTGCCAAATGTCTAAGACTACAGTATTTTAGGAAAGTATCTATAATATTACATTCTAGAGCCGATTGCATTATCCAGCACAGACATACGCATATGTTTGTCTCTCTCCAAATGATATGATTATATATATATATATATATATATATATATATATTATTATTATTATTATTATTATTAAGTATCTCCTTTTCAGATTAAATATGTTTTTAACTCTTTTTCAAAGTGTTTTTGACATGTTTCAAAGTGTTTTTAACATGTTTATTAACTATTTGCTCTTATATATATATATATATATATACATACATATATATATATATTCCTAAAAATTTGCGTTTTTCTGTATTGTTATTCATATTAAAAACATTTTTTTCTATTTATCTTAAAGAAAATACAACTTTGTTATAGATAGGTCGTAAAATTGCATTCGAAAGCAAATGACCTAGCTAATTTGCATATTCTTTAAAGCATTCATTTTAATTAATTATTTATTAGGGTTTTTTTTTTTCAGTTTTCTTATGGAATAAGCATCTTTACTTATTTACCAAGTGTAATTACAGTCATGCAGATATTCTACATGGTTTATAATTGCGTAATATTTGAGTAAAAGTTTTTAGTAAACACAAAATTCTTTCCATATATATTTTTCTTTAAAAAGGTTTGCCATTGAAACTCCTCCGTCAGTTTTTGGTCTACAGATATGAAACTTCATATATAAGGTATTTGAACCCGAAAAATGTTATATTTGGGTTTTAGCCGAGGAAATCGGTACAAAAGTGTGAAAATTTAAAAAAAAACAATGACATTTGCCAGGTTATTGTCGAACGCCGTCATTACAAATGATGCAAATTAATTTGATTTAATCAGTTTTGAGGTAATGATTTCGCTGACAAAGGGTTAAAGTTGAAAGAGTTGATTTTTGCAGATTCTACCAAATTCATCCGCCTCTTTTGGGACTAAATATTTGAAATTTTAGATGTAGGTAATTTGGACATGAGTCAAACATTTTATTTTGATTTGAGACCAAAACAATAAATGGCAAGTTAACAAAAAATTACCTCTGCAGTCTGGACAAAATTACTCACACAATTTTTGTTCTGAACATTTGAGATTTGCTCTTATATATACATATATATATATATATATATATATATATACATACATATATATATATGTATATTCCTAAAAATTTGCGTTTTTCTGTATTGTTATATTAAAAACATTTTTTCTATTTATCTTAAAGAAAATACAACTTTGTTATAGATAGGTCGTAAAATTGCATTCGAAAGCAAATGACCTAGCTAATTTGCATATTATTTTTAATTAATCATCTATTAGTTTTTAATTAATTATCTATTAGTTTTTTTTTCAGTTTTCTTATGGAATAAGCAATTACTTCTGCGGTCTCTACGAAATTACTCAGACAATTTTTGGTCTAAACATATAAAATCTTACAAAAAGTGTATCGACACTAATAATAAATACGAAATCTGCAATAATCAAAATATATTAACGCGTATTTTACGACCGGGCAATACCGGGTGGCATGTTAGTGTATAAATATATATATATATATATATATATATATATATATATATATATATATATATATATATATAGTGCAAAGTTTTGTTGAAAATTCAAAGATTCACGTTTTCTTTTTTATAACCTTCGTTTATTTCCTGAATTTTCCCATTGCAGCTGTTTCATTAATGAGTGGCAATTTTACGATTTATGTTTCCGTAAAAATATCCTGTCTCCACCAACTTCTTCAGATGTTTATCCATTAGATTTTTACAACAAATGGTATATTTTTAACATGCTGGACATTGTATTCGGGTAAAAAGATTTCCACAGCCATGCTTCCTCACTTCCTCCATCTAATATATATGTATGAATATAGATTGGAGGTGGAAGGACCTGAACACTCAACATTTCGCCCGATTTATGCGGGCTTTCTCAAAAGGGATGATCATTGACGAGGGGGTCGGATGATTTGGGACTATATATAATGATGTGGGTAGAGCAGTATGTTTTCTTATGTAAATTAGATGCCTATATATATATATATATATATGTATATATATATATATATATATATGCTTCCCAGCAGACTACAACATCGTCGTTTTCAAGTCCAATCTAAGGGAAGTCCTTTTTGCCGCCTAATATTATAAAATTCTCTCCAATCACAATCATCGTTTCCCATCCTGACGATTTTGTCACTGTCCACCTGCCAATCATTTGACTCTTATCTATACATTTTATGATTAGAGAAAATTATGAGAAGTAATGGACTAAACTAGCGTAGTAATTTGAAAAAATAAAGAAATAATAAAATAAATAAGTTGATAAAATGAGATGAGAACATTAATTGGTGTAAAATATCGTAGAAAAAAATCATTTCTTTGTTTAATTATATTATTGGAATGGGAGGTTATAGCCGATTCAATTAAACGACTTGTGGATCTGTTATGTGTTTAAGGAAAGTCGCTTTGTTAAAATTAAAATGGTGGTCGTTCCCTATGATGTAACAAAATATAGCGTTGAGTGCATTGTTGTTTTCACATCTCTTTTGTATTCATACATTCTTTTATTTAAATTACATTGAGTTTCTCCTACATATATTTATCCACAAACAAGGCAAGGTATGGAATATATTTCTGCCTTGATGTTAGTTTTAGAATTAGTCATAATTTTCCGTGTTAGATCCCTAATTGTTAAAGAGGTTAGTGTTGTTATTTGACACACACAACATACATATATATATATATATATATATATATATATATATATATATATATATATATATATATATGGGGTGAGAATGTGTGGGTGTGTATGTGAGTGTATAATTTTCCACTGAGACTTGTTTTGCTGTTTATCGTGTATCTGATTTGCTAGGTTCATGAGATTTGAAAATGAGGCCGCAATAAGTGATACCCAGTGCCGTTGGGTATACGGCATTTAGACAATTACTGTAATTGTTTTTCAAGTTTTACAGATGTCAGTGGGAATTTTACCGTGGCTACCGTAATATGATGGTCTAGCGACGACTATAATTTAGTCTGGTGACCTCATGAACATCGGCTTATTGAAATTTGGTCACGTGTCTCATGACTAAACCGGAAGTTTTGGAGGGTTAAATAAATTAAACATGCTGTCCAGATGTATAACTACGAAAATGGACCAAAAGTTACCGTGTTTTCATTTCCCCCAAAAAGGAAATAATTTACCAGTGGATTAACGCAGTAAAAAGAAAGGATTTTTACTCCATCTAAATATAGCAGAGTAAGTGTTAAAATGTTTGACATATTTAAACGAAAAAAAAAACAAAAAAAAAACGCGCCTTTTTTTATTTTTATGTATTTATTTTTTTAGAACGTATTTTAAAATAAAAATGAATGTATGTATATAAAAATGAATTTTACATGTAATTTAAGTTATGTGCTGAAATAATAAATTATTATTTAGAAACTTATTTAAAATACGGAGTATGGTAAAATATCATTTAATTTCACCTAACAATTTAATAAAAGCGATATCTTAAAAACGAACTTCCTTGTTTAAATAATTCTAAATAAGAAAAATCATTTATCTTTTTAGTTCAACTATTTTACTGTGCAATATTTATATCAGCGTGAAATAGATGAAACTTTTTTTTTAAAGTTTATGACCGTTTTTGTTATCCCAAAAGCTTATTAATAATTATTTGTGGTAAATGTCGTGGCCATGTAGGTGTCAGAACTTTGGAGAATATACTTCCAAAATAAACTATTAAAATTGTTTAAAAAAATAATAGAAATATTATTTTTTTTATTTAAAAAACATTGCTTACAAAATGCCGGAAATAAAAAAAATAATATTTATATTATTTTTTTAAACAACTTTAATAGTTTATTTTGGAAGTATATTCCATAAAGAAAATAAACAACCCACTTAAAACGGAAAAATTACGAGTTTTGTATATGTTATTCGCAGTTTTGTGTTTATGTTGTCACAAATTCCCTCAAAATTCTGATACTGCTAGTGGCGCTGTAAACGAAAATAACGTTTAAAATTACGACAAACGAGTAGTTTCCAAGATATGAAGAAATGTTAGTTTTAAAAAATGGGGGATCAATTTTCTATAAAATTTAACGTAAAATTAGCACCCACTTTATTGCCATCGTTTTTTCTTTAGGGTGCTTTCTTTTTAACAAATAAAAGCGAAGAAAAATGAGTATGGCCACCTTTATGTTGGGGGTCGGGAGTCAACGTACAATGAACACAGTTTAACGTAAATGAGCACCCCCTTTAAAAAGTGTAAACAGAATTTTTGTCGGGGAGAGGGGTTCAACTGTAGGTGCTCATTTTACGTTTAGTTGTGTTCATTCCTACATCAAAGAGGCACGTCACCTTGTTTGAGGCGAAAATGTAATTAAAAAAAAAAATTGCTCGTTGCCCATGTAAAAAAAATTGGCCATAAAGTGGCTGGTCATTTTTTAACTAACATCTCTTTATATATTGGAAACTACTACTTTGCCGTAATTTTAAACGTTATTTTCGTTTTCAGTACCCCAGAAAACCTATACAAGTGGTAATTTAAAAGGATTTTTCGAGGGTGAACTAATTCTGCACATTTACCTTATTTTTTTTTATTTTATCGTTTTTTGTCATGTAATTTTCTTTTTTTTTGTTAAGTCAAACATGGTACGATTTTCTTTTAAATTATTTCTTTAGGTATGTGAACTTCATTTTCGACCTGAAAACATACAGCGAGAGGCATCAGCATTTGATGAAAGTATTGGAAAGACAATTAGTGTTAAATTAAAAAATCCCTATCTTAAGGATGGTGCTATTCCTCAAATAATACCAAAACTGTCCCTCCTCTTTATCGTCATCAACCACTTTTTAGAGAGTCCTTTAACGCAAAGAAAATGCGTTTAGAAAATCCTGCTCTTAAGCGTGCATTATGTGAAAGTGTTGCTGGCGAGTTAGAGTTATGGAAACGTAAAACTTTCCATAATATTGATGATTTAGAAAAAGAATTAACGTTTATAGATAAAAATTATTGGACTTCTATTAGGCAAGACAATACCATTATTATATGCCATATAAAGAGATCCTCATGCCCAAAAATAAAAATGTCTATGGTGATTGAACCGGACTTGGCCGTTAGAGTATTCTGTAGTGATGTGGAAATGAGTGCTATAGGGAAGTATAGAATTCTTAAACATGTAACAGAGGAAAATACTCTGCAGATTTTGATGGAAAACATGAAAAAAATGGACATCGAAGAACAGGAAATGAAAACTTCTAATACAAGTTCTTTATTCAAATTAATCTTATCACTTTTGCTATTTGTGCAAAATGAATCATTTAAATATAATAATTCTATTATACAAATACAAACAAACATAATGACAATGAATAAGGGTAATTATTCGAGTGAAATGATGGTATTGTCTTCATTATTATATACCTGCTCCCCTAGAGGGTACAGACTGTTAAGAGACACTAAAAATGTAATTTTACCATGCTATTCAACCATTCGAAGATAAACCTTATCAACTTCTATGAATCCTCTCATTGAACAACACGATAACAATTTTCTCATGTATATTAAAAGTAAGTTCAAGTTACTAATGCAGAATGACATCACAGTATCTTTACTTGTTGATGAAATACATTTCAAACCTTATCTTGATTATAAAGGTGGTAATATTGTTGGCTTAGCTAACAACTGCAATGAACCTGCCAAAAGTGCATTTGTGCTTAGCAGTGTATTCTCACAATATAAGGATGTTGTGCATGTTATGCAAACTAAATGTCTTCCAGCTGAGAACTTATTTGACATAATTGAACGTATAATAATTGGCTTAGAAGATATAGGGTTTAAGGTGTTATCTGTTATAACAGATAACAAGGCAATAAATAAAAAAGCTATGTCTTTCTTTTGTAGCCCATCAAAGGTTTCAATTGTATATCCCCATCCAGTTAGAACGTCTAGCCCTCTTTTCTTCTTATTCGACTCAGTGCATATATTAAAATGCATTAGAAACAATTGGCTTGGCCAAAAAGATTAACGTAAATGCATGATGTTCCCAAAGTTTTGTTATAATGGAAATCATGAATTAGATAACATCCAAAGTGCTCCATATTCTGGTTTACATAAACTTTATGCCCTAGAATCTCAATCACTTGTGAAATACTGCTATAAGTTCACTTAAAAAGCTCTTTCTTCGACTACTTTTGAAAGGCAAAATGTGAATTTGGTTTTGCAAATTTTCAACGAATATACTATTCAAGGTTTGCTTACCGTAAGAAAACAGGAATGCTTGCCAAATTATGCAGAAATCGCAGAATACATTCAAATATTTTATATTTGGTGGACAATACTGAATGTGAAAACACCATATAAAAGTTGTCGACTTCGTAATAAATATGCTAATCCACTTGCATTAAATAGTGATACTTATAGTTTCCTTAATGTGTTCTGTGACTGGTTAGAAACTTGGAATAGCATTCCTGGAAGAACTGGTAAGTTAACAAAGGAAACATATACTGCTTTGCACCATACTACTTACACAATTTTGGCATTAACTAAATATTGTATAAATGTCTGAACATGGTGTATATATTACCAGGAAAGTTTCAGACAGATAACCTTGAGGCAAGATTTGGCCAGTATCAACAACTTAGTGGAGATCAGTATGATATATCGATACGTCAGGTGTATGAATGTGAATAAATCTCAGAATGTTGTCAGTTTTAAAATAGAGCTTACCAATTAATAATCGAACTATTGAATTGGAAAATTTAAAAGAAACTAACTGAGATGAAATGACAAGGGTGCAAGAGTTACATGTTTATAAATTTAACAGAGATGTAACAGAAGATGATGTGAATCAATGCAAGGAAGTACTTCCTGTTATATTATACTTAGCAGGTTATTGCTGTCGTGCAGTTTTCAAAAGACTGAAATGCAATAGCTGCAAAATTTAATATCCGGGAGATAGACTGTTGAAGAAATAGCTGAATTAAACAGCTACTTTCAGGGTATTAACAGAGGTTCTTTGCTATAGCCAAATGATATAATTAATATTTTTGTATAATATAATTATATAGTTATAAACAAACTTAAAAAATGCGATTCTTTTTTACATTCGATTCATCAGAGAAAATTAGCCATGTACATAACTTTAAACATTTTGGCTGATCAAAATCGATTATTTCATGTTGACTCTTGTGATGAGGGTCACACTATTCAGCAAATTGAAAAAATGCTGATATGAAGTCCATCAAATTCCATTATAAACAATTTTTGTCGTAATAGAATGATAATATTAGTAAAAAAATAGCAGTAAAAGAAAAATTCAAACTTTTAATTAAAATCTACAACAGATGTTTTTAAGTTTTAATATTCAATGTTTGAAATATTTCTGCCTAAGTAACTTCGTTTATACTAACATTTGTTTGAATTTAATTTTTAACATTGTTTGTTATTCAGTTAAACCAATTTATTGTTCGTTTTTCAGTTAAACCAATTTATTGTTCGTATTTCGGTTAAACTAATTTATCGTTTGTTTTTCAGATGTTATTTTTTAAATATTGTTTTTGCTATTTAAAAATATTTATTATTCATTTTTATTTATTTCTATTGAATAAACTTCAGTTTCATACAAATCAACTCGTATTCCTTTTCTTTTTAAACTTTGACAACTTTTCTCTCTTTCAATTCGTTTTTTATTATTAATATTTTTTTATTTATATTGGATAGGTTTCAGTACAAGGTATAATGTTTATCTTGTTTAATCGAATTTTGAAGTTTTCTAACGCTTTCTGTAAAAAATGTCTGCTCGTTATCGACAGTCTGTGTTCCACTTATCTTTCTTGCTAGGTCCTATTGCGATGACGTCATTTTTCTATAACGATGGTCACGATTTTACCCCATCTTTGTCTTTTACATACTTTGAAAACCAATATTTGTTAGTTGTCATTAAACAACTCGAACTTTCATATGCATCCACAGCTTCTAGTAATGATTAAAGTTTAGACACTCTCCAGACCACTCATCAATTCAACCTCTTATTAGCCACTTTTTTCGCTCGTATCATTTGGGTAAGTGTCATGTTTGAAGATCAATCACGACCTATGTTCATTGTTATGGGTGAAGTATGAACGTTTTTACTCACGATCTACTTGTGCTTTGTTTTTATTTACTTCGACCTGTGTAACCGTCTTTTCACGTTAGTAGAGAAACAACGGGAAATTATTATGTTTCCACTAACATGTTTCATGGTCACGATAGTTTTGTCAGTGCCAAAGGCAACGTTACTTACCTCAAAAGACCATTAGTCTAGATCATGAAAAAAAAAGGTCAATTTTAATCTTATTTGACCAAACTATTGTCTTGGTAACTACCCGCCCAATGACATATGCTCAACCTAGCTTCAATCCATGTTTCCATTCCTTTTAAACATTCACAACAAAGATTCATCTAGCTACTATTAATAGTTTCCCTTTCCCTCTCTACCTAAAACTAAACGAAACTTCTATGAGCAAAAGTATTTTCCTCAAACCGCCCATCTGTTGTACACAATACCGCGATGCTGCTTCCCAGCAGACTAAACATTGTCGTTTTCAAATCCAATCTAAAGGAAGTCCTTTTTTGCCGCCTAATATTATCAAATTCTCTCCAATCACAATCATCGTTTCCAATTCTGACGATTTTGTTACTGTCCACCTGACACTCATTTGACTCATATTTATCCTTTTTTTCTCTATTTATATCCTTTTTGCCTAAGAACACTAGTCTCAATAATAAGACCGACGAGAATTTCCGGTCACGTGAAAGCTTAGGTTGATGCTAATAACAAAATGACTTGCCCTGGGATAGTGCGAGTGGGTCCTGGCCTGATTTTACGGGCGAGGGTGAACAAATCTTAGGATTATTTTCGGGTGACGAAATAAGGGGTGTTGGATATTTTATGCGTATATCTGCTAGCATATATTTTAGAACATACGAATAAGTACGGACATAACAATAAATGTTCCTAATCCGACCCTTTTACATAAAAAAAGTTTTGATGCATAAATATTGTCTTTGAAGCTATGTCGACCAAATAAACAAGGGCGATTTTACTTTACTTTCTATGTATTATTATTATTATTATTATTATTATTATTACATTTTTTCACATAGTTATTACGAGTGATCGCTGACTAGCAATACATGTGATAGTACAACAAGTATTCGTATATTGCCGTTATTAACCAGTTCTTTGAATGTTTGCAAATGCTTTTGCCTTTTTGCAACAAATGTTTAAGATTGAGTCTCCGCTGTTAATCGCCTATAGATTTCTTTAGAATTTAAGTCCAATGGTTTTACTCTTCACTTACGTGTTAATAGTTCTATTTCTCTTCAGTATTTCCTTATCCCAGTCCATGAAATGCTATGTTCTTTCGCACTTATCGATATTGGGTTTCTTCAATATAGGAGGGGGAATGTATTAAAGGATATTCCTCATCTAGTTCTTATTCCAAGTATAATTATAATTTCTTTTAGTGTCCTTTCCGTCTGCTACTTCATTTTATGTTTCTGCATTTTTTAGATGCGGACTGATAAGTTGTATTATTTGGATTATTCGGACTACCGTTTACATCTACTGTTATTTTCATTGTTTTGATCAATTTAACCCTCGACTTTTTTTAAATGTCTCTAATCGAATTCGAGGATCTTTATTTTAAGACTCATAAATCTGCTCAGCACATTCAGGTTTCGTTAGTCATGACCGGATAGAAGTCTTAAGCAATTCGCAATTGACGATCAAATGTCACATCTTCATTGAAGACGATAATCGGAATACAATTGTGAATTGCTTCAGACTTATAACCGGTCATGGTTGACGGAAGAGAGCATGCCACTGCCGTGGGTAAACCAAAGATTTCCGTTTGAAATCTTGTTCGCATTCTCAAGTTCGGCAGAAAGATTCCCGATTTCGATAGAAAGATTCTAGAGTTCAAGGAGGGACACGTAAAGAAGGTCGGAGGTTACATCAGCCGAGACGTTGTGAAAATAGCATTCACTATAGGCACAGTAATCTGAATTATCTAAATAATGCAAACTACTTCATCCCGCTATTATTTAGTGCATTCATTCTTTACTGGAATTAATAATGCCCTTCATTTGCCATTGTCCGACTTTTTTAAAGTAAGGAGATATTTCGACAATTTATTAGAAATCGATATATATATACATTTTTTTTTTTTTTTGGTAATCAAATAAATAAAACTTAATTTCAAAACGGAAACTCAGGAGCCGCTATTCGTCTTAATCAATTTTCTCATTATTATTTTTCTCTCATCAGCCAAGTTTAAATATTTGTTTGAAACAAAACATCCGCAAAAATTGCCAATAGGTGCGATGAGAAATTCTATCTTTTAGCCTCCGTTAAAATGACAGCTAGGTTTGATTTAGTTATTAGTTGCGTTTTACTATTTTCTTTTTAAAAATGATTTCTTGATATCAAATCGATTTCGAATTAGAAGGAAAATTCAAAATAGAGTTCAATAAATAAATCATGTTTTATTGTTTGGAAGAGCAAGGTGTAAAACGGCATAGCAAAGTTTAATTGGCAAGATATGATATGCTACCATAAAAAAGATTTTATAGTTGGGAGACAATGGACACCCTAAGATAAGATTTATAATGAAGTGATATTTAATTTCTATATAAGTTGAAGAGTTAATCATTTAATTCACTATTCCTAACCCTATAGCTGACATGACGAACAATATAGCGGTTCTTATCTTAGGTATTAGGAAATCCAATAAAGTAGCCCCGAAAATGAACGATATTATTCCACATTTCGCATTAGCAGCGGTAACACACACCCACACACATGCACACACATACACACACAGACACAGAGAAAGAATGACAGAGAGAGAGAGAAAGAAAGAGAGAGAAAGAGATCTTCCTTATATAGATACATGAATTAGTTTTAAATTATCGCACACAAAATAAACAAATAGATAGCATAAATAAGAAAGTGATATATTCCAACACTTAAGGACAATAAATAAAATTGAGTGTGCACACATGATAAGTATATATATATATATATATATATATATATATATATATATATATATATATATATATATAAAGGGATACATGCGCTTCGTAAACAGTTTGTGGAAGTACTAAATTTTAGATCTATGGAGGTCAGGCAGGACGAACACCCCATAATTTTATTATATCATATTTCTTCAAACTGGAACATAATTATCGAATTATACTTAAGCAGATAGATATGAAAAGTATTTATTAAAGTGTGTGCTTATTTCAATTCCATGGAAGCCAGGCGCGAACGCAGAGCCCACAATTGTATTATACCATCACTATTTAAGTTAAAACATACTCCAAAAAGTATTCTTATGTACATCTATATCAAAAACACTCGTAAATGTTTTTTTATTTTTTTTTATTTCCATACATTGTGGACCAAGCGCGAACGCAGACCCCACAATTTTAATGAATCATCATGATGCCATATCAAACATACCTATTCATGTGTCTCGATACATCTATCATTATATGTAATCAGTTTTTATTTTAATAGTCAACCATATAGGAGCCTATTCGTGACCAGACACACACAGACATTCAGCTTTATATTATAGATATATGTATACATTTTATTGAAACAATGTTGAGAATACTGTATTGAGAAAATCACAGTTGTAACATGTATGCACACATGTAGCCGATAACGTGTTTATAAATAAAGTAAATTATAAAATATATACGTATATATACTTTATTAAATACCCGTTAATTATTGTAGATAGATTATTCTAATTCTGTGAATAAAAATTTTAGAAAATTGTACAATCTTAAGTGGAAAGAAATATTTTATTTACCCTCTTACATTATCTAGATTAATGTATGTAGAATTTGTTTGTTCAGAAGTTCTATTTGAAATAATGTAAGTTTGTATGTATGCTATTGTAATTTGATATATTTTTTTTATAAACAGTGGATATAAATATTTAATCCACGATTATTAGGTTGTATGTTAGTTTTAACCATGCCCGCATGATAGTTGGGTAGGCTGGGCTTGCTTTTTAAAGCGCTAATATTTATGCAATTGAGTCCCTATTCTCTGTGTGCATGTGCATGTATAATCAGTAAGAAATGTATGGGCGAATATGCGGATGTATCATGACTCCAGTGTATGTACATGCATCATAAATGTTTAAAACATTGAAGGATAACCATAATTGTAAAAATGCACACGTCCGTGGTCGGAAAACGGCCATGTTCGTTATATCGTAATCCGGTAAATGTATAAACTAAACGCATTTGAATTAGATGATAGAATTCCTTGGATACAGAGTGTAGCTGTGCGATAACAGAATGTTAATTCCATAAAAATGAGGGGGGCACGACGTTGGAGAGTGATATGGGATAAGATAAAATATCTTTTTTTTTACAAGGTGGTCACCACTTATCAAGACCCGGAACCCACTCGGGGATAAGGCTATTGCGTGTACAGTACGTTAATTTTGAGATTTGATAAAGTGTCATCGGGAATTTGTTTATGTTGGACTTGAAGACATCCAAGTTGTAGTCAGGTGGGAAACAGGCGGACGGAACAGAATTCCAGAGGCGTGCACTTCTAAGAAAGAAGCTTTGTTCATGGAATCTACGTTTTGGTTTTGGCACAGATAAAGAGTGGGGGAAATTTTGGACAGTGGTTTCAGCTAGACGGGTGTTCTTGGTGAAAAATCGGCGAGCGGGGACCAGGGATTAGAGCTCAGACGCGAACCGGCCATGGAAGTAACGATAAAACAAAGACAGGCCCGTAACGTCTCTCCTGTGGGAGAGAGGTTGCAGGGAAGAGAAAAGGGCATCTCCGACTAAGCCACGAAGGCTGTTTTGTACTCTGACAAGGCAGGATAGAGTTTTTTTAGCAACTCCTGCCCAGATGTGATAACAGTACCCCATCCTTGGACGTACTTGGCTTTTATATAAGTAGAGAATTGCATCAGCAGTGAAATATCTTCTGGAGCAGTAGAAGGATCCTACCATTTTCTTATCTTGAGACGATATGGTTGCTAACCTCGTTTCGAAAGAAGTATTTGAAGAAGCAGATATCTCAAATCAATGTGTAAAAATATGCAATAATATTTTCGTGTAATTTAGGTATAAAGTAGGAAAATTTCGTGTATGCTATGTTCGTTTTTTTTACTCTTTCGAGTTAAAAATAAAGTATACTTTGTAATGTAGATTATGCTTCAGCTATGAATCAAAATTTCAATCATTCACTTTAACACAAGTTATGTTTTTTGGAGAAGTTTATTACCTTTAGTTTATATTGATCATTCTTAATAGTTTTATTATCTTATTTCAGTTAGAGAAGTTAGTGATTGATCGATAGTTACTCAATAGATGCTACATGATTATTTTCTTTCTATAAATGAATAACCACTTATCAAGGCGCAAAGTCCACTTGAGAGAAAATAAGTTAAGGAGTGGACAGTGGTCACTGGTACATCAGCATAGTAATCGTTAGGGGTGAAAGTTGGGTATAATTTCGTTATTAAAGGGACGACTCAACAAGTTCACATTCGGTTGGAGACGACCCTGTTCTAGTCAGTCGGTATGCAAGCAAGCAGAATAGAGTTCCACAGTCGAGCATCCCTAGGAAAGAAGCTCTCTTCATGGAATCTGAGTTTAGATGTAGATACAGTTAAAGAGTGGGGGAATTTTTGTAGAGGTTGTAGCTAGTCAAGTGTTATTTGTGAAAGTTTGGCAAAGGGGGGCCATAGATTGGAGCTGAGACGAGGACTTGCCATGAAAATAAGGATAGAGCAGAGAGAAGCTTTACACATCTCTTCCGAGGGAAAAAGGCTGCATATGATAAAAAAAGCACATCACCTACTAAACTTCGAAGCCGAAATTTAAATTGTCTTTTATTCAATTATTTTGCTTTTAGCTAAGTTATCGATATTCAATTTTTGCTCAGTTTTTAAAATAATTTCGGAAGTTTTTAAATTCTAGATGTTTATTCCAGCAGCTTGTATTAAATATAACATCATCACTCCATAAACTTTCCTTATCCAGGTATGTCATTTATTCCACGAATTATGTATAACTATATTAAATCCGTTATTTGAGCCTATTTGTAATATCATATTCAAACTTGCATCTTTTCCTCTCAATACTTTATCATCATAGTTACTTTTCATTCCAGCGAATTTTACTATATGGATTTCCAAGTTTGTTAAGTTTGTAATGTTTTGTTTTTTTTAGTTATAAATATTACCTTATCTCAAAGTATGGGTGTCATTTATTGATAGCATGTGTTCAAATCAAATCAAATAAATCTAAGTCCACTTTTGTCATAATTGTGGTGGCAACCACTTATTTGCATATGCGAATAACATAACACTATAAATGGCAAGCCTAGGTTGGCCTTGGTGTGTCTTACTCAAATGCCACCGGAAGTGACGCCGAAGAGCGTACATGTCATCCCACCAAGACTCTCTGACTCGACACCGTCATTTGTACATATTGTAAATATACCTTTTCTTTAATACACTTATTATTGCGTTATCTTGTTGTTTGCGTCTTCATTGTATTTCCTTACTAATTATTGTTCAACCTTGCAACCACAACAGTTGGCGACGAGATATGAAGCGTCAAATATAACAGTTTGACGAAGAACTATTTAAAAAAAAAAAAGTACAACGCAAAGGTTGACCATTTTTTTAAGGAATGCAAAGTGTTGACGAGCAAACGGATTTTACGCTAAAGTTTCAACTCAAGTGAAAAAAAACTCTAACGTGGCAAAAGCGACAATTTAAGCCGTTTTCTGGGAATCCGACTTGCAAACGAATGTAAAAGTGAATTTTTGTTTTGTCCCTACACGACAAATCTTACTAAAGGACCAACTTGCAAACGAAAAGCGAACTTTGTTCTGTCGCAAAAACGACAGGTCAGACCCGTATTACGAAAAGCAAGGAAGTAACCTACGAAAAAAGTTCACCAGTGGATACTAATTACTGTTCTCCGTAAACAAAACAACAACTAAAGGACTTTTTAATTAATGTTTTGGTTGACATCGGTACTAAAAGGAAATACCACAGCTAAAACTAAAATTCAAGGAAAGGATTTTTTTCTTGAAGTTGTCACTGAATACCGGATAATACAGTAAAACGTCACGAAAAAAAAGGTAATCTCAATTTAAGAGGTATTTTAATTACTAAAATACTAGAGAAAAAAACCTCAAAGAACTAAATGTACTGCATACATTTATTCAATTGTGACTCGATTAAAAAAAAAACCCAAATCTTTATTTTGTGGAAAGAGTTACTTATTAGTAAGTGCCTAAAAAACGGAAAGTCAATTCCATTTCGTGATTCCAGATAAACCTGTTTTATTTTTTTTTTGCAGCGTGACTCGCAAAAAGAATATATTATTGCAAGCAGCGATATTATTATTGAAAACAGGAGCTTACAGCAATTTGCTTTTTTGTTGTAACCCAAACCGGTGTATATTGTACATGGTACAATATTTTTTTAACTACACACTAAAAAAAAAAAAAAAAGAAAAAACATGGAAGACTTATCAAAAATGTTCATGCAATTTTTACAAGCACAGGCTGAGCGGGATGAACGCAGACAAGCTACACAAAACGAGCTTTTGCAAACACAAATACAGGCACAGGCTGACCGCGAGGAAAAGAGAGAGGACAGATTATTGAAATGGCAGCAGGAACAAGAAGAAAAGCAGAAAATGGCACAATTAAAGCAGAAAAAACTGCAATTGGAACAGGAAGAAAGGCATAAGAAACTACAATTGGAATATGAAGAAAGACAAGATGAACGTTTTGCTAAAACACTGGAACTACTAAAGAGTAATCGAGAAAATGTCGACAGTGTTAATTTCTCCCATACAACTATTTTTAATAGCATGGACACATTTCATTGTGTGCCTGAGGAAGAGAAGAATTTTGAAGCATACTACACAAGATACGAGGATGTTTTTCAAATGGACTGTAAAAATTGGCCAAATAGTCAGAAAGTGAGCCTCTTACTCAGAAAAGTGGGTACATCAGAACACAGCAAATTCGTAGATTACATATTACCTAAAAAAAATGCGGAATTAGAGTTCATGGAAGCTGTAAAATTACTAAAAGAATTATTTAATCCAAATATATCTCTTTTTCATAAAAGATGGCTGTGCATGAATCTAAGAAAGATGGACAACCAAGATTATTTGACATACGCATCAGTTGTCAATAAAAACTGCGATATTTTTAAGCTTGCAGAACTAACGGTAGAAGATTTTAAATGTCTGATCTTCGCTCAAGGGTTAGTTTCCACGAAAAATGCAGAAATACGCAGACGAGTGTTGTCTAAGCTGGAATCTGAGCAAGATTTAACCCTCCAGAAACTAGCAGAGGACTGTGAAAGGGGCATCACACTAAAAAAGGATTTAAAAAATATAGAAGAATCCGGAGTGGCATATGTAAGAAAAGTCAGAAAACCATACGCACCAACCAAGAACTTTACAAAGAAAAGCAATGGAACGGGATATTCCAAAGATAATAACCATAAATATAGTACAGAATATAACAAGCCTCTTCCTAGATATAACTGTAAGAGATGTGCAGAAAAGCATTGGGAATCAGATTGTCCTTATAAGAAGAAAAAATGCTACATTTGTAAGAAGGTGGGACACAAAAGCGATTGCTGCAGATATAAAGATTACACCAGAAAGAGAGTACAGCAAACAAAATCAAATACAAAATTAGACAAAGATCGGCGAAAATACGTAAAAGTGGAAATATTTAAAACATCAATAAAGTTACAACTCGACTCCGGCTCCGATGTTTCTATAATAAACCTGAATACGTGGAAAAAGTTGGGAAAACCGGCCATGATGAAAACTAGTAAAGCAGCCCGGACGGTAACTGGTGGTGGTATAAAATTTGAAGGAGAAGTTGTCCTCCCGATAAAATTGAAAGGGATTTCGAAGAAATTAAAAATATTCGTACTAAAAAATAGTGAAAATCTGTTTGGAATAGATTTAATTGAGAAATTCGGATAATGGGATAAGCCAATCAATACATTCTGTAAAAAATTAGAATGTTCTTCTCCAACAACAGTAAATATAAAAGACGATTTAAAAGAATTATTTCCTGAGGCATTCACGACTAACTTAGGTCGCTGCAATAAATTCAAGGCCTCGTTTGAACTTAAACAAAACGCCAACCAAATTTTTAGAAAAAAGCGAAATGTTCCGTTCGCTGGGTTGGAAAAGATTGATAAAGAATTAAATAGATTGGAACAGACGGGAATTCTATCAAAAATAGAACACAGCGAGTGGGCAGCCCCCACCGTATACGTAAAGAAAAAGAATTACGAAGTTAGAGTGTGCGCAGACTTTTCGACCGGGGTCAACTCCCTATTAAAAGATCACCATTAACCCCTACCAAGCCCAGAGGAAATATTCACGAAGTTGAATGGGGGTAATATCTTCTCCAAGATAGACTTGAGCGACGCGTATTTGCAAATACCGGTCGAGGAGAATTGCTCAAAAATACTATGCATCAATACGCATAAGGGATTATACAAATACAACCGATTGCCTTTTGGCATCAAAGTAGCGCCTGCAATCTTTCAGCAAGCTATGGACACCATGCTAAGTGGTATTGAGTGCGCATGTGCATACCTGGACGACATTGTTGTTAGGAGCAAATCCCTAGAAGAACATAAGGAACATTTGAAACAAGTATTTACTCGAATACAAGAATTCGGCTTTAAAGTAAAAGAAAGTAAATGTGACTTTTGTATGAGCGAGATTAAGTATCTTGGACACATAATAAACAAACATGGACGACGTCCAGACCCAGACAGATCTGCGGCAATAAAAAATATGCCAGCACCCGATAATGTAACAACCTTGCAGAGTTTCTTAGGACTCGCAAATTATTACCAATCTTTTATTGAAGGAATGCATAACTTGCGAGCCCCCTTAAATAATCTGCTTAAAAAGGATACACCGTGGAACTGGACGCAAGAATGTCAAACCGCTTTTGACAAAATAAAGAGCGCACTAACATCCGAATTATTCTTAACGCACTTTGACACAAACTTAAAAATAGTCGTCGCTAGTGACGCTAGCTCCTACGGCTTAGGAGCATGCATTCAACATATTATGCCGGATGGGTCTAGAAAACCAATAGCGCACGCTTCGAGAACGCTGATACCAGCCGAAAGGGCATATTCACAAATCGAAAAAGAAGCGTTGAGCATAATCTTTGCCGTGACTAAATTTCACCGATATTTATGCGGTAGACAATTCATACTTGAAACCGACCATAAACCGTTAGTCACGATCTATGGATCAAAAAAAGGATTGCCGGTATACACCGCAAATAGATTGCTGCGCTGGGGTACAATACTACTTAATTACAATTTCCAGCTACAACATCTAGCATCAAAAAAGATTTGCCATGCGGATGGACTGTCAAGACTGATACCACAGAAACACAATCTGGAAGAATCAGTCATTGCAGCAATTCGGACAAATGTTGGAGTAAAAAATATGGTAGCAAACATCATTAAGGAACTACCCGTAACTTTGTCGCACATTAAAAGGGAAGCCGAGTAAGACGAATATATAAAGGACATAAAAGAGAAAATTATAACGGACACAAAGGTGCAGGAAGTTTTCTCCAAAAACTATTGTTCAACCTTGCAACCACAACAGTCATAAACCTGATTGAACCATTAAAAATCGATTAGAAGACGAGAACATTTAAAGTTTCGGTCATTTCTTTATTCTGTCTATTATTTTCTTATCTTCATCAGCTACATCGGATAAAACGAGTGTTAGAGGTCTACTTTTTCTGTTACTATCAAATCCTATGTTTCCTTAGTGTAAATATAGTTACATCAAGTATACATACTTCTATTTTATTAAATAAATTAATTTAAAGAAATGTACTCTCGTGTCTGCTTTATGAATATAAACCCATTCTTTTACATTTACCATTTTGTATTTACGTTGCAATTCTGTATATATCGATTTTTGTGTGCTAGGTATCCATAGTTTCTTTCCATTTCGTACAGTATTATTATTCTACCTTATTATATTTTATTAATACTATGTATTTTGTCTAATAGATTGCTTATAAAAAAAGTTGTTTTATATTCATTTTAGTATTTCACATCAATATTTTTTTAAATTGTAACAATGTTTTGATACTAGGTGTATTATCGGTTGACTTACATTCATAAAATAATCTTAAACCACGCATATTCCATATTATTGGTATTTACTTTCTCTTTGTGTGTCATCCAGTTTTTTCAATATGCATGAACTCATTTTGTGTTTTCTTATTGCTTATTAAAAAAATTATACGAAAAGAAAAGTTGATACAACCTGGGCAGTTCATTATCCGAAGGAGTACATTGTCCTTCGGGGTTATAAATCCTGGACCTATTTTCTGCCCACCTGGATTTATAACCCCGAAGGACAACTTACTCCTTCGGATAATGGACTGCCCAGGTTGTATCAACTTTTCTTTTCGTATAATTGTTTCCATATAATTATCCACAGCCACTCAAAAACTATTCTCAATAATTGTGCTAAAAAGCAAAATAAGCTTCCATTCACAGCTGAACATTTTGCTGACCGCATTTCCTCTGATTAGCCACTATTGAAAATCCATGGATTAAGGAAATTACATAATCCCTTCTATATATTCCTGTTGTCAAACAATAAATTCTTAATTCGAATATATGTGTTTATATGTTGTTTTTCAGAATTAAAAATTTAACCACCAAACTTATATATTGCTCTATTCTTAACTATTGAGCTTTTCCTTTTTTGGCTAGGATCACTTTAAAAGTATTACTTCAAGTAATATCTATCAGGATTTTTCATCTGATTTCTATCAGTGTCTTATCTCGCTAATATATATATATATATATATATATATATATATATATATATGTATATGTATATGTATATATATATATATAATATAATATAATATAATATAAAGCTGAATGTCTCTGTGTGCGTGTGTGTGGTCACGAATAGGTTATTATATGGTTGACTATTTAAAAAAAAACTGATTACATATAATGATAGAATATGTATTGAGACAAAGGAATGGGTATGTTTGATATGGCAGAACGGTGGTTCATTAAAATTGTGGGGTGTCTGTTCGCGCCCGGTCAACAAAGTATGAAAATATAAAATTTAAAAATAAAAAAAAACGTTTAAAAGTGTTTTTGTATATAGATGTACATAAACATACTTTGATAAGTATGTTTTAACTTAAATCTATAATATAAAGCTAAATGTGTGTGTGTGTCTGGTCACGGATAGGCTCCTATATGGTTTACTATTTTCAAAAACCGATTACATATAATGATAGAAGATTATCGAGACACAGAAATGGGTATGTTTGATCTGGCAGAACGGTGGTTCATTAGAATTGTCGTGTTTGCGTTCGCGCCTGTCCACAAAGTATGGAAATAAGAAATTTAAAAATAAGAAACAAACGTTTCCAAGTGTTTTTGATGTAGATGTACATGAACATACTTTGATAAGTATGTTTTAACTTAAATAGTGATGGTATAATAAAATTGTGGGGTCTGCGTTCGAGCCTGGCCTCCATGGAATGGAAATAGCCACAAACTTTAATAAAGACTTTTCATATGTATCCGCGTAAGTATACTTTGATAATTATGCTTCAGTTTGAAGAAATATGGTATAATAAAATTATGGGGTGTTCGTTCGCGCCTGACCTCCATAGAATGGAAATATGTCACAAAGTTTAACAAGGTTTTTAATATAAATCCACAGAATATTGTGATAAATGTTTCAGTGTGAATAGCTACGGTATAATAAATTATGGGGTTTATCTATTTTATTTTTACTTTCATCATATTTTGTTTTGGTTTTGATACCCCAAATTCGAAGCTATCTCTTACAACCCTTCCTTTTCATAACCTATCACACTTTAATAAATCGGTGTCCATTTTCTGTAGGCTGTTTTTTTAACCCAGTCAACGACGAGTACTTTTGCTAGTATATATATATATATTATTCTAATGCTGGATTAATTAACATTTCATTTACTTACGCTTTCTCATATATATTTGAAGCATGGAAGATATATGTTAACATATTTTTGTTTAATTGTGTGAGAAAAACATAATTGTCCAATTTAATTCGTCTTTTATATTGAGCAGTTATGTTTTAGAACTTAAAATGTTTAAATGTTTCAATTTCAGAACTGAATTCCGTATATAAAATATGTAAAGTTATACACACACATATAAATACACATAAATGTACATATATATGTATATACATGTGCGTGGGTGTGTCTCTTTTAGTTTACTTTAAAAATATGACATAAATTAGAGAAATAAGAGCAAAACAATCCTAAATAAATATTGCCAACCGATGTCAGGTGAATCTGAAAAACAATAAATTACAGTAGATAGTATCGGAGCGGATAAAATATGTTATCGATTTAAATTTAATTTATATTCGAATGTAAATTGGAGTGGATCTTCTAAAGTAACATTTGCCAAGTACATTCGTTGGAACTACCAAAATTATTTACAATGGACTTTGGCTAGCACTTGCAGACTGAGCACGCATCGTTGTTCAAGGGCTTGTGGGCTTGTTTATAAACAATAGATTTCCGTAAAAGTGAGAACTATCTTTCCTAAGAGAAATATATATGGTCAATGTAATAAGGAATTTCGTCGAAATAATCCAACGAATCAGAAATATCTTCCTACGTTTCGGACAGTAAAAATCCGACTAAGTCTGAGTCAGTTCAACTCATAAAAGTCATAGAAGATCTTTAACGTCAATTCGCCATATTGACTTTTCTCTAAGATGTAAGAGCCGTTGCTGCCAGAATCGATATAGCGTTTTATTTTTCGCATGTTTTATTTTTATTTTTTTAAATTGTTCGTTTAGTTTTTGTTTTCAATGAATTATTCTGGTGCCAAAAGTTGAAAACAGCGAGAAGTAGCGCTATCTTAGGGTGGATAATGTCAATCAGCCAATCTTGACCCCGGCATACACACAGATAAATAGACGAGTAGATAGAGTCATTATGGAAGCGTCCAAGTGGAAATAGAAGACAATGATGATTAAATTTCACTGATGAATACTATCGCTATTCCTGATCTGTCATCACTTTAACATATAAATAATCAACTTGTCGACTTGGTCTCACATCCACGCCCCTTTTCTCTCTCTCTCTCTCTCTCTCTCTCTCTCTTTCTTTCTTTCTCTCTCTCTCTATCTCTCCGCTCTGTCTCCTTTTAATTATATATATATATATATATATATATTATATATATATATATATATATATATATATATATATATATACAATATTATTTCAGAACTATATATACATATTTAAAGGCGCACCAATGGTTTCATTGCGTTGAATCAACCAAAAGAGGTTGAATGGTATCAGCGTAAATTCATCAGCGACTTTGATTTTTTTTTTTAATTGCTGTTAAAAAATCTTACGGCCCAATCTCCAAGACCTGCCTCTTATGCATCACCGAAAAATACAGGATTCTTCAGGCTATCAATAACCAAACCATAGCCTGTATGAACATTGAAAATGAGAATTTCAGACAATGTCTCAACAGAAGGAAATTCCTCCTTGCCAAATGGCCAAACAACAGCATAACTTAACTTTAACCTATATGCACCCTAACACTAAAACACCTAAATACTACATTCACATGCTTATCTAGAGCCCTCACCAATTCTCTTCAAAATCATTTCTCAGCCTTTCTCGTTACCTAACCTTCTTACCCTAAGCGTGTTATGGCCCACCGATAATAAGAAAAACCTTATATGGAGCCGTTATACTCCCCCTAACTCTTGCAGCCTTTCCATTTCTCTTACCAGGCTACGTATTTTGAACCCCTCTCCTAATCTTATTTCCAGTACCATTATACCTTACAATCGATCCAGGTGTTTGCTTCTGTAATTTTCATTATTTATATATGTGGTTTTATTATTATTATTATTATTATTATTATTATTATTATTATTATTATTATTTATACGTATATTTATTTTATTAATAATAATGCTGTTATCTATATATGAATACGATAGCGTGTGTGTGTTTTTTTGTATGCCACGCTTTCCAGCAAATTTCATTGGTTGAGATTTAAGAACACAGACGCTATCGCATACCAGTCATAATCTCCTCCTTCTTTTCAAGTAGGGGGAGATGATAGTCTGACGTTACTTTATTTCAAGTATATTTTAACAGTGGTATGTGGGATATGAAGTCAATCCCGGAAAAGACTGAAACTGTTTACGATTTAAACATTACTTTATTTAATGTATATTTTTAACAGTGGGGTGAGGGATCAGTCCCGGAAATGGCTGGAACCGTTTACGCATTTAACATTATTTTATTTCATGTATATTTTTAACAGTGGGTTAGGGATATAAAGTCAGTCCTGGAAATGGCTGGAGCAGTTTACCATTAAACATTACTTTATTTCGTGCATATTTTTAACAGTGGTGTGGCGGACATGAAGTCAGTCCCGGGATTGGATGAAATAAGTGATATATACAAGCAGAATACCCAGCATCGGCCAGGATTGAATGAGATAGGTGGAAAACATATAGAAACAGAATACCCAGCGTCGTCTGGGATTAAATGAGATAGTGGAAGATATATACAAACAGCATACGTGGTGTCACTCGGGATTGGATAAGATAGGTAGTACGTATATACTATGAGAATACCCGGAATTGATTGATGTGTTTGTAATGAAATAGTCATCCTACGCAATATATCAATGTTATTATTTCAGTAAGGGGGCGATAATGTGGGTTAAAATTATAAAAAAATGATTTTCAGAATTAGTGACATATCCAAGAATAATTAAAAATTATGAAATGTGAGTTAATCGTGTCTGTAATGTAATAATAAGCCTAGGCAATATATCAAAGTTATTATTTCAGTAAGGAGGGGAGAGATAATGGGGTGAAATTATGAAAAATGATAGTCCAAATAAGTAACATATCCAAAAATTATTAAAAATGATTAAATGTGAGTTAATTGATTGGTTTGTTTGTAATGAAAAAATCAGCCAAATTATCATTTTAGTAGGGGGGCGCTAATGTGGGTAAAAATTATGAAAAATGATTGTCGAAATTAGTAACATATCCAAGAATTATGAAAAAAAATGAAATGTGAGTTAAATGATTGGTGTGTTTGTAATGGAATAACCAGTCCAGGCAATATATCAAAGTTATCATTTCAGTAAGAGGGGGCGTCGATAATGTAGGTCAAAATTATGTAAAATGATAGTTGAAATTAGTAATATATCCAAGTATTATGAAAAATGATAAAATATGAGTTAATTGATTGGTGTGTTTGTAATGAAATAATCAGTCCAGGCAATAGATCAAGTTTTCATGTCAGTAAGAGGAGGCGTCGATAATGTAGGTCAAAATTATGTAAAATGATAGTTGAAATTAGTAATATATCCAGCGTTATTAACGTTATTATTTTAGTAAGATGGGGGCGATACAGTTTTAACAAAAGGGCTAGAATAATATGATGATGTCTTCATTCATCCTGAACGCCCACAGAATGCCCAGCAGTAATATATTACATATGAAAGATGCTGCTATGAAATTTCCACAGGTCCTGCTAGTTATTATTATTATTATTAATATTATTATTATTATTATTATTATTATTATTATTATTATTATTATTATTATTATTATTATTGTTGTTCTCATTAAAATTTTGTATTCATCATTAATTTATTATTATTATTATTATTATTATTATTATTATTATTATTATTATTATTATTGTGGCAGTATTAATAACTTGTTTGAAAGTAGTAGGATTCTCTCATCATAGATATCTATATATTACATTTTAATATATATATATTTTTGCATATTCATGTGCTAGTACTCGTTTATAGTCCTTAAGTGTAATTTACTATTTGATAATTTATAAATTACTTTAATTATTTTTAATTTCTCCCTTCACATTTATTTCAATATTTTTTTTTTAATTTTACACTTTTTAATAATCCCTTTATATTTTTATTTTATTTAAATTTTATCTTTACCTTTTTATTTATTTTAAAATTAATCTAAATCAAATTAAAATTAATATATTCATGCGTTATATCTATAGAATTCTTATTGTATATTTATTTATTTAATTATTTATTACTGTTATTTGTTGTACCTTTATTTATAGTGGGCTATGTGTTCGTTTACACAGGTCCTTCACTTTTTCAGAGAGGTTTTTTTCCAAACCATCCCCCGCTAAACATACATATACACATGCGTGTGCGAACATGCACACACACGCACACGTACGCTCACATGCACACACACACACACATACGCACCCACACACAGAAACACACACACCTTACATTACCCATCGCTTTCTTCCTTCCATAATCAGAACATATTAGCGTCGGTTGCTAAGATCTATTTTAAAATCACGAACTCTGAGTTAAAACGCTCGTTATACGTTTTTTTTTCTTTGTTTACTTTGCATTGTTTCGCCTTTTCAAAGTCGCTGATGAATTTGCGCTGATACCATTCAACCTCTTATGGTTGATTCAACGCAATGAAACCACTGGTACGCCTTTGAAATATGTATATATTGTTTTGAAATATGTATTGTACCGTCATTTCTCACATCCACGATCGAGCACTTTATTGGATTTTTTTCATCGCCTCCTGACACGCTATATATATATATATATATATATATATATATATATATACATATATATATATAAATATATATATATATATATATATATATCATCAAGGATGAGAGTTCATATAAAAACGTTCTTTTAATTTGAATAAAATAAAATACGCATCAAGTGCGCTTGAAAACCAAATACAACGTGATATTAGGAAAATAAACAAATATTTTAATTGTTTGAAATTTATCACAAATATATTTCAGAGGTATACTCCATCTTCAGTGTGTTGTTTTGTTTCTTGTTTTTTCTTCTACTTCCTTGGCATGTTGTAAAGTTGGAGGAGAAGTCTCTATGTAAATATTCGCGCGTTGTATCTAGCGGTTGTATTTTGAAATGTTTGATCTGGTCGTAGGCAACGTGAGAATAACGTTAAGGATGAGAGTTCGTATACAAAAGTTGTTTTTAATTTGAATAAAATAAAATACGCATCAAATGCGTTTAAAAGCTTAATCAGAACGTAATATTAGAAAAATAAACCAATATCTTACTTGTTTGAAATTTATCATTTTTATTTTTCGAATATTATGTTGTGATTTGACTTTCAAGCGCACTTGATGCGTATTTTATTTTATTTTTATTTTTCTGACGAAGGCCAGAGAAATAGTTGGCCGAAACATCGTGTAGCAACACCTTAAGAAAAGATGACGATAATAGTCCGCAATAGCTAAATTAAGAAATATCATCTTAAAATATTTCAACACCAAAATACAAAAGCAAGATATTTAAAGATATTTTTTAAAAATTAACAATAAAACGTAATTCATCAATTGTCGTATTTAAATCTCAAAATTTTTAAAAGCCAAAATCAAAAGCAAGAAATAAAAAATAGAAAAATTTACAAATAAGCCATAGTTTATCAATTGCTATATTCTTATCTCAATATATTTAAAAGCTTTAAGAAAACAGAAATGTAAAATATTGTAAATCCTCACAATTAAACGTGGTTTATCAATCGTTGCATTTTTATCTAAAATATTTTTATTCCAAAGCCCAAAACAAGAAATGTAAAAATAGAAAAGTTTACCAATGAATTGCTAAATTCTTTTTATCTTAATATATTTTAAATCCAAAATTAAAAACGGAAAATTAAGAAAAAGAAAAAGTTTCAATAAAACATAATTCATCAGTTGTAATTTTACGTAAAAATATTTAAAAGTCAAAATAAAAACAAAAACTGTAAAAAGTGAAAAATCTATCGATAAAATATATTTCATCAATTGTTTTATTTTTTGTTTAAGAATATTTTAAAGTTTACCTTCACAAAGAAGGAGTGACAATCTACTGCTATTAAAATGGTATGTCAATATTTTCCCATAAAACCCTCAATATATTTATGATTAGAAAGTTTCTTGAATGAAAAGAAGTTAATTATATTTTTACTTTTACTATGATATAAAGTAAACTTTGTCTGTCTGTGTGTTTGAGTTCGTCCCCTGTAGACTCTAAAACAGTTGGGTTGATTTTTATGACAGTTCACATGAAGGTATTTCATGTGCCTTGCAGTGTTCTTGAATAGGTTTTGTATCGGAATATTTTCGATAAGTATCTATACGAAATAATACGATGAAAAAAAGGAACAGGCGATTTTGACCAAAGTAAACATCTTAAATAGTCTAACATCACAAGTGCATTTGAGAAGTCATAATATCAGACATGCCGAAATGCTCGACATATAAATTCAACAGTAGTTTTTTTGATAGGATAGGGGGTGGGTTTTTTTTTTCTAATTAGAGCACAGTTGAAGCATGATACTGTACTTTTAAATTTTACACTTTAATTCCAGCAGTGCAATGTAAACAAGAATGTCTTGTGGACAAAGTTACTGCAAGGAGACATGTAAAGCTTCATCCGGTGCACCACGATGAGTTCCCAGCTTGAGTAGGCAATCAAGCAATTGGATTGAACAATCGAGGATGCCATTGGTTGCGATCAACATAATATAGGAGTGTTAAATATTTGTTGATCATTATTCAATCCCGGGCAACATCGTGTTTTTTTGCCTGTATTTTGTTAAAATTGTTTGAGCTTTTTTAAACCAAAGAGGGATAACTCTATATTACTTAGCAGTGAATTATTTTTATTTTAAGAACTATATTTAATCACAAGAATAAATGTTTTTTCTTGGAAATATTACTTTTATAAAAAAAAAACTATTTTTAGGTTTATCTTATGAAAAGTTAAACTACAGATACTGCTTACATTTATAATTACATTTTTCATTTTAAATCGTTTTGCTCACATGCACACAAATGAAATAATGTTATAACATAAAATCTAGAAAAGATGTGATCAGTAATTTTTAAAAATGTGTAGTTTAATGAATTTATACAATGGTATCTTTTTATTCGCCTGGGACAAGTAATTCTTGTAGAGAAAATAACTATGGTTTATATCATTCAATAATAATAATCGAACTAACTGCATAACTTATGCAGGGTCAATAAAAAAAACTATTCTTAAATGGAATGATATATCTGTAAATATTAATGAAATCTCTAAATATTTATTTATCTATTTATTATCTATCGATCTCGTTCTATATATATATCTATTTATGATTTATTTCTATTATCTATTATTCTAGCATAAGGAAGCGACGTTGCCCAGGATTGAATGAGGATTAACGTATGGTTCACATTTTTAATAATTTATTGTCATCAAAATCGGTGAAACCGCCTATTTTTTAATCAAATCGATTGATTGCCTGCTCTAGTCGGAGACCGACCACGGTGCACTGAAAGAGCTTCTTGTACTTCCCCGCAATGACTTAGTCCACAATATATAGTAGTCTACATTGCACTGTAAAACCTTACTGTTGATTTTATAAAATCATGTTTTATATAATAGCTTGAATTTAAGTTTAAAATGTAGAAGTCATGGCTCAATTATGATCTAAACGGAAACATTCATTTTGAACTCGCCCATGTCTTATCAAAGAACCTATTGTTGATTTCTTATAACAGACGCTTCTGCTACTCCGGTAATAACACTTCTAAAATGCACTTTATCGGATTTTGTCGCTTATCTATTCTTAGTAGAGAAATGCCGATACAAAACTTTTATAAAAACACTTTCAAACGCATAAATTAAATTTGTCTGAAATGTTTTTTTAAAAAATCGGCCATGATGCCTCATAGCCCATAGGGAACGAACTTACGTACACAGGCGCACACTAAAATAAATCGCCCTACTTTTGCATAATCACGTTGACACACCAGCCCCCGCCAAGTAACTAAAGTTAAGCAGCGTTGAGACTTGCCAGTACCAGATGGGTTACCACTTGGGAAGGCTAGGCGCTGTATGTACCACGCCGAGTCCTAGAAATTTCCAGGTTGGTATCGTGGGGGGCGCATTAATTCACTGAGGGGAGACATACCCGCCAGTTTTCGTTAAGACATGCATCTAGGAGTTGTAGCTAAAGCTCATAGGTCAAAATCGACGGAAGAGTCCATTGTATGTATATATATATATATATATATATATATATATATATATATATATATAATGTACCCACATTATTCGCCCTGTTGCATAAAATATATGTTCTATAATACACAATGATAACTTTAATAGTTCATGATCTTACCAACTGTATATATATTGTTAATGATTATGCGCGTGCACAGATCATGTTATTAAAGTATTTTTTAAATGTGATTTCACCCAAAACAATGCACAGTGCCACTAAGTGGCAACGGGCTATTATTTAGGACCAGATTTACAGGAATACTATGTAGAGAATTAGGTAGCGATATGTCTGTTTACGTTACACTTGAACTTCTGCATGTCAGTACAGTCAGGGAAACAGGGGCCCGGGAGACAATTCCAAAGTCTAGAAGTTCGAGGGAAAACGTTATTTAAGTTGAAGGCTTTACGGCATCTAGGGATATCTACAGTGTAGGGGTGAAATTTGGCTGCTTGTGGGGTATATTGTCCGACGTATTTATGTTGACGGGGTACTAGTACTTACAGTGCGTCAGAGCACTTTCCATTACAATACTGAAATTAGGCGAAGAAGAATTCTTTTCTCTATTAAATCTTTAATATTTATATTTAAATATTATATAGAAATATTAAATTTTATCATTATTAATATTAATATTCAATAAAATATTAAATTATATTTGTATTAAATATTAAATATTGAAAATTAAATAAAATATTAGGCAAATTAAATGTTTTAAAGATTGAAATTGAATAAATTAAATAATACAATTAGGAATTATATATTGACATATCAGCTTTATTACGTTTAAAAAAGAAAGTAAGTAAATGTTGGAATAATTAAAGTAAGTAAAATAATTATATATATATATATAATATAAGGCTGAATGGCTGTGTGCGTATGTGTGCGTGTGTGTGTGCGTGTGTGTGCGTGTGTCTGGTCACGAATAGGCTCCTATATGGTTGACTATTTTAAAAAACTGATTACATATAATGATAGAAGATGTATCGAGACACAGAAATTGGTATGTTTGATCTGGCAGAACGGTGGTTCATTAGAATTGTCGTGTCTGCGTTCGCGCCTGTCCACAAAGTATGCAAATAAAAAATTTAAAAATAAGAAACAAACGTTTCCAAGTGTTTTTGATATAGATGTACATAAACATACTTTGATAAGTATGTTTTAACTTAAATAGGGATGGTATAATAAAATTGTGGAGTCTGCGTTCGCGCCTGACCCCCATAGAATGGAAATAGGCACAAACTTTAATAAAGACTTTTCATATCTATCTGCGTAAGTATACTTTGATAATTATGTTTCAGTTTGAAGAAATATGGTATAATAAAATTATGGGGTATTCGTTCGCGCCTGACCTCCATAGAATGGAAATATGTCACAAAGTTTAACAAGGTTTTTTTTTATATAGATTCACAGAATATTGTAATAAGTGTTTCACTGTTAACAGGTATGGTATTATAAATTATGGGGTTTATCTATTTTATTTTTACTTTCATCATATTTTGCTTTGGTTCTGATCCCCCCCCAAATTCAACCCAAATTTACAACCCTTCCTTTTCATAACCTGTCATACTTTCATAAATCAGAATCCATTTTCTGTAGGCTGTTTTTTAACCCAGCCAACGACGGGTACTTTTGCTAGTATATATATATATATATATATATATATATATATATATATATATATATATATATATATATATAAAGGTAAATGGAACAAAATAATATGCATGTTAAAATTTAACTATGTTACGATCACATGCTGGGGAGAGATATTTAGTCTGTTCGTGTCGTGGCGAAGTTTCTCTCACTCCGGGTTTTAAACACGATAGAACATAGTTAATAAAATGTTCTTTACATCAAGGTTGGATGAAAAGGGTTGATATGTCGTCGTTTACATCTGCTGGTTGGTCTTCTCTTCGAGTTCTTTGTCCGCATCATTACTAGCACGGCCGCTGTGCTGAAATTGAAAACTGTCCTAAATAAACAAAAAAAAACACACACACACACCTTTTCTTATAGAAAAATAGAACTTTATTTATTTTAACAATTACTGAAGATTTAAAGTCGAGATCCGTTTCCGACAAAGTTGATACTCCAACTTCCATGTCCATCGACGACGACGATCGAAGCTCAACTGAATTAAAATTCTTCCGTCATCGAAAGGGGGAATTAGAGAGACCTAAAAGGAAAAACTGAGGAGATAGATAAATAGATAGATAGATATTAGAAACACAGAGACTGTTATGTTATTTTGTTTTTCAGATCCTTGTGTCGTCTAGGAAGACCTCGGCTTTTGCACCAGTGTATATTTTTTTTTTACATTTTCACCCCAAACAAGGCACATTGCCACTTTGATGTAGGAGGTTACTATTAGGGACACAGGCTACAGTGGTACTAGGTGGGGAGTTGGGCAACAATATGTCGGTTCACGTTACACTTGAAAATCTGCCTGTCAGTACAATTGGGGAAGCAGGAACCTGGCAGGGAGTTCCAAAGTCTAGCGGTTCTGGGGAAGAAACTACTGGAGTAGAAGGCTCTCTTACATCTAGGGATCTCAACTGTGAAGGGGTGGGATTTGACTGCTTGTCGGGTTTGTCGGGTGTATTTACGTAGAGGGGGTACAAGTGCTTGCAGCTCGTCGGAACATACACCGTTAAAGTACTTGTAGGACAGGCACAGGGATGCTACATTGCGTCGATGGGACAGAGGCTGAAGCTTGGATGATAGTTCAGGACCTATTAGATTGGTGACTCTCTTTTAAACCTTGTCTATGAGTGAGAGACTAGTAGACGATGCATCGGCCCAAATATTACAATAATACTCCATACATGGGCGAATGATGGCCTTATAGAGGTGCAGGATACTTTCAGGGGTCAGTAGCTTTCTAGAGAACCTACCTTTTTCACAGCGGTCCTGGCAATGCTCTCAATATAATTGTTCTAACTCATGTTTCCTGTGAACGTTAGGCCGAGGAGTTTCAAAGATGTGCTTTCAGATAAAGAGTCTTTGGCCATTGTTATTGGTGGTAGAGGAGGTTTCTTGTAGTTATTGAAGGAAACAAGTTTAGTTTTGGCAGCATTGAATGTGACCATCCATTTTTGTTCCCATTCCACTACAGATTGGAGGTCATCCCTTAGTATTTCTGCCATTTCTTTAGATGTGTGTTCATTTGTTTTCCTGTCGTGTCTGTTATAGAGCATGGTGTCATCAGCATATATACCCATCTCACAGACAATTTTTTCAGGGAGGTCATTTATGAATAATAGGAACAATAAAGGTCTAAAATAGGCCCCTGTGGCACTCCCACATTTATATAATATTGTTTAGATGTACGGCCATCGAGGACGACCTGGATTTCTCTCTTGTCTAAGAAGTATTTAATTATGTTAAGGATTCTTCCAGTGATACCGTATGATCTAATTTACCTGAGAAGACCTTCGTGCCATACCCTGTCAAAAGCCTTAGATATATCTAGAGCTACTGCTCTACCCTCCCCTGCTTTGTCAAGTGAATGGTATATACGCTCGGAGATAACAGTCAGAATGTCTGCTGTGGAACGGGCTTGCCTAAATCCATATTGTTGGACGGTAAGAAGTTTAGCATCTGATTAATTTGACTTCACTGAGATTATATATAAATATCTGTAAATCAAGGATGAGCTGATGTGCGCTGACATTTTATGATGAAAACAGCACTGATTTGCTTTTACTTGTCTCTCCCGATGACAATGAAATACGAGTGGAAGGATTTTATATGTTTAGAGCTTAAACACTACTCTTAAAAGTGCTGTTTATTATTGTGCTACAAAACATAAATAAGTTTATATTAATAAATATCATTAAAAATTTCAAAAATATTATATAAATATAAAGTCAAATTAATTAAAACTTTAGTGAAAAAAATCAGATTATGATTAATAGTTCGATGGAGCTATCTATACTATAAACAGGGTAGTGCAAATGTCAATATCTATTCTAGTTAGATAAATAAGGCTAAATTCCTTAAACACATTTTAGTGTTACACTCTTACCACGGATTCTGCAGCGAGTGTTTCCTATGATTAACTTCTTAACTAGACTACTGCACTCCAACAGAAATTAGCACTAAAAATAAAAACATATTATATCTTCATTGTCAACTTCCTTTATTTAAACGCTAACCATATTACAAACAGGTGCACGTCTTCCGATAAACAAAACGAAAATTTTAACCACATTATAATAAGACCATGCTACTACAGCTGGCATTTGAAAACCTATGACAAACATTAGCTGCGGAACATAAAATCTGACAGCGAAATCAATACTTTAAACCAAGCTGTCCCTTACTACAATATAGAACATCACAGTAAACAAATTCCAGGAACAGATTGAATACATACTACCTACCCCGAACATATATCAATCCGAAAATTGACCGTTTCTTAAGAGTTTTGAAGTGTTATTCCTTTTCTAGGAAGCCGTCGAAAACAGAAACCCATATAACCACCTTCAAAATAACTTCGTTAGTTACCAATATTCTTTAACTGACTCACTAGGTCTAACTATAATCATTGATTTTCCTGAAGTTCAATAGGCGTTTTTCATTTATCGATTTATTTATGCCATAATAAAACTAAAAGAGAATGGTTTAAATTCTAGCAATACGAATTTAATCAATTATTTATCGATCTGATCATATTTCATGTGAGCAGTTTGATTTATTTAATTTTAGGAAGGTTCTTTCTTATTTTGTAATTTTTTATACGATAACATCTTTAATTAGGGCAGATGAAGTCGTTAATGATGACTGTAGCAATCTGTGTCGCGATGGAATCAGTAAAATTGAATTTATTTTATTTTCAGAAAGTCTTCTATAATGTTGATTGATACTGAATATATATATATATATATATATATATATATATATGAATATATATATACAATGTATATATATATATATATATATATATATATATATATATATATACATTCATAAGCAAAAAAACATAGGCCAAGAGTGAAAGAAGGAAGAAATCGATTTTTCAATATGTTTCAATGAATTTTAACTGAAAATTTCTATTTTGCAGATCATTATTATTATAGCATATGATAATAAGTGAAAAAAATTAATCCTAAAAATGTTAAGAGCGCATATTAGCGAGGATAAAAAAACGAATTGCAGGATTAAGGCAGTCCAAATGACTTACAAGCAGATTTTTGATTTTTTTAAGAAAAGAAAATGTGAAAACATCTCTTTCTATAGTGAACCGAATTGGTAAAAGGTACGAAGTTGAACGCTTAGTAAAAGGGAAATCTGGATCTGGTCGCTCTAGACCATCAACTTTGAAGGACGACCACAGGCTTAAATTAACTGTTTTAAAAGATTGAAAGAAAACTTATGTTGACCATAGTAAAAACATTCAAAACAGGGGCTGGAAATTCTCTTTCTAGATATACAATATCTAGACGAATGAAAGAAATGGGATTTTCTTCTAAAAGATGTGCAAAAAGACATTTTTTCTAAGAACATCAATAATAGAAACAGATTTTTCTCGTGTTATGGTAAGAAAGATACAGACTGGTTTAGGAATCAAGATTTTGTCTCCCGATGCTCCCGAACGCCGTAAGCCAAGAACCGAAGAAAGATTTTCGGCAAGTTGCATAAATTGACAATAAAACACGGAATGGGGGGATAATGGTATGGGGAACTTTTACTGCAGCAGGAGTTGGGGAACTTATTACATGTGAGAAGTTAATCAATGCAAAGAAATATATTCGAATATTAGAAACAGGATTGTTACCAAGTATCCAGAAGCTGGGAATATCCAGGAACATTATTTTCAACATGATAATGCCCCTACACACACTGCTAAAGTAAAAAAAAATGGTTTTCTGATAATTCAATTAATGTGATGTTTTGGCTAGATCAAAGCCCCGATTTAAACTCAATTGAGAATATTTGATCCATAATATCTTGTGCATTGGCTGGAACAACTTTTTCGAACAATGCCAAACTGTGCGAACTGTGAAAACGAATGGAATAGCACGTCTTCTTCATAGTGTTCCACTTTGGTTGCTAGCATGTCTAAAAGATCTTTTAAAGAAATCAAAAGGAAATGCGATTCCATCCTAAGCATTTATAAAAGTAAATGTCTTGTTCTGTGTTATTTATCTTGTTTAAGTTTTCTTGTTAAATTGTTATTTGATCAATATAGCTTTTAGTACAATAAAATGTATAAACTTCGTTTGGCCCATTTTTTTTTTGCTCACAAGTATATATATATATATATATATATATATATATATACTAGATCGTTTAGCCTATAAAATGGGTAAAAGTTATAGGCCATTAACTTAAAAAAGTGTCAAAATAATGGTTGAATATAGTTAAATGCTGCTCATTATTGCATTAAATACCAATTTCTATTAATCATTATCAATACTTAAAATTGAATTTAACAAATACATAATACATAATTTGCTACAACTTATCATAACAAAGTTCTATACATAATTTCAGCTAGATCTGCCAAGTATTTTCCTTGAAAAATTTAAACAAACAGAAAGACAGACAAAGAGAAATATATATATATATATATATATATATATATATATATATATATATATATATATATATATATATATATATATATATATACTAGCAAAAGAACCCGTCGTTGACTGGGTTAAAAAACAGCCTACAGAAAATGGACTCTGATTTATGAAAGAATGATAGGTTATCAAAAGGAATGGGTGCAAAGATATAGCTTGGAATTTGGGTGTACCAAAACCAAAGCAAAATATGACGAAAGTAAAAATAAAATAGATAAACCCCATAATTTATTATACCATAGCTGTTCACACTGAAACACTTATCACAATCTTCTGTGGATCTATATTAAAAAACCTTGTAAAACTTTGTGACATATTTCCATTCTATGGAGGCCAGGCGCTAACGCAGACCTAACAATTTTATTATACCATCCCTATTTAAGTTAAAGCACACTTATCAAAGTATTCTTATGTACATCTATATCAAAAACACTTGGAAACGATTATTTTAATTTTTTTAATTTTTTTATTCCATACTTTATGGACCAGGCGCGATCGCAGACCCCACTATTTTAATGAACCACCGTTCTGCCAGATCAAACATACCCATCTCTGTGTCTCGATACATCTTCTATCATTATATGTAATCTGTTTTTTTAAATAGTCAATCATATAGGAGCCTATTCGTGACCACATACACACATACACACAGACATTCATATATATATATATATATATATATATATATATATATATACGTATTAATATTTTACTACGATGATGTGAATTACAATATTTATCTTCTTCAGTTTGCGGCTCCGATAAATATAATATTTCATTTAATTTTGTGATGATTAAAACATTAATTGTTAGACAAACCGATATCTTGTAATGCCCAATTTTGTTTACTATACAATTTTAAACTAATATCTTATATATTAATCTCCCAATAATTACTACCTCCTTTTTATTTTAGTGGAACTTTAGTATTTGTTCTGTTATTGTAGTACTATGTTTCGAGCCATTACTGCTTCCTTGGAGGAGGTTACTGTAACTGCAACAGCATTAGTTGGGCCGGTTCCAAATTGGTTCAGCACATGGTGCCAAAACGGTCCACTGTGTGAATCGGCAACTGGGTTTTTATTTTGCCGACTTCTGATATTCTATTCCCAATTTAAGAGTCGAACACCATAACATGGATGCTAGCTCTGTGTTTGTCTTACCTATTTCTATACAGGTCTGCAGTTCTTAACTTATGCGCTACAGATGTAAAAGAGGGTATAGTATTTTTTCGTTCGTGATAATACCGTTATCACAAAAATTTGAGATGCACAGTGAAGTATAAATTTGTTGGTCATACATACTAGCAAAACAATGAAACTGGGTGGAACAGATGTTTGCTAGTATTCATAATGTACCAAATAAATTAAGCATCGGAAGGAAGGCCGTGAAAGGGTACTTTCTCATAATGGCATCAGATGAGGTCCATGACCTTTTAGTTATATGTGCTATGGTCCGATAATCACTAAAGGTTCAATCCTACTTCCTGCATTTAAGGGTTTACCTAGAATATATCTTGTTACTTCCCGAATAACACGAAGATACATGACACCTGCTTCAATTCTTGACCTGGATAAGAGTCAAATTTTGGTATTCAGTTGTTCTAACGTTAAACCATTATTCGATTCTCCATACCCGTTTATCGATATCTCAGTTTAGAGTGCACTTTAGTTAAATCAATTTTTGAATCGATTAAGCGTAAAGATTTTATTTTGCTCCTTTCAAAATAATCTGCATATATCGGCCAGCTTTACTATCACACGAAAGACCTCTTTTGAAGTGATGTCATTAGATTAGCATGAAAGTGTCGACGGTTATTATTATTCGATCCTGCATTTGCGAGAAAGGTATGTTCACTTGCATTTGCGGCATCAGATTAACAAGTCTGCGAGGACAACCAAGGATTTGCCTGGTAAGAGTAATATGCCTATTTACAGGAGTCTAGGTGAACGAAAAGAAAAAAGAAAGAAAATAACAAAGGCCACGAACTGTTTTGTCAAGAGAAAACGGCTATTGTCTATTCGAAATGTTATTGCATATATATATATATATATATATATATATATATATATATATATTAAATTTATTTATACAAACATATGTGCATACATGTTTCTGTAATCATCCGCGTTGGGGGATTACGTCTTCAGGCCAAGAATTACCGTTGCATATATATATATATATATATATATATATATATATATATATATATATATATATATATTGCATATATATATTGCATATATATATATATTGCATATATATATTGCATATATATATATATTGCATATATATATATATATATTGCATATATATATATATATATATATATATATATACTAAGTTATTAAATATATATGGCGATTAAGCTACACTGAATATTCCGCGTTTCATCCACTCTAGGACTCTTCAAGCTTATGCGCGAATTTTGTGGTTGTCTGTCGTTTTTATGTACGCACCTTCTCTTGAGATTTTAGTTAGCCAATCAGCTTTCTTGTATCCACTGCGCCCTTCCTATCAGCCAATGAACATGCACTTATCGGACAAAGGCCAGAGGTCAAATAGTCCGATAAGTGCATGTTCATTGGCTGATAGGAAGGGCGCCGTGGATACTAGAAAGCTGATTGGCTTACTAAAATCTCAATAGAAGGTGCGTATATAAAAACGACAGACAACCACAAAATTCGCGCAAAAGGCTGAAGAGTCCAATATAATCTGTATATATAAAAGCGAAAATGTATGTATGTATGTATGTATGTATGTGTGTATGTTTGGATGTCTGCTAAAAACTTTCGACAAGCGCAACGAAAATTCACAAACTCGGTATCACATCGAAGCTCCATCTTTTGCTCGAAAAATATCGAAAAATTGGCCAAAAACGTTAGCTTTTTCACCCCAAAATCGACAATTTTCGACAGGGGGGTCAACAAAAACGGTCCTCTCGTGACACTGACCGATTCTACGCATGCGTCAGATGACGTCGTGACCTGATTTACTTTAAATAGTTTAAAAACCGAACAAATTTCATGTACGTCGCATTAGCTCAGTTGGTTAAGCTTTGGTTCATTATCTAAATGTCTTGGGTTCGAATCGTGGTGTGAGATTTTTTTTTTCGATTTTTTAAATTTAAATATTGAACCAGTGTTATTTAAGCCATTTTTCACGTAACGTTCGTTTTTCTGCTTTTTTTTTTTTACTTCGCTTATTCTTTGCGACACACAAAAACACCAGGGTACCCACCGATTTTTTAAATTTTAATATCGAAACAGGCTTATTTTAGCCATTTTTCACGTGTTCGTATCTGTTTTCATCGTTCGTTTGCCTTACATTAGTTTTTTTGTGTTTTAATCAACCCCCCACTAACACACACCTCCAAACACCCGGGCAACTCCGGGTACCCCCGCTAGTATAAAAATAAATACGAAATCCGCATTAATCAAACTATCATAGTTAAGCGTATCTTACGACCGAGCAATGCCAGGTTGCCTGCTAATATATATATATATATATATATATATATATATATATATATATATATATATATATATAGATACATGCCAGAAAATTTGTCCGTGTGGACGAAACGCCTGGGCTGGTTTTTATAATATTTCACACAAATGTACTTTATCTTCCTGGCAATGGTCTTACATAGGCTTTGTATGAGAATGTATTCGATAAGTATCAATAATTGATAATTGAATAAATCAAAACATGAACCAATATAGATTACGTTGCGAATGCATATTCATAATGTTGTCGTTCGACCTTCAACTGGCAAATTCAATTTTTTTAATTTTCACACTTTTGCACCGATTTCCCCGCTAAAACCGAAATATAAAATTTCGCATTAACCTATATATTAAGTTTCATGTCTGTAAACAAAAAACAAAAACAGACAGAGGAGTTTAGTTGGCAAATTTGTTTAACCAAATATATATACTCATACGTAAATACATATATATCGAAGAGGTTTGTGTTTATTATAACCTTTCTACGCAAATATTACGTAAGTATAAATCATGTAAAATATCTACATGAATATAATTACACTTAATGGTTAACTAAAGATAATCACCCCCATACGAAAACCGAAAAAAAAAACTAATGGGGAATTAATTAAAATGAAAGGAGCGGGTTCGAAATGAATGTTTCTGTTTAGAGGGCAATTAAACCATGATACTTGATTTTTTACTTTAAAATTAAAATTCGAGCTATTATCCTCGCACAAGTAGACATGCCCTGCAAACAAAATTAGCAGTCGGGGCTTCAATATGACAGAGGCGCGTTCGAGTTAATTGTTTCTGTTCAGAGCACAATTGAACCATGGCACTTCATTTTTTTTTTCATTTTAAACGTTAATTCACACAATCATCTAAAAATATTTGATAAAATCAACAGTATATTATAAACTATGATGTATTATGGACCACGTAACTGCGAGATGCATGGGAAGTGATGGGTCCCCAACTAAAACAAGCAATGGGTATTTTTAATGGCAAAATGAACGATTTTACCGATTTTGATGACAATAAAAATATGGGAATGTTGCAAATTTGTTGATTATCATAAAATACCGGGAAACATCAGGTCTCCCTGCTCGTTAACACACAGACACACACATCCAAATACACATAGACACACACACACACACACACACACACACACACACACACACACACATATATATATATATATATATATATATATGTACTATTATTCATCGGACTACTGTTCTCATCTTGAGTGTGATATTCACAACGTTTCGGTCGATATAACCTCTGACCTTCTTCAGGTGTATCTTGTCGAACTCGGGAATGTTTCTCTCGAACTCGGGAATTTCGACAAAATTTCGAACGGAACCCTTTATTAACTTCACGGGGGTAGCGTGCTCTTGTTCCGTCAGCCATGACTGGATAGAGGTTCTAAGTAATTCGCAAGGACCGGTGACGCAGTGGTTAGAGTACTGGGAAAAATCAATTGTAAAAGTGATATTCTCCTAAAGGTTGAAGGTTCAATCCTTAGTGTGGGCGACCGAAATATACATTTTCGAAGAAGGTCGGAGATAATATCGAACGAAACGTTGTGAAAATCACACTCAAGATGAGAGCAGTTGTCCGATGAATAATAATACATATAATCAATTCTCATCTCAAAAATTAAGAAACGTAATATGCATGTATGTTGTTTTTAAAATATAATTATCCACTGACATGTGTCTCGTCGTCTACGACTCATCAGAGTGGCCGAATCTAGCGATATATATATAGTCAGATTGTCAACATTTACTGATTTTGATATGTTTATTACTGGAATTACCAGAACAGACACACTGACCTAAACACATATTCACATCACATAAACTCCCTCTTACTTTTTCATCTTTCTCTCTCTAACACGCATACACACACATACACACACACATTATATATATATATATATATATATATATATATATATATATATATATAACTTTTTCGAGTATGTATGTAAGAGAGAGAAAGTTCCTTACAGGAGCCGAAACTGCCGAGCCAATTTTTATGAAAGTGCACATATATCTACTTTCTATATCTGGTAGTGTGCTTAGATATGTTTTGTATCGGGATGTATTTTATAAGTATCGTTAATCAATAATCGAAATAATCCGATGAAAGAAGGAACAAGTGATTTTTACTAAAAGTAACACCGTATACAGCCTTACATTTCAAGCACATTTGAGAAGTTTTATTACCACACATGGAGAAAGGTTAAGCAGATAAAAACAACAGCAGGATCTATGATATTACAATGGCAGGTTCGAAATGAACGTTCTGTTTAGGGTACAGTTGAACCATAATACTTGACTTTTGCATTTTAAACTTTGATTCAAGTAATTATATATAAAATTAATTTTGCAAAATCAACAGTAGGTTCTCTACAGTGCTATGTAGATAACAATGTATTGTGGAATAAGTCACTACAAAAAAGCTTCTTCCAGGTGCATCGCGATGGTCTTCAACTAGAACAGGTAATCAATCAATCAATCAATCAATCGATTTGTTTGAAAAGAAAATTGACATTTCACTGATTTCGTGGATAATAACATATTGGGAGTCTAAAACATCCGTTGATCATAATTCCATAATTCTATCCCGGATAACATCTACTCTTCCTCCAAGTATATATATATATATATATATATATATATATATATATATATGTGTGTGTGTGTGTGTGTGTGTGTGTGTGTGTGTGTGTGTGTATATATAACATTTTGGAAAGCGTTTTAATTAAAGTAAAAAATGAATATTTTAAAATATAACAAATATTTAAAAGATCATAACAATATGAATTTAATTGATTATTTATCGATTTAGTCTTATTACCTAGGGCAGGTTTGGATTTTTTGTTTCTTTCTCTCTTTTTCTTTTTCCTTTGAAGTAAGGTTTTTCTTTTCATTTTTAAATAATCTCTCCAATTAGGTTGACGAGTTGACGTTCTGCGTTAACAATGCTGGTCTATGACTCCACCCTACCAGGCTCCCGGTAACCCCGCATCTCGGTGTTTTCTTTCACGACCATTCTCACTAGTTACGACGAAACTTCAATAGACAACAATTGATTTTAAACGCCAGAACAAATTTAATGTTGAACGCCTTGTTCCCTCGAAGAAGATGAAGACGTGTCTTCTTCCTTTTATGGATTCTCTCGTCCTCGGGGCTGTTGCAGCAGTTTTATAACTTTTGCAAGAAAGGCCGATTAAAAATCAAGACTATTTTGTTCGATCTTTAATCAATCAATATATAATACACGTTAACCGAAAAATAATTAATCAGACGGTATTTTGAAAGGAATACAATGTTTTGGATGAGTGCATGCATCTTTATACGAGCTTTTTCCAGTCTGTTATCTGTCACGCTTCTATTGTTAAATGTGCTGTTTTATAGGAAATGGAAGTCCTGACGTTCGGTTATTAGGTTACGCTTACATCTGAAATGATATTGTTAGCATAAATCGCGTTGTTTAAATTGATATTTTATTTTAGATGTATCATGCCATCTCTACAATAGATCCTGTCAATCATATCATAATAAAGTTTTAAAAGGTATTTTCGGCGATAAATGGTTTAACTGACGCATTTAATTTACATAAATGGTTTAACTGACGCATTTAATTTTTATTTTCAACGTATAAATATATGCTTGCAATGCAGTTTTCACATTCTGTCAGTGTCAACGTTGTAATAACATTTAAGAAGCGTCCACGAAACTCTATGAAAAAACTCCTTCAAGCGGTTTGTTAAATTTGCTAAATTTGGAAGCGTAACAATCCTCCGCATTATTTGAGCCACTGTTCTCATCTTCAGTGTTATTCTTACAAGGTATCAGTCGATGTTATCTCTGACCTTTTTCAGGTGTATCTTGTCGAACTCCAGTATCATTCGGTTGGAATCTGTACGCACCCTTCATTTAATATATGGGCGCAGCATGCGCTCGTTCCGTCAACCATGACCAGATAGAAGTTCTAAGTAATTCGCTAATAATATAAAATATCACTTGCATTGAGAATTGAACTTACAACCTCCAGAAAAGTGTCAGTTGTAACTAAATTTCACCAAGTACTTTATCCATTATGCATGGGATCCACGCAAACAATTCTAATTGAATTAGAAGCCAAGTTGAATTTCAGAAGTGTTTCCGATGGATCGCTATTCTATACAAATCCAGGATATGAAGAACTTTCAGTGAGTAGCTATTCTGTACAGGTCCGTAACTTTATGATTTTGCAAGCAAAGAGTAAAAGATATTTCTCGTGTTGAAACGAAAGAATTATGTCCTGGGATTCTTAAAAGATTCAATTTTATCGAGCAATTCTGGTTTCTTGTTGGTTGATAGAAGAACGTGGTTGAATTTGACGCGTCAGTTCTTATCGGCAGCGTTTTTAAATAGAATCTCCCAACTTTCAGGGATCATACCCCATCACGTATAAAAAAATATTGCAACATTCTCCCTATTTTTATATCGTAGGAAAGTACTTCATGTTTAATTCTGTTCAAAAATTAATATATATATTCACATATGTAAAATAAAGCAAGTTACAACATGTTAAACAAAGACAGAAGTCATTTAATTCGTTTGGATCTTGAAATTTAAGCATGTTAAAAAGAAAGCGATTTTATAAAATTGTATTTCAACGCCAATGAAAAATATGTGTGCATACAAAGAGAAATAAAAGAAATTGATTTAAATTTTTACCTTGAAAAGTCAAGCATGTGAAACTAAAATCATTTTTAATTTTAATTATGCATTCCTGTTCTAAAACACACACACATACATATATATAAATATATTTGTATATATATATATATATATATATATATATATATATATATATATATATATATATATACATACACACGCACATATCAATTTGTTTAGGTTCTGGATATGACCTTAAACTATATCCAGTGGTGAGGCCCCAGCTTGTGGGTTTTGGGGAGTGTGGAGCCACCCTTTAATTACCATTGCTCCCAGGTCCACTCTGACCCGGAGTGGTAGTACCTGTTAGGGTCCCAACTATGGGTTAAATAGAAACCGACGTGAAAACAACAAATATATTCTATTAAAAAAGATTTTATTCAAAATCTTTGGATTCGGTATTAAATAACCCGAAAAGGGTTGATATGCCGTAAAACAAAAACAACCAACAACCAATCAATTTGTTTATTTTCCTAATATTACGTTGTGAATTGGCTTTCAATCACACTTGATTCGAATTTTATTTTATTCAAATAAAATCAACGTTTATATAAATTAACTCACACCCTTGACATACATTTCAAACAAATAAGTAAAATATTTGTTTATTTTCCTAATATTACGTTGTGATTTGGCTTTCAAGCGCACTTGATGCGTATGTTATATATATATATATATATATATATATATATATATATATATATATATATATATGTGTGTGTCTGTGTGTGTGTGTATGTGTGTGGAAATCTAATTTTTTTCCTTATAGTATATACCAATCCTTATTTAAGAAGCCCGAATTACAGAGCAATATAGTGAATGAATGAAAAAGGACTATATTCCAAAGTTCATGACATTATTTATTTCTTTAATTCAGTTGACATTTACAATTCGTGAAAGTATCTGTTTCGTAACACAAAAGCAACCACTTAATTATTATATCAATTAGTGAATCTATTTTGCCCTTAACTCGTCAGACGAAATAGCAACAATCAATCCATTATCCCCTCCCACCAAAAAAATATTCCTGATAAAAATACCGATTAGCTAGGCTATAGTTTGAACATAAATTACATTGGCTTCAGAAAGTTGTGTTTTTACAACTTTTGCTAGACTGCACATACGTTAACTTTGTATTTTATTTTTTTAACTTGTTTTTACTTTGAGGGGGAGTTAAATGTTTACATTAACTCCACCTCCGCATTTACGATTCCCTTAGTTGTTTTTTTTTGTTTTTTTTTTAATATTTCGGCCACTGTCCGCAATTGGCCAGGGACGGCAGTGACTACCAACAACAATCGTAGTTTAATTTTTTTACGAGGGAAGATCATGCTTCCACCGGACAATGCCGGTTAATGGGTTAAGAATATATGGCTTTCTATTATCCCTTGTTATAGTCTATTATCAATTATTTCAGATTATGTGTCTGTATTATAATATCATTTCTGACCAGTGTCGAACGTTTCTTGCATTCTTGCATTCAAAACTGTAATAGACTTTGACCAATGTATCTCAATTGATTCATTTTAATAATTTCTTTTTAATGATATCTGGCCAAGATCGATAATTTTGATTTTTTTTTTATTTAATCTGTTCTTAACATTGGTTTACATTATGTCACAATTTGATGCGATTTAAATGCCATCGACCCATAAAACTAAAATCAGTAATTTAGTGTCTTTGTTTTGAATATACAAACAAGGCGTCATTAGGCATTGTTTGTCATTGTTGTTCAACCATATTATCATGAAATAATGTATGCTAAATTCGACCACTTTGTATCAGATTGTACAGTGATTTATTAAGCCTCCATACGCAGTTTTTTTATTTTTCATTGTTAATTTTCTGGAGGGGTAATATATATTTCACAGTCTATTGGGGCATTTTAAGTCCATTCATTGGATGTTAAGGTTATATTGTGATGAGATTTGCAATAAAATTCTGATTGCGGTTTGTCGTCGGTGAAAATGTAGAAAAATATTCGATGTTGTAAATTTGAGACTATCCTTTAGCAACACATCTCGCCTTGTACTGCTCAACACATGACGCTCTAGTCTTTTTTGTAAAGAGCCATCGAGAAGCAATCATGTGAGTATCCATTGGAAGAGGCACTACCGAATAAGTATTATTTTCTTTAAAAAAAAAACTATTTCACTTTCCATTGCTATTATCCGTTGATGAAAATGTTCTAAATTAATTTCCCAGCGCTTTTGGGTGTATTACCCATGGAATAACAATAATCGACCTCATAGCCTTCCACATTTTCGACCAAAATAATCGGGTCGTCTTTTATTTCTTTTTGGGCAACGTTCTGATGAAATTTCGACTTTAACATTAGCATTATCGCTGTCATATAAATATTAATACGATAGCGTGTGTGTTCTTTCGTGTCGCGCTTTCCGGTAAATTTGATTGGTTGAGATTTAATTGTGGAATAGACATTTAATTTCGGAATACACATTTACGAACATTCCAGATGGTATTCGATTAGCGTGTTCTCACCACTATATTTGTTTTTAATTCTATAAAATTTGGGGTTTTATCTTTTAAAAGTTGTTAAGAAATAATTTATTTAAAGTTATTCCGTAGTAATAAACGATAACACAAATCTCTTGGTCGGCGGAGACAAAAATTGAGCAATTATATGATTTTTTCATTGTTTATTTTTTTTACATTTGTTTATTGAGAGAGAGAGAGAGAGAGAGAGAGAGAGAGTGAGACAGAGACGCTGATGTTTTCGTTAATTAAAATATTACTGCTACTACTACCACATTTTCATGTAAACAAAAGCCAAGATCTGTTATGAAACCTTGAACTTCATGAAAAGCCTTGACGTTACTACCCAAAAAAGCGACACGTGTTTAGCGAACCGAAACTGGTTTTGTACATAAAATATTTTTATAATAACATTAAATCTAAATATATATATATATATATATATATATATATATATATATATATATATATTAAATGGCATTCCTTTTTCTAAATAAATTATTTTTATTAAAACATGAAAAACTGTTTTTGATACATAAAATATTTTAATCTATATATTAATACGATAGCTGTGTGTTATTTTCTGTGTCACATTTATTTTTTTTCTTTCGATTGTCTGTCGATTAATTTTTATGCCTTTCCATTTCTTTTAATAAATAATTTTACCAATAATTCTTCATAAGTTATAGTTTCGATTTCGATTATAACTGAAGAAACTCAAGTTATATATACATACATTTTTTTTTCTTCATAAGTTTTGGTTTCGGTTTCAATTCAAGCTGATGCACACAAGCCATATGGATATATTTTTATTTTTGAAATCACCAGTTTATAATATATAAGAATGGATCGAAAATTGACTCTTATAGTAATATATACAAAATCTGTATGAATTAAAATATCATATTTAAGCATATTTTATGACCAGGTGTCCTTGCTAGCTTAGATATATACTTTTGCAGTTTTAACAAAAGAATTACAATAATATCAAGGTGTCTCAATTTACGCTGAACATTCACAAAAATTGCTAACATCAATATATTACGTATGAAAGAGTCCACTGTGGAATTTCCACAGGTCCCGCTAGTCATTATTAATACTTTAATATGCAGATATTACAAAGTAAATTTGAACAGACATCTCGCTGCTCAACTCCATACATAGTGTCCCTGCAGGCATGGTTCCAATTAGTAGCCCCTTACGTCCAAGTGGCAATATCCCTTGTTTGGGGTGAATATGCGTAAAAATAAAGTGGAACCGGGAATGTATGTAAACGAACACAAAGAGCACCATGATTTTATTCCTGCAATGACTTATATCACATATCGTACGGCTAGCAAAACGAAGTCATGGATAAGATATCGTCGCCACCCCTACCATTTACCAAACAATGGACACAGCATTGCCTCTCGTTTGTGTAAAATTTTACGATGTGCAGTGTTCAGTACTCGCAGACATGGAATGTTCCCGGTCGAAAGTTAGCGCAAATCGTTGCCAGACGTGGAGGAAGCAACGAGTGAACGTTATAACAATTAACGGCATATACCAAGTATGTTGTGGTGTAGAAAAGTAACACTACTAAAGTTGACGTCCGGGTTCTGCAGAAAAATGGGTTGAAGTGTAACACTTGATTGAGAGAAAAGAGGTCTGCGCAGCTATTTCTATGAATGAAAAGTTCTTCGATGCTAAATTTCATTTCAAGAAGATGAATTGGACTGTGCGATGGAAGTGAGCCATGAGTGAAGCGCCAGATCAGCTGTTCAATACAATTTTAGAGAAGTATGTTTCCATGCAAACAGAGCTGCATACGAAGAGGAGCTTTAAGTGTGGATTGATAACCGTAAGCTAATATCATATCCACAGGGACGCCGAGAACCTCAAAATAGAATTATCCCGATCATGGCTATTAAGCAACTCGCGAAGACAACGTGAACCGGTAATGGATCACCGAGAATTAAATCAACATGTTGATGCTTTCACTGCGAATGCTGACGTGTTAATCGCTTAAGTACGGACTAGCGACAAAAGGGAAATAATATAGCAGTGCTAGATCTGGAGCATGCTTACCTGCAGATACGAGTTCATGAGTTGCTATGGCTATTTCCAACAGTAATCATCAAAGGAAAAAGATATTATCTGACACGTTTTTCAGGGAAATAAGACCAAAGCCGAGAAGGCAGAGGGGGTGTGTACTCATGATATTCTTTTTCTCTCTTACTTGGGAAATGAAGGTCTGTGGACTGTTTTGCCAACAGCGTTCTGCTGAAAGTAGAAAAAAATCTTTTAGCACTCTAGAGTTTGTTGGATTATCAGCTTTGTTAAAAGAAAAATAACTGTGTATTTTTGTTACAGTAGAACCCCGAGATATGGTGGCCCTAGGATACGGTTTTTTTCTGGTTATGATGTGGAATACGATGTTTTGTCGGCCACTGGTTACGGTATTTTCTCCGCCTTACAGTGTTATTTAGCAATTTATTTGATTACATACATGTTTGTTTTTACATGGAGGTCACCACTTATCAAGGCCAAGAAGCCACTTGGGGATAAGGATTATTGTGTGTACAGTAATCAATGGGATAGTATCGTAGTCATAATTAGGATCGGAGATTTGATAAAGTGTCATTACTTAAGGGGAAGGTTTGTCAGGAATTTGTTTATGTTGGACTTGAAGATATCCAAGTTGAAGTCAGTATTATATACTGTACTACATTTTGTTGCTAATTTTTTAATAGCGTATCCCGGGGTTCTACTGTATTGTTATTTTTGTTAATTGTTATTCACAAGGTAATGGTGCAAATATTGTGTAAACTGCTACATGATATTGAAAAAGTTTTGTCATTTTTACATTTGGTTGAGCATGTAAGCTTTGCTACAAAAAATGGTTGCCTGATTTTCTTATTTTATTGTTGTGTATCTCAAATATTGCATTCATTGTGCTAATGTACTTTTGCCAACATAATATTGAAAAGAAGAGATTATATACGGTGTTTTATTTAATTTGGAGGTACACGTACCTAGTAAATCCGGTGTTCTTTTTTTCTTTCAAGACATGTAATGACAATCAAAGTCTGGATACATTTTGCTACTGAGAATTCCTTCATTATAATTATCAAAAAGAACAAAACACTACGAACGATCAAACATATGTGTTGTTAATTTATTGCCCAAAGAAAATAAATAATACACTTCTAACTAAAGTATATGTGTCCTTGTGTTTTTAAGTTTCTACCGTTTTGTTCTTTCGTGGGGGAGGTGTATATATTTTTGTGTCGTGTATATGAAATTATTACATGGCCGTGATCGTTTGTCATTGTGTGTGCACATGTCTGTACACAGTCATGAGTGTGCGTGTGTCACATATAAGGAGATCTTAACACACACATACCTTTTTCTCCCCTCGCAACAATTCATGCATGCTTCCAAAAACATTTGGATATTATTGGTTAGAGAAATCCTTTTTCAGATCAGGAGTGAAGGTCAAGCTCAGAAGTTTGTCAAAACATGGGGCTTCTCCTAGACAAGAGGCATCCATTTCAATTGATGCCAGACGGGGATCAGAGCGGTGATGATGTAAAGATAGGAGTTTGGTTTTAGATACATTAAAAGTAACCAGACAACTATTCACCCATATAACCACTCGTTTGAGATCAGAGGAGAGAGAACCAGGGAGAGCTTTGTCATTTACAGCCTTTGATGTGTTGCTGTAGATGGCCGTGTCATCAGCATAGATGTCAACGAATGATTTAATTATGTGTTTAGGGAGATCATTGATGTAGATTAGGAAGATAGTTCGGCCAAGGATGGATCCTTGAGGGACTCCAGCATTAATACTGCAGGCCTCTGATCTTTGTCCATCAACCACTACTCTTATGAGCCTATCAGAGGGAAATAATTTAATGATAGAGAGAATATTTCCACTTATATCGTAGCTGGAGATCTTGTGAAGTAGGCCTTTATGCCATACCTTGTCGAAGGCCTTTGATATGTCAAGAGAAATTGCCCTGGAAAGGAAGCCTTTGTCAAGAGATTCACTAATCCTAAGGGATATAACCGTTAGCACATCTGCGGTAGATCTTGCAGAACGGAAACCATATTGCGTGTCACTAAGAAGGTTATTTCTGCTGAGGTGGTTGACTATTTCTCTATTTAATATGGATTCCAGTAACCTACTCATGACATACAGAAGACTTATTGGTCTGTACTGAGAGGGAGATGACTTTCCACATGAATTCTTAAATACAGGGCATACTGATGAGGTTTTCCAAGGTGTTGGAAAGCACTTCTTCTTTATTCCGGATTTTCCTCGTTTTCTGGTAGGGCATCTGCATCGCTGAATCGATTCGAGTCTCTTTCTTCTTTCTCCTTTTACTAATTTTGAATCAAGATTCTTTCGTTCTTACTGACTGATCCTAATCTGACTAAAGAACTCTCTGATTGTCTTCTGATAATCTGATTAACTCATAAGAAATGCATATGCGTCCCCTATTTAGTTTAAAGCGGATTGTGAGGTGATAAGATCTCGTTAACGCAACTTGCATTTAACACGCACTGATCTGCCTCGTGACCTCTGCCAATATGCAAGTGCAACGCCTCCGTTCCAAACCAAGGAGTTTTGAGTCTATCTTTTCGAGCTTTCTGCACTTAACTTAAGCACAAGCAAGTTATTTTTAGCTAGTACCGCGTTAACCGCGTTATTGACACACAACAATTTAAAGCTGATGTTTTTAAAAATAGTTTTCATAATATAATTAATGTTATAGTGTGATAGCATTTCAGGTGAAATTGTTAGTATTAATTCCATAAATTATGAAAAATTATTGAATAGAAAAAATACAGAAAAAATAAAGGAGTCTGTTTAAAGTAACACATTTCAGGTGAATACAGCAGTATCTATTCACGTGTCATGTTAAAATTTATATAAATGCTAAAATTATGAAAACTACATCGATAGAATAATAATTACAAGAAAACCAGAAGGCATATTAGAGATTGTTTAAACCAATGTAGCTCAGGTAAAAACATCATTACGTGCTTACATGTCATGAGGAAATTAGTATAAATTTCAAAATTATTATATTAGGTTGGTGCAAAAATAATGTTTTTAGCCGTTCAACTTATACATACATAGCGGCATTATTTTTGCACCACCTAAAATGTATATTAAAAGTTTATAAATTGGAAAAACACGTGTGCCTTTGGTTTCTTATCTGATACAAGAAGACCAGTTTATGGTCGGAAATATCGGATTCTCTTCAGCCTCTGTTTATATCTGTCTTCCCCGGAAATTGTGACTAAAAGATAATTTTAATTTATTACACAGACGCCAGCGCTCTTTATAATTGAACACTTTATTGGTATTTTTTCACAAAGACCATACAGTATGTGTGTATAAGTTTTAATGTATTCGGCTCAAGTAACAATTCTTAAAAAATAATTATCTTTTTTAAAAATGCCCAAACCGTATATAGAATTTTTATGAGAAAAAATTATTATTGCTATTATATTTTAATATTACCATTATTTTATATTACATCCGAGGAACGCCATAGCGCGAGGTATGCTAGTTTCTCTCTCTCTCTCTCTCTCTCTCTCTCTATATATATATATATATATATATATATATATATATATATATATATATATATATGTATATATATATATATATATATATATATATATAGGGTTGGACGATGAAAGTACCGCCCTAAAGAAAGCAACATAACAGCTTTATTTAAAAATGTTTATTGAAAATTATGTAGTAGAGCTGGCATCTATTCAATGTAGCCGCGTTCAGCCTAATCGTCGCCTCGACACGGGTCTGGGAGCATGCCTTTTTCACAAGCGCCGGCAAATACTCGGCGTATGGCAGCAATCAAATGGGCTTTGGTTTTGTGAAGGGGTTTATGTTGGTTTTCTCAACGTATCATCAAACGAAGTAGTCCAGCGGGTTGAGGTCGGAGAGATGAGAGGGCAGTGAGAGAAGCGTACAAAGTCGTAGCACTCTTTCTGAACCCAAGCCTGGGAACGCTGATCATGCGGTAATAATGGTTGAAATCGCCCTAAACTCCAGATCCAAAACTGAAGAGCCAGTGCTCAAAACAACGAGATATTATAAAAAGGCTGACTGGGAAGCTATCAGAGATCTTATCAGAGACGCCCCATGGGGAAATATTTTTTCTCTTCCTGCTGAACAGTGTGCAACTGAGACCACTGAATGGTTCAAAACTGCAATCGAAGCGCATGTTCCCATGCGGAAATTCTATAGCAAGCCCCACTCTCCCCAATGGTTTACTTCGACTTGCGCAACTGCCATTGCTCAAAGGCAGCATGCATTCTGCAGGTTTAACCGACATAAGTCCAGTTCAAACAGACAAAAGTACATAGAAGCTACAATTAACGTTAAGAAAGAAATAGCGACAGCTAAGAGGGAATTTACGGAAACCACTAAAAAACGCATCGAAGCACAAAAATTAGGAACTCGTGACTTCTGGAAAATCTACAACAGTGTAGTAAATAATGGGCAATCAACAATTCCCCCACTAACCAACAATCACGAGGTTCTTTGCTCAGCAACCGAGAAGGCTAACATGCTTGCCAGTCGGTTTGCCTCCAACTCAACACTGGACCCTCTAAACCACCCCCTACCTGACTTTCCTATGCGGACAGACGCCACGCTAGACGATCTGGAAATCACCCCTGCTCAGGTGCATGCTATCATAAAAAACCTTGACACTTCCAAAGCATGTGGACCCGACCTCATCCCAGCTGTGCTATTAAAAAAGTGCTCAGCCGAAGTAGCTCCAGTTCTCTCCAAACTCCACAACAAATGCCTTAATGAATCTTGCTTTCCGAGCTGTTGGAAAACTGCTTCTGTGGTACCAGTATTCAAGAATTCTGGCGAAAGAACTGACCCATTAAATTATCGCCCTATTAGCCTCCTCCCACTTTTTGTCAAAATATTTGAGACCTTAATTAACCATGCTCTAGTCCAGCACCTTACAGATGCTAAACTTCTGACCGACCATCAATATGGATTTAGACAAGCCCGTTCCACGGCAGACATCCTCACTGTAATCTCTGAACGCATATACCATTCACTGGACAAAGCGGGAGAGGGCAGAGCGGTAGCTCTAGATATATCTAAGGCTTTTGACAGGGTATGGCATGAGGGTCTCCTCAGGAAGATTAGATCTTACGGTATCACTGGTAGAATACTTAACATAATTAAATCCTTCTTAGATAAGAGAAAAATCCAGGTTGTCCTCGACGGTCGTACGTCTAAACAATATAATATAAATGCGGGAGTGCCCCAGGGATCTATCCTTGGTCCTCTGCTGTTCCTGATATTCATAAATGACCTCCCCGACAAAATTGACTCTGAGATGGGTATATATGCTGATGACACCACACTCTATAGCAGGCACGACAGGAAAACAAATGAACATATATCTAAAGTAATGGCAGAAACACTAGAGGATGACCTCAAATTAGTAGTGGAATGGGGACAAAAATGGATGGTAACGTTCAATGCCACCAAGACAAAACTGGTTTCATTCAATAATTACAAGAAACCTTCTCTACCACCTATAGCAATGGCCAACAACTCTTTAGCTGAGAGTACGTCTTTCAAGCTCCTTGGCCTAACGGTCACAGGAAACATGAGTTGGAACAATTACATCGAGGGCATTGCCAGGACCGCTGCGAGGAAGGTGGGCTCTCTCTACCGTGCTAGAAAACTTCTAACACCCGAAAGTATCCTGTACCTCTATAAGGTCACTATTCGCCCATATATGGAGTATTGCTGTCACATTTGGGCCGGTGCATCGGCTACTAGTCTCTCGCTCCTTGACAGGGTTCAAAAGAGAGTCGCAAATCTGATAGGCCCTAAACTGGCATCAAAACTTCAGCCTCTGTCCCATCGTCGAAACGTTGCATCCCTCTGCCTGTTCTACAAGTATTATAATGGTGAATGCTCTGAAGAACTGCAAGCACTTGTGCCCCCACGACGTGAACACCCTCGACAGACCCGACAAGCTACAAAATCCCACCCCCACACTGTAGAGATCCCTAGATGTAAAAGATCTTTCTACTCCAGTAGTTTCTTCCCCCAGAACTGCTAGACTTTGGAATTCCATTCCCGGTCACTGCTTCCCCAACTGTACTGACATGCATAAGTTCAAGTGCAACGTGAACCAACATCTCGCTGCCCTAATCCCTACATAGTACCCCAGTAGATGTTTCCCCTGATAGTAGCCCCCTACATTAAAGTGGCAATGTGCCTTGTTTGGGGTGAAAATGTAAAAAAAAAAAAAAAAAAGTCGGCGCCGAGTCCTGTTGTCACACCTAGGCTCTGCCAGCGGCAATCTGATAGCACCAGGGATTACCATACTCTTCATCACATACAGGTATACTTTGGTGTTGACTTTAAAGCCGAGTTCGAAGATGTGAAGTGGCATAGTGTGACCCTCACTTGAAACCACACCAAAGACTATAATCCTGGCTGGAAACTTTGTTTTAATCAACATATGCACGTTCCTTTCATTCGTGGCTATCCAGCGATTCATTTTGAGGGTACTGGCAATGGTCCTGTTGTCATAACTTGGATTGCTAGGGAGCATGAGTAGTACAACGGCGCATCTCGCTCGTTGAACATAGTGTCACATTAAGACATGATATAATGCTTCTGTCGCTCTTGGGAATTGTACACAACTGGCCAACTAGTAGATCATCTGCAACAAAAACGAGAAACTCTTTTCATCAAACGGAAATGGCACCATGTTGTTTTTTAGGGAGACTATGTTATCGTTCTACTTTGTATAATTACATTATTTAAAATGTATTGACTTATAAAAAGAAAATCTTTTCTAAAATGCTAAATACATATGTAGAGCTTTTGTTAAGTAAAATTACATAAGTAAGATTATATACATGTAAATTTTAGAACCAAAAATAATAAATATTTTTTAAATATCTATTAGTGTAAAATTAACTTGGTTTCAACGATATAATGTCTTCTTTGAATAGTAATATTTTTTTTCATGGCATTATGTGACTAGAAAAAATCCGCTGAGTCTTAGACGGTAATTCTTTCAAATGGCTTAGTAAAGAGGTTAACGCTGTAAGGAATTAGAACTTATGCCTTAATACGTTGATTTTCAATAAATGCATATTATATTAATTTACTATCTGCATTATTCTAGCTTTTTTAAACGTACCAATTCCAAATTATGAAACGTTTATTTGGGATGGACGAGCAACTTTATGGATGTTTACAGTGACATTATGCCACAAAAAGGAAAACTCAAAACATGTTACATCATATCGTACAAAATAATTGCGTTGTATTTTCTTCTAAAACGTACGCATTTTAATTTACATAATGCTTACACGGGAAAATAATTTTTAATTCATTACAAGGCGAGGACATAACATGTTTCTTTAAATATTGTTTTGAAATTATCGTTGAAAGAGGTTAGTAGTTTTTACTTGTTACACTGTGTCATAAAAAAGGAAACATGCTACTATTCCTGGCTAAGGCTTTATATCATCGAAAATAATTGATTCTAAATGTGTATATGTTTATTTAGAAACATATCTGGCCTGTTTTGTTTTCATAAACTTACACATCACATATTATACAATGCAGAACAATTGCTAACCTATTACACGAGCACCAGCTTTTACTAACACATTAAAAACACGTTAGAAGATGTTACGTATTTTTATACTGACACAATATCACGAAAAAGAAAAAAAGTACAAAATTACTATTTTCTTATTAAAAGAATAATGTTAAATTATAAAATAATGATCCCCATCCAATCCAGGATAATCACGTTGAATCACCAGTTTCCGTTAGATCAACGAAGTAAAGCAACATTGAGCGTGGGCAGTACTGAAATGGGTGACCATTTGCGAATTCCAGGTGCTTTATGTGCTTTCTGCTTATCTCGGCTTTTTTTCCCACTCATCCTGGACTTCTCCTTGCAACTGGACTCAAGCAGTGCCGATTTAGATGTATGGCTTGAGATTACGCAACACTTGCTGCCCTCACAGAAGTGCGCATGGTCTTTTGAAACTGGACGGAGACATCGATAATCCAGAAAAATGATTAGCGACAGTAGTGAAATGTGATTTGTCTAATCAAATTATATTAATTATGAACTTAAAAATTGTGACTGCAAAATCAAAACAAGAATATTCAACTAATTATGATACTTAGTGATATTCTAACAAGACACGAACATTACAAATATAATCACAAATAATATGAGATCTAAAAATAATAAAATGATAAACCAAAATAGGTAGGAAAGTTCAAAACCTGAGAATAGCAGGGAGCAGAATAACATCAATGCCTTTGATCTCCAAAGAATTGAAGTATGCCAATAACAATATGAAAACAAATTACGTTTCTAATTTTTTGCATGAAGATTAGTTAATTGTATTATTTTGATGCTTTTAATTCTTCGTACTACTGTTCTCATCTTTAGTGTAATTTTTACAACGTTTCGTTCGATGTAACCTCCCACCTTCTTCAGTCGAACTTGAGAATGTTTCCATCGAACTCAGGAACCGTGGCGCAGTTGTTGGAGTATTTGATAAAATCATATAAAGTCATATTCTCATGAAGGTTGAAGATTTAATTCGTAGTGTGGGCGACCGAAAAGTACAATTGCAGTTTACTTACAACATCTATCTAGTCATGGCTGATGGAACCAGAGAATGGTATCCCCGTGAAGAAAATAAAGATTTCCAATTGAAATTTTGTCCAAATTCCTGAGTTCGACAGAACTATTAACTAGTTTGACAAGATACACCTGAGGAAGGTCGGAGATTACATCGATAAGATGCACCTGAAGGAGGTTGGAGCTTACATCGACCAAAAGGTTGTGAAAATACCATTCCAGATGAGAATAGTAGTCTGAAGAATCCAAATAAAACAAATGAAAACCAATGTATTTTTTTTAGTTTATAGCATACATTCACTATTAGTATTTACAATTATTCTCAGTTAAGTTTTTTTAATGAAACACTTCCTTGGTGAAACTGTTTTAAACCTGTTTACATTTATGTATTCTTCATTTATCTTAATCAAATAGGAACGACAATATTTTGCTATCAAACGAGAGTTGGTGAGCCAGATATCTTTGCTGAAAAGGCGATCCCATTTTTAAAAAGGGGTGGAAGGTAATAGTGCACATACACTCGAAGGTAGACGTTTATTATTATACATTTGGTTTGTGGTCGTTGGCTCTTCTTCAATAGAATGTTTACTATACCAATCTGAAAAGATTTGAAACCAGTCTGCGCATGCCTTACCGTCTGTTATTTCCGACGAACCCGGAAGTGTAGCCGGAAGTCCATCAACGGGGAACTTTAAACGAACACAAGACGATCGTTTCCTTTTTCGCTGAAGTCATATGAAAACTGCAATCGTTTCAATGGCTGCCTGTTGTTTTTTTGTTTTTGTTTTTCTGTTAGTAAGAGTTTTAACTCTTTTCGTCGTTTATAAAACCATTAGTATCTTGTTTAGTTTGTTTTGGTTTTCAGATGCATCAACTCCAGTCGATTGTTTACGCATTAAAACACGTTTTTGTACACGCCTGCGTATTGCCACATGAAGTTTTGTCTATTGTTCTTTTCTTCAGTTTTAAACGTTCAGTTTATTATTACTTTGCCACAACTAAACGCGCAATCTGAATAAACATATGTTACATAATATATAATAGTATATGTAATTATGGATAATAATACGTCTTTGCAGCTTTAGAAGACAATCACCAAGCCAGTCTATCACGATTGTCTTAATATCATTTTTAAACAGTTGCTTACGATTAAGTTTGAAATAGAATGTTCGTTGCTGAACGTGCATATTGAAAGGGAGTATTGTATTTTTGAATGCATATAAAAGAACTATAAAAGACATTGATTTGAATCCTAGAAGAGTAAAGCTGTAACCTAAAAATATAAGACAAACACATAATGTATATAAGAAGCATTTGAATGTACTTCTCTGCATAACTTGTTTATTTGTAATGTTTACTATATTTTATTTTTAGTCTATCCTTCATGGCGATCATTTAAAACGAATGTATACATAGTCAAGGAAATCGCTAAAACTTTAGAAACCATCCAATCTGAAATGGAATGGGGCCAAACCTGGGTGGTAACGTTCAAAGCCGCCTAGACCAAGCTTATTTCCTTTAATAATTACAATAAACCTTGTCAACCACTAATTGCCATGGCTAATGATATGCTACCTGAAAATACCTCCCTCACATCCCTAGGCTTAACATTCAAAACCAACATAGATTGGAAAAAATGCATTGAGGTAACTGCCAAGACTGCTATGAAGAAGGCGGGCACCTTCAATCGTGTTAGAAGGTTACTTACACCTGGGAGTATCCTGTATCTCTACGAAACCACTATTCGAGCATTCATTGAATATTGCTGTCACACTCGGGCTGGTACATCTTTCACTACTCTATTGCTATTAGATAGAGTTAACACAAATAGTTGCCAACCTAATAGGTTCCGCACTGTCGGCCAAACTACAACCTCTGTCCCATCACCGGGATGTAGCATCCCTGTGCCTGTTTCACAAGTACTTTAATGGTAAGTGCTCGGACGAATTCAAAGCACTGGTACCCCCTCGACGTAGACACCCTGACTAACCCAACAAGCTGCAAAATCCTACTCGTACACTGTAGAGATCCCTAGATGCCGAAAAGTCTTCTATTCAAATAGCTTCTTCCCTCCAACTGTTAGACTTTGAAATTCCATCCTAGGCCCCTGTCTCCTTGATTGTACTAACGTGCAGAAGTTCAAATATAATGTGGAAAGATATCTCGCTGCCAAACTTCCTGCATAGTATCCCTTCAAATCGGTTCCCAAATAATAGTGACTTACGACTAATCGTACTGCGCTTTGTTTGGAGCGAAAGAACAGTAAATTAAAAACCGCTAAAAACAAGCGGTACTCCTACGAAAGAAACCATTGAAGATTTTCGGCAAGTGTATTTGGATGGCTCCGAATAATAAGGTACAAGCTTTATTGTCACAAGCGTAAGATTTGTAAGCAAGAAACACAATTTCCAACGAAACTTAAAATAAATGTCGCAACCAGATGTTTTAAATTCCGAGAATCTGTTTTTAATGTTAAGAAACAACAAACACTTTTGGACAACTGGGATCGTGTATTAAGGAATGTAAAATATTCTTTACATGGCGAAGAGACTGAGATTAAGCCATTAGATACATTGGACTCAAATGACAAAAAATATGCGAATGTTGTTCGGGACAATATTACGGAAGAGGTCTTGATGGCCCTCGTGTTTTACACATTCGAATTACCAATTTTGTAATTCGTTTTGTAGAACTGAAAATCAAAAAAAAAATACAGATCATAAGAAGTCAACGTGACAAAAAATAGGAATTGATAAATCTACAAAGTGAAGGTATTGACAAAAAACAGGTATTGATAAATCTACAAAGTGAAGGGATTGACAAAAAACAGGTATTGCTAAATCTACAAAGTGAATGTATTGACAAAAAACAGGTATTGATAAATCTACAAAGTGAATGTATTGACAACAAAAACAGGTATTGATAAATCTACAAAGTGAAGATATTGACAAAAAGCAGGTATTGATAAATCTACAAAGTGAAGGTATTGACACAAAATAGGTATTGATAAATCTACAAAGTGAAGGTATTTACAAAAAACAGGTATTGATAAATCTACAAAGTTATGGTATTGACAAAAAACAGGTATTGATAAATCAACAAAGTGAAATTATTGACACAAAACAGATATTTATAACTCTAGAGAGTGAAGGTATTGACACAAAACAGGTATTGATAAATCTATAAAGTGAAGATATAAACAAAAAAAACAGTATTTATAAATCTACACAGTGAAGGTATGGACAAAAAACCGGTATTGATAAATTTACAAGGTGAAAGTATTTACAAAAAACAGGTATTGATAAATCTACAAAGTGAAGGTATTGACACAAAACAGGTATTGATAAATCTACAAAGTGAAAGTATTGACACAAAACAGGTATTGATACGTCTACAAAGTGACGGTATTGACAAAAAACAACTATTGATAATCTACAAAGTGAAGGGATTGGCAAAAAACAGGTATTGATAAATCTACATAGTGAAGATATTGACAAAAAACAGGTATTGATAAATCTACAAAGTTAACGTATTAACAAAAAAAACAGGTATTGATAAATCTACAAAGTGAAGGTATTGACAAAAAACTGGTATTAATAAATCTAAAAAGTGACGGTATCGACAAAAAACAAGTATTCATAAATCTACAAAGTGAAGGTATTGACAAAAAACAGGTATTGATAAATCTTTAAAGTGAAGTTTTTAACAAGAAACAGGTATTGATAAATCTACAAAGCGAAGGTATTGACAAAAAAACAGGTATTAATAAATCTACAAAGTTAACGTATTGACAAAAACAGGTATTAATAAATCTACAAAGTTAACGTATTGAAAAAAAACCTGGTATTGATAAATCTACATAGTGAAGATATTGACAAAAAACAGGTATTGATAAATCTAAAAAGTGACGGTATTGAAAAAAAACAAGTATTGATAAATCTACAAACCGAAGGTCTTGACAAAAAATAGCTATTAATAAATCTACAAAGTGAAGGTATTGACCCAAAACAGGTATTGATAAATCTACAAAGTGAAGGGATTGACAAAAAACAGGTATTGATAAATCTACAAAGTGAAGGTATTGACCCATAACAGGTATTGATAAATCTACAAAGTAGAGGTATTGACAAAAAAACAGGTATTGATAAATCTACAAAGTGAAGGTATTGACAAAAAAGGTATTGATAAATCTACATAGTGAAGATATTGACAAAAAACAGGTATTGATAAATCTACAAAGTTAACGTATTGACAAAAAACAGGTATTAATAGATCTACAAAATGTAGGTATTGACAAAAACAGGTATTGATAAATCTACAACGTGAAGGTATTGACAAAAAACAGGTATTGATAAATCTTAAAAGTGAAGTTTTTACCAAGAAACAAGTATTGATTAATCTACAAAGTGAATGTACTGACAAAAAACCGGTATTGATAAATCTACAAAGTGAAGGTATTGACAAAAAACAGGTATTGATAAATCTACAAAGTTAACGTTATGACAAAAAACAGGTATTGATAAATCTTTAAAGTGAATTTATAACAAAAAACAGGTATTCGTAAATCCACACAGTGAAGGTATTAAAAACAGAGGTATTGATTAATCTACATAGTGAATGTATTGACACAAAACAGGTATGTATAAATCTACAAAGTGAAGATATTGACAAAAAACAAGTATTGATAAATCTACAAAGTGAAGGTATTAACAGCAAAAACAGGTATTGATAAATCTACAAAGTGGAGATATTGAAAAAAAACAGGTATTGATAAATCTACAAAGTGAAGGTATTGACAAAAAACAGGTATTGGTAAATCTACAAAGTGAAGGTATTGACAAAAAACAGGTATTGATAAATCTACAAAGTGAAGGCATTGACAAAAACCAGGTATTGATAAATCTACAAAGTGAAGGTATTGACAAACAACAGGTATTGATAAATCTACAAAGGTAAGGTATTGACAAAAAACGGGTATTGATAAATCTACAAAGTGAAAGTATTGACAAAAAACAGGTATTGATAAATCTATAAAGTGAAGGTATTGACAAATATAGGTATTGATAAATCTACAAAATTAAGGTATTTATAAATCTACAATGTGAAGGTATTGACAAAAAACAGGTATTGATAAATCTACAAAGTGGAGTTCTATGGTGTGATCTTAATCTACCCTATTTTAGAAATAGACGGACCTTTCTAGATCTATGTTCTGAGTTTCAAGTTAGTGTCGTGGCAATCATTTCCACAGAGGCTGATGTAGAATTTGTACAACATGTTAATCTGTAATTCATTAAATACGCTTTCCTTATTTACAAGATTGTATTCCATCGTACTTTTTTTTACTTAAAATCGATCATTCACGGTCGCATCAATCCATATTAATATATTCAAATATTTACGCTTTGTATGAAATTTAATACATATCCATTTACAGCAAAGATTAAAATTTAAAACAAAGATTATTTAAATTTTAGTTTCTTCTTAAGATTGCTTAAGTTTAAAGAGTATAAAATTTACACCGAACTATTTTGCTCAGCGAAATAATTTTATTAGTAATCTATAGAATTTGTAACCATCAGGATGCTGGACTCAGGGTGGGTATTTTTTATAATATATCTCTATTTATAAAACACTAGCTTTTTGCTTATTTATTTTATAATTACAATTCATCGTTATCATTAATTTTGTTTAAACAAATAATTGTTGAGACCCATCGAGGGACCTTCTTTAGATGACACGATCACAAACCGTAATTAACATGAATTAAAAAAAATATTTCATTACACGTTAATAAATGGCAGTGGATCCTAAATCCCAATGCGTAATTTCTGTAGTATAAAGCACCAAACATTACATTTTGCAGGGTAAAGGTTCCCATAAACAATTTTCTAATTTGTATCCTTATTTCCTCGCCCCTGTAATGTCTCCATATCTTTTACGTTTGTCTTTAAATCCGGTGTGATTTCCAGGCATCGCTTTGTAATAAATACGAAATAAAAATAAAAAATTACTTTCTTGGGATTCAAAATACTTTGATCAATATTCGTGCGTAAAGGTAATTTATTAATTTCTATGAAAAAAAAAAGATCGGCTTAAAAGTAGTTGCTAATATAAGAGTACATTTTTGTCCTTTTGCGATTGTGAGGCTAACTCCCAAAAGTAAAACATTAAAAATATATTAATATCAAAATATTGTCAAAAATTACATTCAACTTTATGAAAATCAACAACACGACAAAATCAAAATAATAATGATATAATTACACAATAATAATAATAATAATAATAATAATAATAATAATACACACACACACACACATATATATATATATATATATATATTCTAGAAGTGTAAGCCATGTTTAGTTTCAGAACAGTCTCAGATTGTTCGTTGTTATAAACAAGTTTTGAGAGGTAACTGTTCTGTCTAATTCAAACTAGTCATAAGTTGAATATAAAAATATATATTTATTTTTGAGCAGAACGAACACAAAGGACTTCTCCATTATGAAAAATAGGGAGTATGTTGCAATGGTTTGGACAAAGAATGGGGTATGATCCCACACAGTCGGACGATTCTATTTATAAACGATGCTGCTAGGAACTGACGAATCGAATTAATTCTCGTTCTGCTACAAACCAATCAGAAACCAGAATTACTCCATAAATATTAAATCTTTTCTGTAGCAATTTCACATGTTTTTTCCATCTCGACACGGTAAGAATATTTTGCTCTGTGGAACTGTCTACTGCAAACAAGTCACCTCCCAAGACTTGTGTGTAACAACGAACCATCGGAAACTGTTCTGTCTACTGCAAACAAGTCACCTATCAAAACTTGTTTATAATAACGAACTATCTGAAACTGTTCTGAAACTAAACATGGCTTACACTTATATATATATATATATATATATATATATATATATATATATAAAGTAAGTTATGAAAATGTATGCCAGTTAAGCTACACAGAATCGTATGTGTTTTATCTCAATATGGAATAATCAGGCTAAAATATATAGAATTGGTGTGACTTGGTCTTTCTGTATATATGGTGTTATGTTTCATCGGACAATAGCTGGGCTTCACTCAGATTCAATATTAAGCATTATAGAACTAAATACTGACCATTCATAAATAAAATATTTAAAATATATGCCTGTGTAAGTATGTTTGTTAGTGTGATGTTTGTATGTTCTCTTACAAAAGGAAATCTAAAATGGGCTCTATTCTAACATTTAACGGGCAAGACAATGGAAGCATTCTCGAATCTCTAATTTAACTGCTAAATGCTCTTCGAGATAATAAAGGATTTTAAACTTCAAATATACTTTCTCATAAAATCTAATTCATTTATAACTAATAAATTCTGGGGTTAACCATACAAGTAGCTTTGGATCTGTGTTCCTATTTTAATTAAGTGAGCCAAGTGGACCAATCTGCTTTAAAACCTCCAAGATAACCTGTTTTGATTAAATCTATATCATATCGAGGAATACAATGGAAGTAATCCCGAATCTGTATGCTACAATCTATGTTCTGAATATCTACATGCTTCCACTTCTAAGCAATCGATTAGAATAGAAAGTAAACATTTTAATACGTATATTTTATTTTAATGAAAGTAAGCTATAAAATAGAACCCCGGAATTCAGCAGTAACAAAATCATTGGCAATCACTCGTGACGAGTATGATTGTTCTCTCGTTGGTGATATTGGTTCTGTTCATCTGTGGGTCCTCACATGGCTGTTAAGGCATATCCTTGACCCGCAGACTATTGCAGTGGGGACATGTGTGGGTGGTCGACTGGGTAGTGGAAGAGGCGGGAGGAGCTGAATTGATAGTAGATCTCTCCTTTTTCTACTTACTTCTTTTTTCTGTGACTCTGTGGAGCTCCTTTTCTGAGTGAGCCGTGCCTTCATGGATCATACTGCTCCATATGCCACTCTGGAGATCAGCATCCTCCCGGCTGATGAGACTGAAGTGGCACTGTCTCAGGTGAATGTTTATGTTGTCCTTACATCTCTTTTTCTGTCCTCTTTGTGACGGCTTTCCCTCTTTTGGCTGACCGTAGAGCATTTCCTTTGGAAGGCGGTTGTCAGGCATGCGCATAACATGGCCCTTGCGGGGATAACGCAACATATATATCAAAATACAGTACAGTATATGATACACGTGTATATAATCAAATAATATTATAAATAACACCGTAAAGTGGGTTAAATACCGTAACCTGGGGCCGGAAAAACATTGTTCTCCACATAGTCACCTGAAAAAACCGTATCCTAGACCACCTATCTCGAGGTTCTACTGTATGTAGAAAGCACTATTTCAAAGAGAAGGCGGAGTAAAAACATAGAAAGTTATTATAGGCGTAATGAAAATTTACAAAATAATGATCCTAATTACATCTCGGGAGACGTCGACTCATTCTATTACATATTAGCGGAACTATGTCAGTAATGACTAAGTTGGCTATTGTGCATTTTAACAAGGGTCACATTTAGTGCATGTCAGGTAAACTTTAATCTTCAAAACGAATCGTTTCCAGAGACGGGTAATATAAAGTTGAGACAGAAGGCAGAGATCAAACACCGTAGACAAAACAGGAATCAAATTGCATAACGTTTATTGAGAGAAAATTAAGATTTCCAAATAAGTCTCTCGATTGAAGCTATACGAATGAATTCCGTCCACTAATGTAGGAAATATGTAATCTCGGCGAATTTATCTTTCATGTCTGTCCGTCTGCGTTACTTATAACGTTAAGTAAAATAGTTAAGTTAAAGAAGTAAAAACTTGCTACGATAATATTAGTCTCTCTCTCTCACAAACTCTCTCGTTATCTCTCTCTTTTTCTCCTAAATCCATTATTCCTAATAAAAACTGCAAACACAGCGAACTTTTCCTTGTGTTATTTTCCTCATGAAAACGATTTTATTCGTCTTAGTTAAACAGAGATGACTATTAATGGCAACTCATGAAACCTGGCAAACGGAAATAGTGGCGTCAGATAAACGTATAAAAGACCAGCACGGGTAAACAGGCGCAGGTATGTATAATGACTGTTTCATTTTGTTATTGAAATGTTACAATGCTGCTATTATAAATATAAATAATTCTGATAGTTTCCGATTTATTATGATGGGGTTTCATTTCTACGATATGTCATATGTCGATTTAAGATGGTGATCGAACTTTACTTTGTTTAAATAACTGTTTAAATGCACTGTGATAATGTAATATAATCAAACCTGAACAATCCCTGGCTGCAACGTTCAAAAAGCTATTTATTACGCCGATCTGTTACTCTACAGCTCGAGATCTTGAACTGTGTGTATTTGGTGCTCAGAAACCTTGGCTTCACCGTCGAAAACTTGGATCTAGATACTATTATGCATAATTTCATACCGGCGTGTACCTTGCTATTCTTCCATCTCTGACCCTTTTCAGGTGAGATTGGGGCCCGAGAGGGACAGGAGTGTCAAGTAAAAAGCGATTTGTTTAAAAGTCGCTTGACACATTTTTCCACTTGCTACAGAAGCAAATTAAAGAGTTTGTTCGCTTTCTTTCCGTTCGTTAGACTCCTCGCCGATCAAGTTTAAGTGACCAACATAGTAGATGTATAACCTATTTAATCTAATTTTGAAACGGAACCGCATAAATATCTTAAAAGGCGACTCCTCCCTCTCACCTGCGATAGTCCCAATGTGGTTTACTTAATATACTGCACCAAATACACAGAATGCAAATTACGTTTGGAAAATAGGGCTTGAATTTCACTAACGCCTTAACTATCGAAAACCGACCATTAGAGACAAATTGCCACATTATCTAATAGCATGCATTACAATTTCCCAAACTACACCATAGCTTCAAAATTAAAGACACGGAAACAGAGATGAAAATACGAAACTGAACAGTTTCTGTGATTCAACTTCCGCATCAGTAAAGATACATTTGGGATCTATCAATAGTTATCCATTGTATAACCACAAAAACCAACGAGATTTTCTTACAGGGAAAGGATGAGTGTGTGAGGTTGGATAATAATTTATCTTTTTTATTACCTATTTTTTCTTGTTCGATATTTTCATTTGACTTTCTTCATATTCTCACTTTCATATATGATAGATATTGCATATTACTGTTATCTCTATCTATCTCTTTATATAGTTTTATGTGCACCTACGCGCATGACCACATAATGTGTGAATATCTGTAAGTGCGTCTAAATATATATATATATATATATATATATGTGTGTGTGTGTGTGTATGTGTGTGTATGTGTGTGTGCGTGTGTGTGTGTGTGTGTGCGTGTGTCTGTGTGTGTGTCTTGTATTTCGTAAGGATGAGAGCTATAATCTATGTATATTATTTAAATATGTATTATTTGAATACTCATTTTTAGCCGTTTTTTCAGCTAGGCGCTATCATGCATGAATAAAAGAAGCTGTCGAAAGCTATAGTGTGTATTTATTAATGTTGAACAATATTATGATGGCTGAGTGTAGGTGTCTATCTGCCTTACACATAGGGCGTTTATTTGTCCTCTCGGTTGTAGTGATTTGCCGTAATTTCATTGGTCAGTGTACTCAGAATTAGGTGTAAATAGATCTCTTGATCTAGGTTTCTAATCCTGCGATTGGAGTTAATACACTGATGAACTTACAAGGTTGCAACCTATGTGGGTATAAATAATATTTAAATGATTATATCTATATGAGGAAATAAGAATATTTCTATTAGATCACAGAATACATGAGGCAATTACCAATAAATCGGATGTCATAGCCCACAAGTTTATATTAAACATTGGAAGTATAATTAAATGTAATCGTTTACATGTTATGTTAAGCATACATTTTATATTATAATTTTATACATTACAAAGTTTATTATGTAAGTAATATTTTAATAGTATAATCAGTCTCCGAATATTAAATATTCACAATGTTTGGCCACGTGCATGGGCGATTCAAAGATTATTTTCCTATCACTATTACATAAAACTGTAAATAATCATGATTTTATAATCAGCATATTGACATTATCAACCTGAATTAAAATAACGTCCAATGGATAAAACGTGCAACCGATTCAAGAATAAAAGCAGGTCTTCACGGAGAGGCAAAATACTACAAGAATAAGGATAGGTAGAACACACAAAAAAAAATCAAAAGTATATTTCAGAATATGATCAATTTAAAAAAAAAATAAACGGTCTGTATATGCATATATGTGTGTGTGTGTTTGAGCATGTGCTTATATCTCTGTGTATATATTATATAGATATGTACGTATGTATATATATATATATATATACATTTGTGTATATGTGTGTATATTTTAATTTTAATAAAAAAAAGTAGACTCATTGAAGGACGCTTCGAGACGTTTTAAGCACTTCTTTCCTTTTCATTTTTTTCTCTTTCTTTGGCCAATAACTTCGGCGGGAGATGTCTGGCTGTTTAATTTATTGAATATAGCTATATATAGAAGATATTTATTAAATATAGCCATATATATAGAATATATTTATTAAATATATCTATATATATAGAAGATATTTATTAAATATAGCCATATATTTAGAAGATATTTATTAAATATAGCCATATATATAGAAGAGATTTATTAACTATAGCCATATATATAGAAGGTATTTATTAAATATAGCCATATATATATAGAAGATATTTATTAAATATGGCCATATATATAGAAGATATGTATTGAATATAGCTATGCCTGGCAAATATATTTTATCAAGATGGAATTTTTCACAAGTTTTAACTATTAAAATCGATATTTTTTAATAACCTATTTTATCACTACACAAACAGAAGAGTTCGGCATAGAAAAGCCACAGTAGTTTCTTTAATAAGACAGTTGCGCGTTCGAAATGAATAAAACTATAATACTTGAGCTTTGCATTTTGAAGTTTAATTCAAAAAATAATATAAAATGATTTTATAAAATCAACACTAGGTTCTCTATAGTGCAATTAAGACTACAATATATATTTATGGTAAATCACTGCGGGAAGGCAGATAAAGCTTCCTCGCGGTGCACTGCGATGGGTCTCTGCCTAGAGCAGATAATCACTCAATTTTATGTAAAAATAGACGATCCCACCGATTCCGATGCCGATAGAAGTATTGGAAGTGTGGAACATTCGTTGACACTTATTCAGTAGCGGGAAAGTTCCGAATCCGATAAAGATATGCTCTATATATTGAACAAATTCTTGTTTCATTTATATTTTGGAGTTCGGTATATTCAACGTGAATCTTTCCTGATTTAATATTCAAATAGGCGATACCTCTTCACAATATATGTGAAATATTTGTACCTTTGTTGTTAAAAGAGTTTACTCTCTGTTTAAGTGTATTCCTAATTTTATCTCCTATTTTCACTCGGTTAAATAAATTACGTAAGATTTCACACCTATATATAAAGTGCTTTTAGAGGTAACAAAAATTAAATTGATAACTCTATTTTCTTTAATTTGTTATTTTAATTCTATTGATTATTATTAGTTCAAATTGGTTTAGCAGTTCGTCATTGAGAGGCTGATACTTGACGGTTGCACATTTGTTTAAGGACGCGTCAATTCGAAGAGTTTACTAGTTTGATTTCGGTTATTGTTTTATATGAGTGCAAATTCCTGAACAAAACAATGAGATTGCCTGATGCTTCGTTATGTTGAGGCTTGCCAAATACTTTTGACTGGTTGGACATACATTAGGGATCGAAATATTGTCAGGTGCGGCTTGGAAATAAGAATGGACGGATCATAATGGAATCACATTATATAAAAGGAACTTTTAGTACCTTATGAACGTATTTGCGAGAAAAAAAACTATAGTAAAGACGAAACATGTATACAGAAAACAGCAAAATATTAAATTATTCTCGTCTCTACTTTTCCTACGTGTGTGATTAATAGTTCAAGCTGTAAACCGAAGGCAGCATCATAGTGTCAAAGAAGTGACTAATTAAAGGAATTCAGTTATGTCAGACTGGAAGAGAAACCAGGTGTTTGCCGAGAATGAACGTAGTCATTATGTATTATATGATGCTGTCAAAGACATAAATATGAAGCTTAATGCAGTTTGAATTCTTGAAAAAATGTTCTGCTGACTTGGATATAACTAGGAAGAGTACACTATACTTTTCTTGAACGACACACTGATCACTGTTTCGGGGCCCATATAGATCTCTTCTGTTTTCTCCATCGCTTAAATGCACCCGAGATGTTGCTAGCCCCTCTTTACTGCATAGTCACGTTCATTGTATGTGCTAGATTAATATCAAATCCCTGGTCTCACACACTTTATGAAGCATTCACAGCAAGAACGCGTCTTGCTACAAGCACAACAAAGTACTTTACTTTCCTTCTCATAGTACCAAAATACAAACGAAAATACAATGAGAATTTTTTCACACGTTTTATCTGTGAAACTAAATACCGCGTGACTGCTTTCCAACCGACTACAACATAGTTCAAATTTCATGTAAACAGATACTTGTTGGATATTCAAATTCTGCATATTCCAACCTATCATCTCTAGTCACACTGAAAATCTCATCCTTGAATAGTCTACAACCCTTGATAAGCGGTGACCCATTAGTAGATAAAGACAAATAATGTTAAGTATATCATAGATATATATCTATGAATAAAATTTAACTCTGCTGATGACTTTATGGGTATACTCGACGTACAATCATTCAAACACTCATACGAATGTCATACTTAATATAGATTATCATTCTTAACAAATTATAAATGTGATGCATTGAGCGGAAATTGAGGGAAAGGAAAAATGTCATCTGACTATCGCATCAGGAATGAGAATGGTAGACGATTCCGCGGCATATTCTCTGACTATCTTTACTTGAAGACAGACGTAAAAGACATCGTTACCGATTGATGTATACCCACCCTGAAAATGGTGATTTGAGATACAATTAAATAGAGAATTAATAACTATTGATCTTGCTGAATTTCTTAAGACCCTGGCTTGGTTTAGTTGTTTTGTTTTACGGCATTTCAATACATTTTGTCGAATCAAATCATTTTCGAAAAAAAAACTGTTTAGGGTTCAAGTTCTGCAATCATCTTCAATCGTCTTCATCTTCAAATATAACTAATTTTGGAAAGGTGTTTTGCTTTTCTTTCTATTTTCAAAAATATACCCATGCAGATTGGTTTGCTTGTTTTGTTTTACGGCATATTAACACAATTTGCTTTTGTTAATGCCGAATACAATACATTTTTTAAGAAATGGTTTTATGCTTTAAGTTATTTATATTCAAATATTTATTTACGGTGTTTTGTTTGACTGTTCTGTTGAGAACATTTTTGTTTTTAGTTTTAACTTTGCAGAAGCTAATTGCGTTTTGCAAAGGATAAAAAACGATAACATCAATGTTTGATGCATTTTAGGTCAGAAGTCAGTATTTTCATACAAATTGATCTCGTATCACCTACATAAGACACCTAAGATAGGAAGAATTAATAAATAGGGAATGGAACTAAAAAACGCGACACCGTATTTATTATCGATCGGTGTAAGTTTCAAGAGAAAAATTGCGTTAAGTATTAGTGAAGACAAAAACGCATGTTCTTAGAACTAATACCAAAGAAGTACTTGAAAAAACACACAAACTGACAGAGACAGATGGACAGACGCTTCAAAAATATTAGCATGAACAGAGGCAATAATTTCTATATTTTAGACTACTGAAGGACACCCGGGCTTGCTCGGTCGGAAAGTACGTTTACATATATTTTAATTCATATATATATATATATATACATCCACATACAGTACTGTTTCGCTGTTTCACAGCTCATCAGTGCGGATAGACAGGCAACTACCTCATACCTATATATATATATATATATATATATATATATATATATATACATATATATATATATTACTGATTTTACATGTTTAACTAAAATGGCAGAGGTCATCAGACAGAATCGAAAGTAAAACATTTAGTTCCCCAGCTGCGGTCCCTACCGTTTGAGTTAGCGACAGACAGATAGACAGTAAAGATTTAAAGTTAAACTATTTTAAGCTCTGAATGAATTTGCGCATGCACAAACGTAATAGAAATATATCGGCAAGTTGTAATGAACATTTTGCGTTTCAACTTCCTTACATAGTCTGTATGCGTTGTTCACCCATTCAAGCAAAGATGTTACTCGTTATAAACCATGTCTAATGTGTGATTTTTATTTACTGTTTAAGAGTTTACCGGGGGGGTCGGTTAAAACGCAGACAGACATACATCTACTTTATTTATATAGATGATTTAAAATAGTCTCAACATTGACAACTCCATCTCACTTACGATAAGCAATTAATGTCATATAAAATAAAGTTTAGAATTTCTTCTTTTGGAGAAAAACAAATTAGTTTTATGATCAATGATTTAATGAAAGAACGGTTTAATATAAGTTAACTTCGTTGGGTAACATTGTCTTTTATATTTTTATCAGTTTATTAAATGTATATTAATTTCCTATGGTATTTATTCTGATTAAATAAACTCAACATTGCTCATAAGAAAATATTTAACTGATAAATGTGCGTAAATCATAGAGAATAGCCGACAAAGTTTTTCTTCAAATTAAATACAGCTTCATGATAAACATTGAAAAACAACATTTTTCATTAATTGGAAATCATTATTGAGATGAGTAATTTGTATTATTTATCGATTTATTTATTGTGAACTATTATCCTCATTGTTTATGTTGCTCTTTTACGATGTTTCCACATGACGAAGGCCAGGGGAATAATTGGACGAAACGTTGTGAAAACAACAACTATAAGATGACGATAATAGTCGTCAATAAATAAATGGATAAACGTTTATCCATGTCTATCTCTAAGGTTTTTCTTTACCAATTTTTTTTTAATTCGTAGCAACATTTAACCTTTTTATTTCAGTTGTTTTACGCAAACAGAACGTTTATTTCACAGGGATGATGGAATAGAGTAAAAAGAAACTTCTCACAGTGTTACATGCGTAGGAGATTGCCTTGTTTAACAGAACATGCGTTAGAGATTGTCTTGTTTGACAGGACATGCGTTAGAGATTGTCTTGTTTAACAGAACATGCGTTAGAGATTGTCTTGTTTGACAGAACATGCGTTAGAGATTGTCTTGTTTGACAGAACATGCGTTAGAGATTGCCTTGTTTGACAGAACATGCGTTAGAGATTGTCTTGTTTGACAGGACATACGTTGGAGATTGTCTTGTTTGACGGAACATGTGTTGGAGATTACCTTGTTTGACAAAACATACGTTAGAGATTGTCTTGTTTGACAGAACATGCGTTAGAGATTGTCTTGTTTGACAGGACATACGTTGGAGATTGCCTTGTTTGACAGAACATGCGTTAGAGATTGCCTTGTTTGACAGAACATGCGTTAGAGATTGCCTTGTTTGACGGAACATGCGTTAGAGATTGCCTTGTTTGACAGAACATCCGTTAGAGATTGCCTTGTTTGACAGGACATACGTTAGAGATTGCCTTGTTTTACAGACCATGCGTTAGAGATTGCCTTGTTTGGCAGGACATGCGTTGCAGATTGCCTTGTTATACAGAACATGCGTTGGAGATTGCCTTGTTATACAGAACATGCGTTGAAGATCGCCTTGTTTGACAGAACATGCGTTGGAGATTGCCTTGTTTGACAGGACATACGTTAGAGATTGCCTTGTTTGACAGGTCATGCCTTAGAGATTGCCTTATTTGACAGACCATGCGTTAGAGATTACCTTGTTTAGCAGAACTTGATAAAAGATATTGCCTTCAATGTTTGCTTCAGTAGATCACCTAAACATTCACAGGATTTCTTCATGAATACAAAACGCGATGAATTCAAATTGAAGACGTGAAACTTTTATGATTCCAAGGGACTATACATCCTGCTTTTTTCTTCTTTCTAATCAACAAGTCGATACTTCTGAAATATGAAATTAAATACCTGATCGCAACACAAAGCAAACAGCATACGATTAATAAAAACTCATCTTGAAATACTATATTTCTATTTTGTGTGTGGTTAACAAAATAGTCAAACTTAAGAAGTTGCCAAAATGATAGATAAGTTTCGCAGGCACTTGGATCCCTTTGCAAAGTTTAAGCATAAAATAATTATAATAATTGCTATGTATTCTATTATGTTACTGTGGTAGAAAACTAATCCCACATGGTAACCATTCACCGATGTATGGAGTATTGTTGTCACATTTTGACGTTTATCTACCGCTGATGTCTCCCTCTTAAACACCGCAATAAAAAGAAAAAAAGAATCTCTAATCCTAATAGGTCCAGTGTTGTTAACCAAGCTACAATCACTGTTCTATTGCCACAACGAATCATTCTTGCACTGTTTTACAAGTGTTTAAATGGAATTTGCTCTGACGAAATCGTAGTACTTGTGTCCCTTCGACGTGAATATATTCGGATAATCCAATAAGTTGCAAAATTCCATGCCTTCACTTTATAGGTTCTTAAAGCTTTCTACTCTAATTAATTTCCCCTTGAAATGCTAGAATTCTTTCCCTTTATTATGCGTCCCTGACTATACTAGCACACAGAAATTTAAATATTATGCAAATAGATATCTTGCTGCTCAACTTCCTATATAGTACCGCTGTAGGCATAATGCTAAATAGTAGCCCTTTTTATTCATCTGTCAATATGCCTCGTTTGAGTAAAAGAAGGCTGCATAATAGCCAAAGATTTAACATATGCTCTAGAACAATATTCCACAACTTGTTACAGCCTTGGTTTTATTTTTGACCTGTCAACAGTGGTATACAAGTCTCAAACCATGGCATGTTCGCCCAGCTATTTGCAAGTCGTCATCCTCAGCTTTCTGTAGGTAGATCGTCTTTCTATACTATCTCTACACAGCTGCAGTTGAGATGCTGGGAAACACGCATATGTTTTTTTTTAAACTACGTCGTTGTAGAATGTGTTAATTATTCTTTCTGATTTGTGCTTATATGTATTTTGGACGTACTTTTCTGATTACTGGCAATACCTGCTGAAAGGTTATATTGACCAACATTATATCTTCCGAATTATAGTCAGGTTGTATGCGTTAGTAATTCTCTTTTCATTCTTATTAATGTTCATATTTACCTAATAGTAAAACACGTACGTATTTCCTTGATTCAGTTGTTTTTTTTTTATTCTGTAAGGAAGAGCGATTGAAATGAAAATTAGTTGGAGGAAACTAATAAACGATGTAATTATTTTTGTATAGAAATCTATGCACGCAAAGAAAACAGCAAATCTTCCCAATTAATCAGAAAACTCTTTCATAGAAAGTGAGTACTAAAGAACAAAATAGCAGTTATACCGAAGAAAATGATGATGACGTGAAAAAGTAAAAGACGTAAATAAAGAAGAAATGGAAAAACTTAAGGGCAAAAATGATAAGAATTAGCGAGTAAAATGGGAGGATACGGTATAGAAATTGCATCAATACAAACAGCGGCGTACGATTGGTGGGTAAGAGTGTAAAGTAAATTAATAAATGACGTAAATAAAGAAGAATAGGAGAGTTAAAAAGCAGCAGCGTACTTTAAGCTTTTCAGAGCAAATGAGATAAGAATTAGCAAGGATAAGTGAAGATTGGGCATGATAGTCACATCAACGTAAACAGCGGCGTAAGAGATATACGGCTGCAGTTGACATAATTAAATTATCAAACGACATAAATAAAAATACAAAGAGAAAACAGGTGGATACTAAGAGTAAAGAAGGAGGAAAAGAGAAATTGGATCACTAGTTGTTTAGTAAAAAGTAAATCAATAGAATTTGTTTTATTTGTGATTCATCGCAAATTTTCAATATTATTTTGAAGTTTTTATTTGAATTTTTATTATGAAATAAAAACTTGCTTTTTCATTGGAAAAAGGCAACAATGCATTATAGTTAACAGTCAAGACATAAAGTAATACAAGAAATAACTTTCACAAAAAAAACTACCGACCTATATAAATTTAAAGTTCTAAAACAGTAAGTTTAGTTATTTCTAATACGAGATTTCGCCGGTAGCTATTTTTTTATGAGTGGCTGACGCAATTTTTCGGCCTTTATGCCTTATGAGTGGCTGATGCCATTTTTTCAGCCTTTGCGCCTTATGAGTGGCTGACGCCATTTTTTCAGCCTTTATGCCTTATGAGTGGCTGACGCCATTTTTTCAGCCTTTATGCCTTATGAGTGGCTGACGCAATTTTTTCAGCCCTTATGTCTTATGAGTGACAGCCTTTATACCTTATGATTGACTACCGTAAAATTAAAAAAAATATTTTGTTGTAATTGCTACCGATATGTATATTTTTAACTGATTCAATGTTTTTATTCATCACAAAATAAACTGCGTGTCTGGATGCTTATCTCCGCATATGTTCAGCAATTTAGAGCTATATGTAGATCGAAGATAAATGCCGATATTTATTTTAAAATACAAAATGTATCATAACTTTATAACTATACAGGTTGTAGAAAATAAAATTTTCTTGTATCTGGGAAAAGTTATTTGTTCATATTTGTTTTTTTATTTTCCGATTTCTTGTCTGTTAACTATTCTCCATTTCTCTCGTGAATCTACTTTAAAAAGTCACTATGTCTGTCTGTTCGTCTATCTGTCTGTCTGCCTGTCTGTCGGCCTCCATATTATCAAACTCTATTACTTCCGAAACTACAAGCTGCAGAGCGGCTATGGGTCTTAAATGATTGGACTTTTTATGGTCCATTCTTTTATGGGTCTTTATCAGGTTAAAATAGTTTTAAAGGGGTCAAAATTTAAAAAAATCATTACATATTTATTATTATATACATATTATTATAAACATATATTTATATATTTATTATTATATGCATATTATTATATGTTTATTATTATATCCATATTATTATATATTTACTATTATATCCATATTATTATATACATTATTATATGCATTTATTATTTATCTTAGTTTATTTTTAATCAGTTCATATGCGTGTCACGTTGGTATAGGAGTAACGTCACCAGCTTAAATGCAACAGTTTTGCTTTTGGTTTCGATTCAAGCTGATGGAACTCTAATACTTTTTTTTACTTTTGAATTCACGACTCTATATTAATACATACGAAAGCTGGAAAAATTAAAATATCATATTTAAGAGTTTTTTTACGACCTGTAAAGAAGGGGCCTTCCCCCTCCACCCGCTAGTATAATGAAAGTAATGCTTTTAAATGTATTGACGCGATCCGCGGAGAAACCGTAGTGCTATTCTTATAGAGGTTTGTGATATATTTTTATTCTCTGGACGTCTAAGGCGAACAAATTTCCCCAACATTATTGTAACACTTTCATTTAATCGACAACACATTTATTTGACTATTCTGACTAATGTAATGTACGAATATCTCTTGTTATGACAATTTATCTTTAAACAGAATAAGTGCAACACTTTGATCATAGTCCACAAGTCAAGATAGTACATTTTCGTCCAAGTCTCACTTTTTGTACAACAACAAAAATATGCTTTATTTTCTTTTTAATTTTGCATTGCGGGATCCCTATCTTATGTAGGGTGATAATGTATGCGCAACATAAAATTTCCATTGTGTATCATTACATAAATATTTTATAAACTATAAACATGAAACTAAAGATACCGTATATATATATATATATATATATATATATATATATATATATATATATATATATATTTATTTATTTATTTACCAGTGCTGAAAAAACCGGACGAAAGTGCTCAATGTGTAGTCAGAGCAGTATATAGGAAATTTATTACTGTGAGTCCAGAATGAGTTTACAAATTGTTTCAGCTAAAGGAAAATCCTCAAAGAGAGGAAAAATCCAACTAGCAGCGTCAGAATTCATAGATGGACTAAGTTATAAAATCAAATAAGAATGGAAAAATCGTTATATACGTTATCTTATAGTTTTATGTGAATAGTTCATAAAATATTTATGTAATGCAATGGAAATTTTATCTTTGTGCATAAAGAAAATTATTTGTATATATATATATATATATATATATATGTAGAGAGAGAGAGAGAGAGAGAGAGAAATATGCGAACCTCATTCTTATTGAATGTTAATATACCCTGTGAACGTAGGATCTGAGTCTTTTTTATGCCGATGTATGAGATTGAATTATAATTATATTATTTTCAAATAAGCTTTTATGATCTGCCTCTTTTTGCTATTAATACCGATCTTTTTATTATCAGTTATTCCAAAGTAAAGTTCATACCATGTCTACAGTTAGACAGTATTTCACTTCTATGATAAAACAATTATTTTATAGCTTTAAATTCTAAAATTCTAAAAAGTCAAATAATATTATAATGTTCATACAATTAATGTATAATTATCGGTATGATCATAGGCAGATAGATAGTTTTGCCTGTTGGACAATAGATAGCATACTGATTCTAAGAAATGTTCGGGATTTAACAATATCTCAATCGGAATTTATTCTGGCAGAACGCTTAAAATCTATGCTTGATCGATCTAGATTTATATCTGACTCTTCATTACTCGGAATTAACGTTCTGAAAAAAGACAAAAGGAAATATGCAAATTAAATTGGAATATAATTTAGGTGTGTGTCATTAATACATACATATATATATACATGTATATGTCCACATACATGTATGTACACATATATATATGCATATATACGTACACATATATATATATATGTATATATATATATAAATATAAATACATATATATATACTTATATATGTGTGTATATATATATATTAAATGATATACTGAAATGCTGTAGAATTACAGATTGTATGATGCTGTAGACGTTAAATCAAAATCAATATTAGTATCAATATTTATGAGACAATCCTAAGCAGATAAAGAAAGCCCAATATGCGAGATAAAGAAGCAATATAAATGAAAACTATAAATTTAATTACGTTAGATTCTTAAGAGTAGTGATTGATGGATAGAAATCAGAAGCTAATAGTATTAATGCTATAATCCCTCAGGGGTCCATCCTGCACCCAAATCCCTTCCTGATCTACATCGATTATCCTCCAAATGACATCATTTAATCATTCCTAGACGTTTATGCTGAAGACACTGCCATCTATAGTAACACTTCAAAGGCCGTAAGTGACTAAATTCTCTCTGGTTCTCTCTCCTCTAAGCATTTGTTGTAAAGTTTGGAGAGAACTGTAGCTACTTCGGCTGAGCACTTTTTAATAGCACAGCTGGGATGAGTTCGGGTCCACATGCTTTTGAAGTGTCAAGGTTTTTTATGATAGCATGCACCTGAGCAGGGGTGATTTCCAGATCGTCTAGCGTGGCGTCTGTCCGCATAGGAAATTCAGGTAGGGGATGGTTGAAAGAGTCCATTGTGGAGTTTGAGGCAAACCGACTGGCAAGCATGTTAGCCTTGTCGGTTGCTGAGAAAACAACCCCGTGATTGTTGGTTAGTGGGGGAATTGTTGATTGCCCATTATTTACTACACTGTTGTAGATTTTCCAGAAGTCACGAGTTCCTAGTTTTTGTGCTTCGATGCGTTTTTTAGTGGTTTCTGTAAATTCTCTCTTAGCTGTCGCTATTTCTTACTCAACGTTATTTCTAGCTTCTATAGCAATATAGAGAATAAATGACAAAAAGTTATATTCCAAGATTCATGATGTTTACCATCTTATAATTTATTCTTCTTCTGTGTTAAGGGCATAACAGATTCACTGATTGATATAATTATTAAGTGTCAAGAATTGTATAAGTCAACTGAATTAAACACGAGTGTTTCATCCTTTCGGGAATCATCAGTGCAGGGTGTCACGATTAACGGCAGTCAAGAGACTCGAACCCCGGCAACAGAAGTCATGTCTGGCTTCATTAGCAAGGATCCGAACCAACAGGCTACCGTTGACCTCGAGAGATACAGTTGAAATTAAACATTTATTCTTTTTAAATGCTTTTAACGTCAGTCAGAGAGTAGTCTAATCATTAAATGACGATCCGCGCATATGTGCTAAGTTGACCGACTTCATTACAACTTAAAGTGCTCAACGATAAGAAACAAGTTTCTAAAAAGGGGGTATATATATATATATATATATATATATATATATATATATATATATATAGTGATACAGTCATTTTCGAAAGAAAGTATTCGCAGTGTGGAATGTCCGTTCTTTAAGTGTAAAGTAAAGACAAAGTTAAAAATAATATTAAACTTTCTGGTATGAAGACAAAACCTGTTTTTAAAATATTGCCTAAGATAGAAAGTTATGAAGGAAAACATATACCGCAGACATTAACACTTATGTAAACACAATTATCAAATCAAGCCAATTTACATGGAGCGTGAACAGAAAGTAGGCTGGCTCAACCTGTAATTTGTAAGTCATACAGCTTGGTTTGTGGGAGCGAGACTGGCCTTGTATCACACAATCGGTAAAAACATTGAAAGTGAGAGTGTAACAGCGTAGATTTATGGCCCGTAGGCTTCGAACACGATGAGAGAATTTGTCCGTCTGTCCGTCTGTCCGTTTATTAGTCTTCATATTTTCAAACTCTATCTCCCACTGAAACTAGATGTTCATGAATGGTTGTTTTGAACCGGACACAATAGTTTTTAACGTGTCAAAGAGTGGTAAAATTGAAAAAAATCGTCATACATTTGTACATTCATCTTTGTTGGTTTACAATTTTTAACTAGTGAGGGGGGGGCGCCTGGCTTTGTTCGGATCTAAAATATGTTTCAATGTGATATCTTAATTTGTCCAGATTTTGTATATATTATTATAGATTTGTGATTTAAAAAAGTAAAAAGAGTTCCATCGGTTTGAATCGAAACCGAAACCGTAGCATTCAAATCCAGTGACGTTACCAGTGTACCGACGTGACACGTGTATAAACTGATAAAAAATTAAAAATTAAAAAAAAAATACAGTGACTGTACAAAATGTATAATATATATATTTTTTTCATTTTTTTACCCTTTTCGATCCATTAAAAACTACTTAAACTTGCTAAAGAACGATCCATAAAAAAATCCAATCATTTGAGGCCCCTAACGCCGCTCTGCCACTTTCAGTTTCGAAAGACATAGAGTTTGAAAAGATGGAGACAGACATATAATTTTTACATGTTAGATTTTTAAACAGTTTATATGCGTCTTACGTTGGTACATTGATATGGTCACCAGTTAAGAATGGTACATTATTGCTTTCGGTTTTTATTCTAACTGATGGTATCAAAATCCTTTGTTTTTTTACTTTTGTAAACACAACTCTGTCACAATATATACGAAATCTGGATAAATTAAAATATATTTAAGCATATTTTACGACCGGGCAGAGCCGCGCGTTTCCTCCCACTGCTAGTATATATATATACTAGCGGCAGTGATGAGTTGTTATACAACGAAACAGGACTGCATGTCGATGACTACAAATATATATATTTACAAAAATCGACAATGGAACAATCTACACACACACATATGTGTGTGTGTGTGTGTGTGTGTGTGTGTGTGTGTGTGTGTGTGTGTGTGTGTGTGTGTGTGTGTGTGTGTAGATTGTTCCATTGTCGATTTTTGTAACTATAGTTACTTCAGATCCTTGTTTGACTCGGACATGAGGCTTGCGCCCAATTCAAAAACACCGCGCTTTATTCCTCAAAGTTCTATTGAATCAAAGTCCGACTATCTTTGCTATGAATAGTCAAAGCGACGCAAGACGATCATGCATCAAACACTAAACCGACTCGACGACGAAAGAAGCGGTGAATTAGCCTTCCTTCATTGCGAAGATTTCTATTATCAGTTAATTGGTTCGATCAGTAATCAATCGGTAATTTGCAAAATGACATTTGGTGACATTAGAAATTGCTGCGATTGAATAACGGGTCGAGGTAGAAATTAGACGAACGTGTGTGAATGGATAAGATTGGTATTAATGGCGGGCGGTGCGCATGCGCAGAGAAGACGACCGGAAAGAAGACAATGACGACCGGAAGAGACGAGAACCATTGATTAAGGGTCAGGGTCAGAGTTCAACATCAATTTTAGGAAATTAGGAATGGAGAAAAGAAGGTGCAGTGGGAAAGAAGGACTAGTAGAAGATATCGCTGCGAAGAAATGAAGATGCGGCAAAGTATGCTAAAGAGAATGGAAGGATCTATGAAAGCATGTGAATAATGTTGTGTAATTACGGTATGAGTAATTAACTATCGAAAGTGCCGTCATACAATTGTAGGTAGATATTATGTGAGTGAGGACTTCATATTAGTATAAAGTAGTATAGTTAGATGTATGTGAACAGATATACATATGTAATGATCTATAGACAGATATATGAGATGTATTATTTTTCTACGTCTGTCTGACTGTTCGTTCCACTTTTCGTCGTAAACATTTTTTGTCGATCTGGCTAAAATATTGTATGATAAGGCACACAACTATGCATTAGAAATGCAAATGTTGCAGATTAGCATTGAATTTGATCTGTGGTCATTTGCATCAAATACACAAGATTCGCTGAATATCGACCTCTTTTTAAGATCACTTAGGTTTTAAATTTTTAATATATCTAGCGTCAAAATGGTCTGATGAAGTTTAATGAAAATTTTAATAGAGATAATATATCGAGGTTTTATATGTTTTGATTTTAGACGAAAAAAAGTTGTTAAAGGGTTGAAAAATTGGACAAATGCAAGTGGAGCTGAAGCGGATCCTTTTCACATGGACAAATGCACAACTATACGTTTCAGTTGGTTAATTTGTAAAGTTTTCATATGCATGCAGCTTTAAATTAAATGGTAGCGAATATTGAAAAATGGATTAAAAAGAAAGAATATGGAAAGCTTAGCGCTAATATTACAAGCAAACTTTATATATATATATATATATATATATATATATATGATATATACATCATATATAATATATATATCATAAATATATATATATATATATATATATATATCTATATCTATTCTATATATCTATAAAAACAGAGATGTGTGTGCCACAGACGATTTCTGATTGGTTAATCCAATAATCACATCTCCTAAAAAAGTATAGTTCTTACGCTCTTAACTTTACCATAAAATATTTTGGTCTTATTTATTGTCCATCTTGGAAGGGTTTAATTTTTTTCTAACTTGCCATTTACAAATTAGAAAAATACGAAACTTCACAATCAAACCTCCGACTCAACGTCCGCCATTCACACAACAAGAAAGCAAACGCGGGACAGATTATTAGTACTACTACTACTACAAACAATACAGCACGAAAACACGCGCACACACGCACACACACTCACGTCCACTACCGTCCTTGGCTACGTCACGTTGTTATGGCAACACGATAAATACACAGTAAATTTGATTTTCTTCATTTCTACGCAAATATTACACAAATATAAATCATATAGAATATCTGTATGAATATAATTACACGTAATAGTTAAATAAAGATGATCATCGTATAAGAGAACCGAAAAAAAAACTAATAGGGTATTTGTATATAGTTGTATTTTCTTTTTAAATAAATAGAAAAAAGGGGTGTTGATAAGACTATCGATACTTATACAGTTTAGTGACGACATTAAAAAATGGAAATATTGAAAAAAAAATTTATTGTACGTAACTGTTATAGACTGAAGTTCTCCGAAAAAAAATTTCACTTCATTTGATCAAGTAGTTTTGTTCTTACAGCGAAAAACAATTATTTAACACGACGACGTCAACGTGGCCATTTTGGAAATGTACCTAGCAGAATACCTCCATTTTAGGCCAAATTTCGCAATCTAGCCTTTTTTTCTCGCCATATTGAGATGTGCACAAAACGCACAACACATCTGCAATTGTTTTACGTTTATTTTTTTTTTAAATCTGCAATTTTTTTGCGTATTTTTTTTTTTATTAAATAAGAATACTATTGAATATGCAAAGAAATTGAAGAATGCAAAGAATTGAATAATTTTTATACGAGATTATTTTCGAAACATGCTCAGTTGGACACGAATGGATAACTTCGAAACTTCGTTTATTTACTTCTGTTACAAATTAAAAAAAAACACCCCAAAAATGGCATCTGTCTTCGCAAAAAAAAAAAATCTCATTCTGGTGGGGGGGGAAGGACTAGATTGGCCTAAAATGGAGGTATTCTGCTATGTACGGCAGTTACCTGCCCTTGGGGAATTCCTGGGCCTGCAATAACATTTCCAAAATGGCCACGTTGACGTAGCCGTGATAAATCATTGTTTTTCGCTGTAAAAAAAACTACTTGATCAAATGAAGTGAAATTTTTTTCGGAGAACTTCAGTCTATGACAGTTACGTACAATAAAAAATTTTTTTCAATATTTCCATTTTTTAATGTCGTCACTAAACTGTATAAGTACCAGACTATCAATACACACAAAAAAATATAGATTTATTTTTGGGTAACGTTCCCCCGGGTTTTCCTTTCACTTCAGTAAATAATGGTCTTTTGTTATATATATGGCGTACTATTATCCTTATATATATGATGTTTATGTTTATATATATGTATAAGTGATAGTGTCTGTGTGTGTCTGTGCGTCTGTGTGCATTTCCCTACGCTAAAACTCTGTCAATTTTAAGCCTACAGATTCGAAATTTGATATACAGGGTACTGAGATTTGGGAAAATCGATGTGATAGGTTTTCGACAGAAATTTGGCGATTAAGTGGTCAATATTCAACAATTAGACCTTTGAGAACTCTACCAAACTCCTCCTACAATTTAAGGTCTGAACACGTGATATTTTATATATAGATTCCTTGGACATGGATCTAACTTATTAACTTTACTTGATCCCTAAACAATAAATGTTAAGAGGTCATAATAGGGGTCAAAGTTTAAAAAAATTGACCTTTTTTTTCCTCAGCATACACTTCAAAACACCTGGGCAACGCCGGGCATCGATTGCTAGTATATATATATATATATATATATATATATATATATATATATATATATATATATATATATATAGAAAATTTGTCTATATCCCTTAAAGAGAATATGATAAAAAGATGGAGTAATTTTATTAAGCATTTATGGGCAAAGACACTTGCTAGTAGCGTTATTCAATCAGAAAGAGGAATTCAGTTTTCATCTGATAATTTGCCTTTAATTCCGGACAGTTCCAATAAAATCCGACGATTTAATGTCTTTAATGCTACAGCCACGACGATTCATATGCAATTCTATATACTGCCGTCGTCAACATCCGTGCCATGGTGGTCTGAAAGCTACCGGCAGCTTTTCCTGGAGTAAATAATCCGGCTATAAAACGATTTCCATATAATTGATTGTTTGTGAGGATAAGTAAATAAATACTTTGATTGTTGCTCGGTTTGGAGATTTAACGACTGATTCTATCCCTGTCCATTTTCAACTTTGCTCTTAATCTTTATAACCCGGCCGTTGCGATTAGCTAGGTTGCTCTTGTGGCCAAGAACATTTGATCTGATTGAAGATCGTCAACATGCAATGTCTTTAGCAAGATTGATGTTTCGAAGAAAGGTCGAATAGGCATCGATTCAATTGCGGATTTAACGATTTCGAGGGGCTTAGGAGTTTGATTTGTAATTTGAAGGATAACAGCAATGAGATTAGGAAACTTTGAAGGACAATGAATGAACAAGAAACAGAATAAAGGGAGATAAATTTGATGAAGAAAAAGGGTAGATGAAAAGAAATAAAAGATCTACTGACAAGAAAACGCAAGAAAAAAACTAGGTATTAAAAAAACGAAATAAATAAATAAATAAATAAAGCATAAAGTTTTGATGAAATCAAAAATGGAGTATTAAATGAAAAATACGGAAAAAATAAAATATCGAAATGGTTACATTTAAAGTAAAAGTAAATATAGAAGCGTATAATACAAAGTAAACGAAAAGAGAAATGAATAAATAAGATGGTTGGTTGGTTGTTTTTGTTTTACGGCATATCAACCCTTTTCAGGTTATTTAATGCCGAATCCAAAGATTTTGAAGAAAGATTTTTAATAGAATATATTTGTTTTTCTCAAGTCGGTTTCTATTTAACCCATAGTTGGGACCCTGACAGGTACTACCACTCCGGGGAAGAGTGGACCTGGGAGCAATGGCAATTAAAGGGTGACTCCAGACTTCCCAAAGCCCGCAAGCTGGGGCCTCACCACTTGATATAGTTTAAGGTCATATCCAGGATTGAATAAATAAGAAGTGATGAAATAATTACTGATAAAGTGAAGATAAGATTTAAAATTTATGCAGAATATTAATGCTAAAAAATTTTCCAATTCGAGTAATTCATATAAACTCTCTCTCTCTCTCTCTCTCTCTCTCTCTCTCTCACTCTCTCTGTCTCTCTCTCTCTTTCTGTCTCTCTCTCTTCCTCTCTTCAATATGATTTAAAAGTTTAAAAAAGAAATGACTCGAGAATCAAAAGCCAAACGTTTAGCTTACGATTTATTTTTGCCTTTGCTGTTAATGACTGAGCAATGAAGATCTGTTTACTGCAAGACTAAAAATTAAAACATGAACTAATAGCTACTACGTTATGCATGCATATTTGTAATTCCGGTCTTCGAACTTCATTTGGCAAATTTCATTTTTCTTCTTTAATTTTCACACCTTTGTACCTATTTTCCCGGTCTAAACCCCCAATATAAAGTTTGCCATGCGTTCATATACTTTATATATGAAGTTTCATGGCTATAGAAAAAAAAACCGTAGGCAAAATTTTCTAAACAAAAATATATACGTATGCATATATGAAAAGAGTTTTGTGTTTACTCTAACTTTTTACGCAATGTACAATATCTGCATTCATATAATTACACCTAATAGTTCACTAAAAATACTCATCTCATAACAAAACCAAAATAATTGATAGGGAATTAATTAAAATGAATGTTCAAAAATATGTGAAAATTAGCTAGATTCTTTTCTAGTGAATGCAATTCCACGATCCATGTATAACAAAGTTGTATTTTCTCTTTAAATAAATAGAAAATAGGGGTTTAATATGAATACCAATGCACACAAAAAAGCAGTTTTATAGGAGTATAGATACGTCGTGTTCCAGTTTGTTCACAATTTCATTAATATGTATAGAAGGTACACTCTATCACAAATACATTTTTATACTGAAAACGGATTTTTATGCATATACATTCATGCTGATTTATATTTATATATATATATATATATATAATTTTTTTTTGCTATAATAATTAAATACCTACAGACACTAGTGTTTCACCCTTTCGGGATTCTTCAGTGCAGGGTGTCACGATTAACACCAGCCGAACAATTCGAAATCCGCACCACGAGACATATCTGGCTCGAGTAGCGGAGACCGTATCCATTCGACTACCATTAACCGCGTGAAATAGCGTTGAATTTAAACATTTTAATTTTAAATGTTCATTTACGTTAGTCAGAGAGTGATCTAATCGTTATACGATGATATATGCATAATGCATATATGCATATATATGCATATATATATGTATGTATATAGTATATATATATATGTATATAGTATATATATATATGTATGTATATAGTATTTATTCAAAGACAATAATCCTTCAAAGAGTAACAATTCTTCAAATATATATATATATATATATATATATATATATATATATATATATATATATATATATATATATACCGTTTTAATCTCATTTATATATTACGTTCAATATAATAATCGATAGAGAATTGTCTCTATAATAATAGATACGTAATCTGTATGGATATAACTATTTTATTTAAGTTTATCTTATGATCGAACAACGCCGGTTTGTTTGCTGATATAAACATATATAGACTAAAATACATCTCGAATTAACAAACATTGAATGAAAGTGATATTTGGAAAAAAAAACGAAAAAGAAAAGTGCAATAGATAAAATAAGAAGAATGAAAGCATAAAAACGAATAAAATAAAAAAATAAAGAATAAAATAATAACATTTGAAATGTTTTCAAAAGCATAAAATTTAAAAAACAATGGAAATATTGTATTCTTCTTGACTTAGTTCATTCTCAAAAATATTTTCACTACTACTACTGCTACTTCTCTTTCATACTACTACTACTACGACGACGACGATGACGACGATGACGACTTCTACGGATAATACTACTGCTACTTATCCTACTACTGTTATAACTAGTAGTAGTAGTAGTAGTAGTACTACTACTACTACTACTACTACTAATAATAATAATAATAATGTAACTACCATTTTAAAAATGTTTCTCAATAAAGTCTTTCAAGATTGTGTCATACTTTCGCCTCTACAACGAACATAATTGGTAAACAGTTCAAAGACAGCTTTCTTGAAAGTTTTACTAATAAAATTCGTTACCAGCAGCGCACAATACTTGTAAATGTAATTTATTCAATTTGAAACAATCGATCCATTCTGCGTATAGACGGTTTCCTTACCAGAAACACCTCAAGGGTGACGTCTTGTCGTTGAAGACAAGTGTCTCCATCAGGATAATATCTGAATATCTTCGCGGATATTTATGCTTAACCAACCACCTTGAAAGAGATTAGAATCTTCCTTTGGCAGTAGAAGATTTGCCTTCTGGATTAGACAACGACAACATTCTTTCTAGGACAGACTTAAGACATCAGATGCGTTCAGTGGAGAAAGGGAAACCAGGATTCTAATGTTTAACATCTGTTTTATGTCATGAGATTCAGATGACGAACAAGCATCGTTCTTTACTTTTGGTTTTATTTATTGTTTTCGAAAGTATCTTTCCCCTTTTTTTATTTATTTTTTTCTTGTTTAGTTTTTATAAAATATTTTCTTTTCTTTTTTTTCCCCTCTGAATCGCTTCCGTTCTGTATAGTTTTCTTCTTCCTTTATTCATTTAAGTTTTTTCTTTTTTCTCTTCGATAATTCATGTTTTGTTCCATTCATTCAACAATTCTTTCATTCACATTTCCTCACTTTTTTTTTTAAACGTTTCTTCACTTCCACTTTTACTTTTACCTGCCCCGTAGAGGTTGCCGTTTGTGCGCTACAGATGACCTGTCAAACAGCCCTCCCCCACACTTTCCTGTCCTTCGCATATTTGACCGGCTCGCTTAGCTTCAATCCTGTCAATTCTGTTATATCGTCTTCCCATCTCTTCTTCTGTCTTCCTCTCTTTCTTCCTCCTCTGATTGTTCCTTAGAGCATTGTATTGGCAAGCATCTCTCCTCTTGTTACGTGTCCGAACCATTTTAGTTTGCGTCTCGTAATTGTGATGAAATCTTCATAAGGACTAATGGCATGCATTATTCGGTTTTTGACTTGGTTTTGTGTGCTTTGTAAGAGATGCCAACCAGTCCTCTGAAGCATCTCATTTCTGAGGCCTGAATCCTCTTCTCTAACTCTGCCGAGAGAATCCATATTTCAAAAGCATACAGGAAAACTGAATAGACATTTCTATACTTACATTATTCAATGTTTCATTTATATTCGACTAGCATTTCAGCCCGGCGTTGCCCGATTGTTTGGAGGTGTATGTTGAGCAAAAAAAAAAAGGTCAATTTTTTAAACATTGACCCCTATTATGACTACTTAAAATTTATTGTTTTGGGCTCAAATCAAGTCATTAAGTTATATTCGTGTCCTATAAATCTATATCTAAACTTTCAAGTTTCATGACTTTTAATGTAACTAGACAGGCAAATACATTTTTTTAAATAATTGAATGAAGTTTTAATTACAAACTCCATGTATGGAAAAAATATGTTACTTTTAGCTTTATAATTTTTTTCCTTCATAATAATTGATCAACAAAGCTTTAATTTTTTTCCTTATACTTTTTTATAAGTAAAGAAAAACTGCTTGTGTTTATTTTTACATCAAACATAAATTTTTGGCATAATATTTCACAGTTTTAGCATCACTTTTAGTCAGTTTTTAATGTCATGATTAAAATCATTTTTCCTTTCTTATTTTCTAATTAATAATAACCAATGACCCACACTTTTTCCATGAAATAGATTATACTGTATTTATATTCATATAACGAATATGAAAGAAAGTTACACCCATGTAAAGTGCATTCTTTCTATAGATAATTTCCTGATTTTTTGTAGATCTTTAAAGACAGACTTTGTTACAAAAATCAAAAACGCTCCATAAATTTATCGGTCACCAATATATATATATATATATATATATATATATATATATATATATATATATATATATATATGAACGTGCATAAAGGAGAAAATGCTGCCCACATATACTAATTATAGATAGATAGATAGATAGATAGATAGATAGATAGATAGATAGCTGCATTATGTAGAAAGAGTTCGCATACGTGAGCTCATAAATGTCGCTTTACAAATTTTGTAAATTACTAAAATGAAAAATGTTGCATTTCATCACTTTATGTCTACGCGCGCTTATTCTTGTCTTTGATGTAACATAATCAAATTTATTTCCACGGTAAAAATTTTAGCTTTAAATTCTCCATATTTTATTTTTATTTTTACATGGAAAGAAACTGAATTCATCACGTCTTACATTCAAACACTTTAAATGTTTGAGATTTTCTTATTTATTCTCCTATTCATTTTCCCATTTATGTAATTAAACAATATTTGATTAATCGTCCAATCTTGAACCCAATCTCTTCCTCTTGTACGAATAGCTAAATTAATTTCCTCAAAAGCTATCAACAAAATGTGGCCAAGATTATTTGGACGTGCATAATAACGCTTACGTTCCCAACAGCTCGGCATCATATGCAAACTATTAAAATAGTGTTTCATGAAAACGTCAAATTTATTGTATAATCACAAGTGATTGATTCCAACGATGTCAATACTTAATCTAAAATTCAATGTCAGGTTTGGTTCAATAATGAGTTGCAGAAATCTAATTAAGAGCACCCCAAAGATTGAGTGCCGTAAAATGAGAAAATGTGTGTTTTGTGTCTGAGGATTCATTGTTGAATATGTATAATTTATCACGCGGAATAAATTTTACTTGCCTTAGAAGTGTGCATTCTATTTAATATATATATATATATATATATATATATATATATATATATATATATATATATAAAGCAAACATTATTAAATACAACGGAAACCTTTTATAGTTTATATACTTTATAGTTTGTGCCTTTAGTAATAATTATAGGACTTTTAGTAGTATTTTCGATTTTAATATAAAAAAATTATACGGTAAATCGAAAAAATAAAAACAGAATCATAAAGCTAAGAATGTCCGTTGTATTTGATAATGTTTGCTAGAATGAAAAAATGCTACCTTAATATACCAATATATATACATATATATATATAGATATATATATATATATGCACATACATGCGAATATATATGTATATATATATATATATTGTTGATTTTAAACGATAAATACAGTTAACTATCGCCTTCGCCTCGAAGATCGTTTTATTTAGAAAATCGCCCATAATTTATTTGGACGTAGATAAATCATATTTTTATTCATTTATTATTTATTATTTTTGGGGAGGATATTTTGTAATTTTTAATTATTTTTTTTTAATTTCTATTTCTTTTATTTTGTATTATTTCTAGATCTTTACTGTTTTAAAAATAATAGTATGCATATATATATATATATATATATATATATATATATATATATATATATATATATATATATATATATATATATTAACCTGCACTTACTTTTTAAAAAATGGAATTCAAGCAAGCAAGCAAGGAAAGACGCTCGGGCGGTCTACAACGTTTTATAATTCTTTTGTGATTTTTAAAAATATGATGTGCGTCTTCATTCTTTGGAATTTTTTGTTTTTCATTCTATTTTTTTTTTTAATTTGAGTTCCTTTCTTTTACTTTTCATTATATCTTGATTTGGTGATTGTGCACTTTATTTTGCTATTTTTAGATAGACATTTATACTGAAATCAGTTCTGATGGTACGTTTTTTTATTAAATATCTAGGTAAATGTACATATAGTAAACACCCAATCTCCGTGTTAAGAATGGTTTTCTAAATAATCACGTTATTATCTCAGCACAGTCTATAAACTGTACAATTATTCTTTATTTTCATGACATTTATTCAAGCTTTTTTATAATACACAAACGAGTGACTTTACTATTAAAATGCCCAATCATATATTTACCCAAAAAAAAAGAGTCGTTGATCACGACTGTCACACTCTCGACAAACAGAAGGATCTTAAAGCCCAGAATTTTTAGTTTCATAATAATTGGAAAAATGTCAATTCATTTCCTGCTATGTCACGTAAACGCTTTTTGAAACAAATCTATAAAATTGTCTAAATTTATTTCCTTGGTTCTTCTGCTTATCCTTTCGTTCTCTATTCCTGTTCACCTTCTATCATACTACCTCCGATAGTTTTCTTTTAGTGTCATATCGTTAGCCAGATAACAGAAAAATGGTCAAACGTGCTAAATTCGATACGGCAGATGTTCATGATTTTTATATCACCAGAGACATGTTTTAGGCTTATTTTTATTTTGATATCTACCATCCGGAATCGGATCCATGATCAGTAAAATGAGTCGATTTTGAATTTCTTGCATAATTATTTAAGATTTCCCTAAATATCAAAATAATGTACTACATGATGTAAAAGAAAACGAAAATCTTCTTAAATGAAAAGCTTATGTTTGACACATATTCGCCCTTTTTGTCATTTGCTTTGTTTTCTTTTCATTTATTCGCGTAAGCAAGTGATTGTAACTATATATCTCATATTCAAGTCTTATACTCCTTTTGTCACTGCAGTTTTCTCTATTTTGTTCGACTGTAAGAGCACATATCGACTTCGTAATCTAATGCCTCTTCTTTTCTCTTTGACCTCGTTTTCGCAGGGCATGTCGTTAGTCTTTTTTTCTACTCTATCAATATTTCTATGATAGATGCTTGACTAAGCTTTACGCTCCGGTCCCTCCGTAATAAGTTATTAGTAAGAACTCATCTTCTTAGCAACATTGCAAAGATTTCTTCTTTCTTTCTCTGTACACTTAAAACCAAACGAAACTTCCATGAACATGGTTAATTTTCAAGAAATGCCTACCCGTAGATCCAATAATCACGAGAATAGTCGTTTTCAAGTCCAACGTTAAAAGATATCTGTCTATCGGTTCTGTGAATTAATCATGGTTCTTAATTTCTACATAATATGGGTCTATAATCAACTGAGCATTTTACAACCTCGAATACTCGAATAACTTTTGGGATTGATAAATGAGGAAGCATTATTATATTTATTATTATAAAAAAATGTTTCCTTTAGTAGACATACACAAACATTATATGTCGTTTTTTGCCACTTATAACTATACAGTCTTGTTTTTTTATATATGGATGTTTCTCGGTGCGTTTCGATCATTTCTGCGTATATTAAAAAATTAGACTGATCCAAGCAACCAAGTATGGCACTTGAATAGTGATCGATAAAGTAAGTCAATGATGTAGCAAATTAACTAGTTTCATATCATATCAAAGACTCAAAGACAGCTCGTTGTCTTTATTATTATTCTGTTGATGGGGCTCTTCTGCTACGGTCTCTGATTTTTATCAGTTGCTTGAATAAAATGAATTGTTTAGTAATAATTATGTCTTTGAAGTTGCGAAATAAATGACGCCATGTTAATCATTTTTTTCCTTTTATTTTCATCAAGTGGGCAATAGATGAACTTAATTAAGTTAACAGTTGTAAAACCAATCGAAGACCTTAGATCTATCACTAGTGGACGTACACCGCCTTTATTGAGTTGAAAATATGTCGACCATAATTAATAATAGATCCTTCTCCCGTCTGGAACGTAAATGAATAACCCTTGTAATTGTCTGTGCCAAAAATCTATTATAGTACAGTCTCCGATAACACTTCTTCTGAACTGGCATTGATTGGATAGAAAAGATTAAATTTTGCTTACATTTTAATTTTATAAAAATAACACCAGAAAATAAGTAAGACATCCAAGAAAAAAAAGCAATTAACGCGGAAAGTCTTCTGACATCGAGAGACCTTTAGAGAGAAGGGGTGATTTTTCTGCTAGTCGGTTTTTTTTTCAGTGATATTTGTATTGAGAAGGTAGAAGTGTAGTAAGTTCGTTGGAACACTTTCCGCAGAAGAATTTTCAGAGTAGTACCGCAAACATAAGCAACAAAAACTTGTTCATTGCCTTAATTTCATTAAGTTTGTGTTATGTTATATATTCCTATTTCGTGTTATTAAATAATGCCGAATGCAATATTTTTTCGTAAAATATTTTAGGCTTCAATTTATTAACATTAAAAATATATTTAAGGTTTCAATTTATTAACATCGTAATTATTCTTTAATATTTTCTCTTGAACTATTAATGATATAAATTCCTTTCCTGTTATAAATAGGAGAGATTATATGTCATCTGCATATAAGTATGAGTAAAATTGGGTATAATCTCAACTAATGCGTTATATGACAGTTTTATATCAATCTTCAGTTCATTATTATATACAATATAAATAACCTACTATTATATAGATTATAAGTCTAATGTACACGATATCCGGAAAGTATGCACATACGAAACAGTCACGATTGAGTCATGTGCTAATGCCAAGATTAGCCACTGAGTGTATTAAGAACAGTCTTGCAACGTTGCGAATACATTTTCTTGTTAGACAAGTTATGAGGTAAATAAATAAAGCAAAGAGCATAATTCGTATAAATTCATTTACAAAATATTTAACTGAAGATGGTAGTTATTTTTCGCGGGAAGAAATAGACTAAAGGTTAGAGCACTTGAAATAATTGATTATAAAAAGTGATATTTTGTTGAAGGTTGAAGATTAAATTCTCAATGTGTGCAACAGAAAAATATAATTATGTATTACTTCATCCAGTCATGTATGATGAAGTAAATAAAGGGTTTCGTTCGAAATTCGGTCCGGGTTCTCGAGTTCGACAGACACATTCCCGAGTTTGACAAGATACAACTCAAGAAAGTTGGCGGTTACATGGTCGATAACGTTATGAAAATAACACTCAAAATAAGAACAATAGTCCGAAGAATCAATATTACGGATCTTGAACCGATTAACATTCATCGACGCCGGTTTAATTTTTACGAAGCCGACGCATTCGATGTAAGTCCAGTTAGGCGATGAATTTATCAATTTAGAGTGGCGACAGAGATGTGAATGCCAAAGACCGCTCCGAACTTTTACGATCAAAGCATCGTTCGTCGAGGGCAAAAGTACATTGAGAAAGGTAGTGACTATGTAGACAAAAATTTTGAAAGACAAAAGGTTGCTCGTTTTAATGACACCAGTCTATTCTTTGTAGTTCTTTAACGTTTTAGTTTTTTTTAAGCGACCCTAGTATTACAAAACCTTACATAAATGTATTATTTCAAATTAGATAGAAAATTTGTATAGTAAAACGACTATTTAGAATCTCGTTTCATCGTAAAAATCTGGCTTTAAGATGCTGGCTGTATAAATTAATGGTAACAGAAACATATATGCATATGTGTAGCCAATAACGTTTCTATAAATAAATAACTTTAAGAGTAAATTGAGCAGATAGAGGAAGTCAGAAAATGTAGAATTTCTGAGAGGATCCTGCTGGCACTTTGACGTGATTTTGATATGTACTGCGACTTCGAGTTAGCGGACCTAGACGTAATAGTATAACTCTAAACACCAAGTACTCCAGGACAGGAACCTCATCACCAAATACTGTTCCATCATGAACATATTCTGTTTCGTCAATAGATGGTACCCTGACCAATACTACCATTCCAGTTTGGTGTTGATCTGTCAGTAATGGACAATATAAGTTTAATCCAGAAAGTTTGCACACGTTCACACACGCAGACCCAACACGTTATAGCAGAGTACGTCGCAAGAACATAGGACAAGTAATAAGTCAGCTCCTATGTTTGTAACAACCACATTTATTTTATCATTCCCCGCCATGCGGACTTCTTGTTACGGCTGTGACGTCACCCACGTTTCTAACGTGATTGTCTTCTTTAAAGTGCTTTATCTTCTTTTATAGTCTTTTTTTTTCCTGATAGTGACGTTATTTCGCATCGTTCATGCATTTGCATACGCGCACCTGCACCTTGTTACACACTCTCAATGTTTCGATATTGGGGCTTTTCCACTCAATTCATTTAATGCCATAACAAAAGAAAAAAGAATAGACATGGAGGAAGGAGAAAAAAGATAAAGGAAGCAAACGGGAATTAAATATGGAAAATTAGATGCAATATTACTTTTTTATGAAGAATGTCATGTATTATTTGTTTTCGTTTGTTTTACTCTTCTTTGGATTTTGTATGCTCGAAAACAATACTTATTGTATTAGATTAATAGAACAGAATTCATTATTTCAGTGATAAGTAAAAACAAATCCTAAGTTCATACAAAAGTATGCGAGATTTACAGAAAAGGAAACATGATACGGAGAAAATAAGAAAGAAAAAAAAATAAGAACGAAAATGAAATACAAACCTGAAGAATGAATATTAATGAAAAAAAGAAAGAAAATACAGGGAAGAGCTAAGATGTAGTATAAAAGTCGACGAAATAAGAGAAAGAACGGAACATTACACAAAATACTGAGAAATCTAAGAACGAAAGAAACATAAACTATTAGTTACTAAGAAGAGTGAATGTAAGTTCGAAAGCAAGAAAACAATATGAAAGGGAAATAACCATCTTTGAAAAGAAAATCTCCATCGTATTTGTGAAAATGATCAAAACTTTCACCGTTTGAATTGCTAATGGTCAAGAATGATTAACCGACACAGATTAACCCCCTCTCACCACAACCCCGCCACGCCTGCCCCTCGTTAACTATCTTAGAAGTAGCCACTCGAAAACGACACAAACGGATGAAAACTGCTGGAAGCCAGATACGTAATCTGCTCTCAACGGACCCGCTTGCAAAACAAGGGATGGCTTCTAGAAAGAGTTAATTAGCCAAGCCGTTTGGACAGAAAGGATAACCGAAGACTCAACGGGATTTAAATTCATTCGATTATTAATCGGACATCTTTTGGGCAAACATTTATGGATCAGATCATGGGAGAAACGGTCGCCATTTGATAATCAAACGGTAATGTCCTTATCAGTAATTGCCTTCGTTTTCCTGCTTTATGGTATATCAACACTTTTGTGATATTTAACGAATCCCAAGGTTAACATGAATACTTTTGGTTTGTCCTTCCCACAGAGATCAATGTTAGACACAAGGTTGATTTTTAATATTGGGAAAATCAAACTCCCCAAAAGATGCACGAACGATTGACATTTCGAGTTATTTTACGAATCCAAATGTTAGTAAATATAATTTGCTTTAAAGCTAAAATAAAAATGATTATTTAACTTTCGAATGCTTTTATATGAGAATAGATACTTTAAAATATTAAGATTATATCGACTGGTTTTCCTCCTGAATATATCAATGACGTAATGGATAAAGTGCTTACGTACCAGTTTTAAATGATAGTCTTCTGGGGAGTGAATGATATATTCTTGGATCAGACGATACTAAGGATATAATCAAGAATTGCTTAAAAATTCTACTCGGCCATGGTTGAAAAAAAAACAAGAATAATATGTTGATTACATTTTTTAAGGGTTATAAGAGGATAATACCGTAGTAATCGTTAGTAATGGAGAGTTCACGAAGTGTCTTACTTAAGGGGCGATTTATCAGGAATTTGTTTATGTTGGACTTGGAGACATCCAAGTTGTGGTCAGTTGGGAAACAGGCAAACGGAAGAGCGTTCCACGGGAGTGCCGTTCTAAAAAAGAAACTTTGTTCATGGAATCTACGTTTTGATTTTGGCACCAACAAAAAACGGGGAAAATTATTTACAGTGGTTTCAGCTCAGATGAACACTTGCCATGGAAATAACGATAAACCAAAAGCCAGGCTCGTAACGTCTCTTCTGTGGAAGAGAGGTGGCAGGAAAGAGGAGAGGGCATCCCCCACTAAGCTACGAAGTCTATTTTGTACTTTCTTAGGTCTGTTTTTAGCAGCTCCTGTTCAGATGTGGTAGCAGTACTCCATCCTTTGATGTACTTGGCTTTTATATAGATAGAGAGTTGCATCAGCAGTGAAGTATCTACTGCGTGTAGAAGGATACACACTTTTTCCAGAGACCTTGGCAACAGACTTGATGTACTTGTTCCATTTCAGATCAGGAGTAAAGGTCAATCCCAGAAGCTTGTCAAAACATAGAGCCGCCCCAAGGCGAGAGCCATCCATTTCAATTGATGCCAGATGGGTATAAGAGCGTTGATGATGTAAAGATAGGCGCTTGGTTTTAGATGCATTTAAAGTAACCAGCCACCTCTTCCCCCGTTGTACTACGGGGCCCAGATCAGAGGAGGAAGAATCAGAGAGAACTTTATCATTAACGGCCTTTGATGTGTTGGCATAGATGGTCATTTCATCAGCATAGATGTCAACGAATGATTTAAGTATGTGTTTTGGGAAATCATTGATGTAGATCAAGAAGAGAGTTAGGCGCAGGATGGACCCCTGAGGGACTCCAAAATTAACATAATGGGCTTCTGATTTCTGTCTATCAACCACTCCTCTTATGAGCCTATCTATGAAATGATTTAATAATTGAGAAAACATTTCCCGTTATACCGTAGCTGATAATCTTGTGAAGTAGGCCTTTATGTCTTAGGACGTCTCTCTGGCAGCGTTGCGGTGTTCCACGGTCCCATACTTCTCGAAGTGGTCCACAAGTGGTTTTCACATTCGAACTGACGCATGAAACTGTCCTCGTTTTCTTAAACGAGCCTGTCTTGTAGTAAAATTTAACACAGTGTATTCTTTGTCCTAGCTCCCACTGATGTCTTGGTGTACTCACGGTCGTTGATTTTGCCATGTCCTGTAAAATAAGGGCAATTGGTGAATAAATAATAGAGATATCAAATAAAATGTACACAGGACCCGTTTTTTGGGTCACCCTGTACCTTATCGAAGGCGTTGGATATGTCAAGAGCAATTGCCCTAGAAAGGAAGCCTCTGTCTCAAGAGTCACTATGCATATGAGATATAACTGTTAAGACAATGGGTTCATTCAAAATATCGTAAAGATTCTTGTGTTTTGCGTACAAATTCTTAAATTCGGCAAGAGGCACCTGAAAGAAGCTCAGGGGTAACATCCGCCGAAACATCCAAAATGAGAATAGTAGTCTGAATAATTCAGATTATTTCAGTAGGTAATTTAATGAAGATATGTCTCATCAATAAACATTTTTTTTATATTTTTATTGGAATCCTTTGAGATGAGTAATTTGTATATTTATTTTGATCTTTATAGTTGCTGTTTAATCACGTTTCGGCCAACTGTTCCTGATAGTTCGATCGACATACAGATAACGAATTGTTGATTTTGAATATGAAAATTGAAAACACAGAGGAAAGAAACAAAAACATATTAATACAGCCAATGTGTAAAGTAGAAAGAAAGAAAAAAGAACGTTGTGTGTAGAAAAATATAAATAGAAGAAATTGTAAAAAAAACAGATATATCGATCGACATACTGATAATAAATTGTTGATTTTGAATATACAATACAGCCAACGTGTAAAACAGAAAGAAAAAAAAGAAAAGAACATATTAATTTAGTTACAGTGTGGGAATGAGCCTGTCACATTACCAGAGAGAAAGTCAATCAAAAATATTTGTTATGAGTTAGATGTTACACAATTGTGCACACTTAAAAGGTTGCAATTTGTAAACTATAACAGTTCTGTGTACTTTTATGAAAAACAGTGTATATTTTTTGCGAATAAACAATGGGCAGGCTGCCAATGTGAAATTTATTTTTTCTCTAATTGTACGGTTTTTTTCTTAGGGATTTTTTTCTGGTGTGGAAAAATGTTATTCATTATATGTAAATCGATGTAAACTGTTTATGAAATGTTAAAATGTATGTTTTTTTAGATTAAGAAAAAAAGCCTAGAGTTGGGTGACGTGGACAATTTTAGTTTCCATGGATTTGAACTTTTGTTTTTTGAAGGATAGTCTGGAAGTTTATAAGTGAGTCGTTTTCTTTTTGTTTTTGGAAACGACTATGTATTTTAATTGTAAATGTCTATGTATTTTTTGTAAACGACTGTGATGTTTTATTTTTGATATTCTGGAGGTGGTAAAGGTGATGCAGCCAACCTCAGAATTTGATGACGTGGACAAAATTGGGTTTTCACGAAACTGTGTTTTGTTATTAGGAGTTTTATTATTGGTGAGATGAGACCTTGTGAATGCTTATAAGAATATTTTTTAATTTTTTATTTTTACATAATTGATGTTGTCTCGAATCGGTATTGTGCGGGATTATCTCGTTCTTTGACATGTATTTTTTCGCAGAATGAAGGAGGAGTAAATCTTTGCCTTGTGAGGTTTATTGAAATAATGAAAAATGTAAAAAGCAAGAACATGTTGTTAATTAAGTAATAATGATAGTAATAATAATAATAATAAAATTGGGAACAAGAGAAATAAATAAGATTTAAGCAGTGTAAGAAATAAAAAAGACATACTACTGGGTTGAATAAGGGGTCAACTAGTTCTTAAGTTGTTTTTTTTTTCGTGGGATTTTTCTCCGGGTGTGTAGTCATTATTAAGTATATGCATTAGAATTGAAAGTATCTAGGAAAAATAAGATGATACTGAAGATGGTTGGCCTAGAATAAATTAGAATTTTAAAGAGGGGACTAAATAGTAATTACGTAATCGGGTATTTTTGAGAAGTTTTTTTCAGATGTGATAAGCTAAAAGAAAGATTTTCTTTTTTTAATAATTTGCTTTTTGTATTTTTTTAAAATCCCTAAATATTTTTCGCAAGAAGAGTAACTTGCCGGGAAAGCATTAGAGATGCCCCGTTCGGAGAATAAAATGGACCCTGTGCAATTGAGGGCTTGAAAAAAAAAGCTGGTCGCACGTGACGATTCCAAGCAGGGGGTAAAACCTGGCTCAATTAATTAGAGACAGGCGTGGAGAGGATACAAGAATCCTTAACGGTATTAGGGACCTATGAGAGGCAGTACCGTAGGCAAATCATATATAGTTTAATAAGGTTAGAGAAAAGTAAAATATACCGTAGGTACGTAAGAAGATATGCCTAATATTTTTTTTAGAAATGCACGAATGCGGGATATCTCTGCTGGATCTTGGAAGCACTGATGAGATAAAAATAAAATCACAAAAATCGGACCATTAGCTAGAATTCAGGCGCAAATAGGAATCATGGCGCAAGGTTGTGGGTTAATTAGTTATGGGTGATATTTTCTAAATCTTCATCAGAATTCCAAGAGTTCGAGCAGGGAAATCCAAGTGAATCTGTGGGATGAAAGGTATATCTTAAAATTTGGAAGCCAACAACGGAGATTAATTATGAGCTTTGAGATGTTCCGGAAAAGATAAGATAGTTACAAAATGAAAACAAAGCTATACTTAATAGAACAACTGAGCAAAGGATACGATCAGGGCACTTTTGGGACGAAAAGAGACGTCAATTTCGAAAGAGGTAAAGTGAGACCTCAAGTTTACGGCATAAAGGTAGCTGGATAAAGCAGATGACGTGAATCAGGGGAGGAATACCCAACACCCAAAAAGTAATGCTAAGAAGATCAGAGAGGGTCTGATCTAATAATAAAAAAATACATTAAATAATAGTAATTGTGAGGTCAGTTGGAAAGGGCTGACTAAAGGAGTTTTATTTTAGCCTAATCTTTCTTAGCCGTGTGGTTGTGTAGTTATAGAAAAAAATGTACTAGAATTTAAAAATGCATACATTTTTTTTTAATAAGGATAGAAGGAATGTTAGAGAATGGATCAGGAGAGAGGGGGAGGTGTGTAAATTATATTGAGACACCTTGACTGGAAGTCAGGGTTCAGCTAATCGGATTGCGTGTGAGTCACGTGATCAGGTAAGCTGAATCGTAGAGATTTGGTTTGGGCTTAGAAGACGACGGACGGCTTCACAGACGTCTCCTCCCCTTCAATGTGGGGACGCTGACGTGTACGACGCAAGCCAGAGATTCACTTTCCATCCTTCGTCGAGACATCTGGAAAGTGAAATAAACTATAAAATCAATTTCTTTTCGATTGAATCTTTATCCAAGACACGAGATGATTCCAGATGGACCTCATCTACGACGCAGAAGGTATTCCAAAAATACATGTACCACACACACACATGCACACACAACGGCATATGAACATATAATTTAATAGAAAGCCAACAAGATGATCACACAACGTTAACTCTGACTAGACGATCACACACGATCCCCTTTATGTTTGTTTTAATTTATTTTACGAACGGGCAACGGTGGGGTGTTACTACTGTCGACTGAGTATAATATAATAATTAATAAAGAATTGACTCTATACTAATAATAATAAATTCAAAATGTGAATGAACTAAATATCATATTTACGCGTATTTTTCGACTATATATATATATATATATATATATATATATATATATATATGTTCTAGTGAGGAGAACCGTAAAATACGGCTTAAATATAATATTTCAATCAGTCCAAGTTTCGTATATATTACTATAGAATCGTGATTTCAAAAGTATAAAAAGAATTTTATCTCCATTAGCTAGAATCGAAACCGAAACTGTAGCATTTAAAGCTGGTAACGTTACTACTGTACCAACGGGACACGCATTTAAACCGATCTAAAATTAAAAATTAAAAACAAATTAAGATGAATGTAAAAAATCTTTAATGATTTAAAAAATTTTTGGACCCATTCTGGACCCCTTAAAAAGAATTTTCACCAGCTAAAAACACATTAAAAAAACGTCCCGTAAATATCCAATCATTTAAGTCCCCAAGCGATTTTTCGTTTCACATGAGATAGAGTTTTAAAATAAGGAGACAGACAGACAAACAGACCGACAAACAGACACACACACAGACACAAACACACACACACACAAACACAAACACACACACACACACACATATATATATATATATCAATTTAGTAAACTTTCTTCAAAAGAACATGAATTAGAGAGATACATGAAATAAAAGAAGTATAAAAACACGTATTTTGTGTGTGTATGCTATTCGTAATCATATTTTCTATCGGACAGATATTCTTAATCAAATAAAATTAAAGGAAGAAAAACTAATTCTCGGGTTAAAATCTGTGCTAATTTATCTTGGAACTGATTTGTTTTTGTACCGAAATCGATGTTGCCGAAATCGATCAGATATTTCTCAGATCGGAAACTTATCTTTATGTAAATCGTCGTGCACCCAGTGTTTTGCGTCCAACTCAAGAAAACACGCCCACGTGTTCTTGCACATGCACATATGCTCCTGATTACATACAGTCACATACACACGAAAGTTCATGCACCCACCCAGTTACGGATTTCCTCGGGCGAACACAGACTTACACCAATTAATCGATGTACATACATGAACTAAAACCGGCATGCACAAACATGCACACACATATTTGTCTCTCTCTCTCTCTCTCTCTCTCTATATATATATATATATATATATATATATATATATATATATATATATATATATGTGTGTGTGTGTGTGTGTGTGTGTGTGTACTTAGCAATGTATGCACATATGCACACATACATGGATATCGTATGCACAAAATGCACATATTCAATCAGGCATTGAACACTAACAATCCACTTAATAATGGGCGTATCCGAACTCAATTATACACAAATTTATACATCAAACACACAGACAAACACTCAAGCAAGTATACAGAGAGCAACTGACTCGTTCATTCATATACAAGTATTCACTCACCTCCCTTTTTCTGCAAACAAAAATATATGTACAGATGACATAATGCGTACACGTAGTTAAGCCCATAGATTATAGTTTGATAAATAAGTTTTCCAAAAGGCGATCTATAGATATGCTCTAACAAGCTTAGAAAATAACTGATACAGGGTTTCTACTCACAATTGAGTGAGCTTTCGAAAAAGATATACAAAGATGGGGGGGCGTTCGTTTCCTATCTCGGTGTGTGTGTGTGTGTGTGCTAATCTAGCCGCACTGATGAACTGTGACACAGTGAAAATGTCTGCCTGTGGATGATTGAAACATCTCCCCTTATTGATTTCGCCTGCTGTTTGCTTACTGTAATCCCAAAGGTTTTCTAAATAAACCATAAAATAGAACACGGCAAAAGTAGGGGTCAAATGTTTGTACAAAGACATTAAAATGATCAACATTGTCCAAACGACTATGCTCTATTTGTTTTCACAAAGCCCGTAGCTTTATACGTTAGTGGCAGTTTGTTATTTCAATCATAATTATGCTCAACCTAAGATAGGGAGCATTTCTAGTCATCCAGAGACAGTTTATTTCGCTATATTACAGCTGTTCAGTGATGCTAGACTAGAACCTCCTCAAGCTAGGATATATATATATATATATATATATATATATATATATATATATATATATATATATATATATATATAAGAGAGAAAGAGAGAAAGAGAGAGAAAAAAGAGAGCGAGAGAGAGAGAAAACGCTCGGATATAGGTAGCAAATAAAATGAGAATGAGAAAATAGTGAGTTAAAATAGTTATATATGTGTATGTATATGTGTGTGTGTCTTATCTCGAATCGCGCCAAGTAACCGTCAAATAAACAACGCAATAAATAGGCGATTACTTTTCTATCTTATTTATATTATAAAATACGTCCTCTTCTGTAAAATTAAAATAATTAATACAATATCAGCAATAAAACCTAATTCATAGTTTCTAAAATTGTTTTCGTGAAAAACAAGAAAGCATGGGTAAGCCATTTGCAATTACTGTCGCTTGCATCATTACAGTAAAAGAGCAGTTTGAATTGTCATAAATAAAAATATTTACTTTTATAATAAATTATTTTAAGAAATAAATAGCATATTAAATATTTTGAGAAAAATATGAATATATATATATATATATATATATATATATATATATATATATATATATAATGCAATGATGTTTTTTTATCGAACACATAAGCTGACTTGGACTTTAAGGTCATTATAAAATAATTTCACAATTACGCCAATCATCCTGGTCAACATAAGTATATTTCAATAAAATAGTAGTGAAGATTCTTTTTTTTTTATTGCAATCTTTCCTGGGCATGGTTTCAAATAATACGCCCAAGTGGCGATATGCCTTGTTAGGGATAAACATGAATAAAAAAAAATGATCATATGTGTATAAAAATTTTTTAATTTTTTGTTTGTCGCAGTATTTGATGACGTAAATGTTATTGTGTTCGACTGCTAAAAATACAATGCGTTCTCGAATCACAATTAGGTATATATATATATATATATATATATATATATATATATATATATATATATATATATATATATATATATATATATATATATATATATATTACAATTAGGAAGGGAAGACTTTTATGATTCATGATTAAAAGTAAATTTGTATATAAATATATATATAATCCTTTAATCTTCTCTCCAAAAAGGGGGGAGCAGGAGAGGTAAGAAAGAGAAATGGGGAGCCAGCTAACCGGTTTCGACCCTCGCTTCTCAAAGCTGTATCGATGGAATTTTTAAAACAAAGAATGAAAAAGCGATTAAAATTGCGTTTTATTCAATTTACGGGGTGAAAAAAAAAGTGGGAAAACGATTAAAATAAAACAGCGTTATGATCGAATACTCTAGAGATTAATCACGTTCAAACCCAGGAGGCATTCCCTTTGCTTGCAAAGAGAAGGCTTTCTAAGTCGAACGTGAATAGTCTCCAAGATCTTAAGGTGATATAGTAAATGAGCATGACTAAGAATAGAAAAAGAGTGCGTGTTTTGTTCTTTACGAGAACTTTATTAACACCTTCTCGAAAAGACGTTCTACTCCCCCATCATAATAGTAACGTTATTTACAATTTTGAATGTGGTTGCGGTGCCAACTACTTGGGTCGAACGACATTAAGATTAGATGGGAGAATTCAACAACATGTACCCAGTAAAATTAGGAATGGAACCTTCCAGGCAACGGACGTTGTTATTAACACATACGGGTCCTCAATTACTGATAATTTACTTAAAAACCTGTCTTGTGCTGCGAACTTTAGCACGGACTCTTTTTCTATTCTTAGTCATGCTCATTCACTATATCATATATATATAGATAGATCTTGGAGACTATTCACGTTCGACTTAGAAAACCTTCCCTTTGAAAGCAAAGGGAATACCTCCTGTGTTTGAACGTGATTAATCTCTATGGTATTGTACATATTAAGCTGTTTTATTTTAATCGTTTCCCCCTTTTTTATTTTTTTCTTCCCGTAAATTGAATAAAACGCAATTTTTATCGCTTTTTCATTCTTTGTTTTAAAAATTCCATCGATACAGCTTTGAGAAGTGAGGGTCGAAACCGGTCAGCCGGCTCCCCATTTATCTTTCTTTCCTCTCCTGTTTCCCTTTTCCCCTCCCCTTTTTTGGAGAGAAGATTAAAGGAATATATATATAAATTTACTTTTAATCATGAATCATAAAAGTCTTCCCTTTCTAATTGCAATATTTAAATTTTGTATCCCTAAAAACATTATGAAATATATATATATATATATATATATATATATATATATATATATATATATATATATATATATATATACCTGATTGTGATTAGAGAACGAATTGTATTTTTAGCAGTACTGTATGTGGATGACTATAATGCTCCTCATTTGTGTTGAGCATATTGAGGAGTGATACACGAATTAGCGTATAAAGCGATCTCTTTGTGTAAATAAATCGAGCTTAGGTATTTCGGACGATGTCAAACCATCGTTAATTCACGACACGCACAGGAGCCGCCGATGAGCGTAATGGAATCTATATATATATATATATATATATATATATATATATATATATATATATATATATATATATACACTATTACATAAAAGGAAATTCGTCTGACTGTGTGAGTTCGTTCCCTGTAAACTCTAAAACGACTGGATCGATTTTTTAAATTTCACACAAAGATACTTGATGTGTTTTGGAGTGTTCTTGCGTAAGTTTTGTACCGGAATGCATCTGATAAGTATCGAAAATCGATAATCAGAATAATCCGATCGAAAAAAAAAGTCCGACCGATGTTTACAGTGTCGAATGTATATTCAAACTGCTTCAGTGACCAGCGTATTTGATCAAAGAACAATTATCACTGAGTGCCGATAAGGAATAGGAAACTCAAGAAAAGAGAGTACAGCGTGAAAAACGAGAAAAAATAAAAGGATAAGGAGAACAAAGTTAAATAAACCAGGACTTACAACTTTGGTGATTTTACAGGCATGCATCTTAAGAAGAACCAGTACATTTTGACTATAGATATTAAAAATAAGGACATGATAATAGAGGGTTTTTAAACAACTCATCGCACCTTATAAATCTAGTATTCAATATTAAGCGAGAAATGTATGTAAAATAGAAATAAATCAGTGTCAATAAGTTCCCCCACTCTCTAACGATGCCTAAACCTAGACAGGGATTCCATGAACAAAGCTTCTTTCCTAGAACTGCCACCTTTGGAACTCTATCCTACTAGTCTGCTTTCCAGTTGACTGCAATATTGCCGTCTTCAAGTCCAATGTAAACAAGTTCCTATTTAACCGTCCTCATAAATAGTCTAATTATATCAAATTTCCACAATAAACAATTACTACACTACTGTTTCAATGACTACCATACACATATTAAGTCTTATCCTGGAGTGGCCCTCGGGCCTTGATGCGCGGTAACCTCTCTCTAGAAAAAAATCTAATGAAGCATACTAACAGGAAATGCTGTCGATCATAGCTAATTACTTACATGTTCTTCTCACACCTGAATTGCCCTTTTAAACTGACAATGTGTCTAATTTTCCCGCAATAAATGCACATAAATGAATATTACAATCGAACATAATAATGCTATCATCGCAGGCGTTTTTTAACAAAACTTTGTGGGTATATTTTTACGCAGCACTACGCGAAAATGATACTGCAAAAGTTATTACCAACTTTCTAGATCAATAATCGGAAGCGAATTAAAATTACAATCAAACTTTATGTTATTCGATCAAAAAATAGCATTATTTAAAATGTCATGTAAGGAGAGAAGTGGAAGCTATCTATATGACACATTTATCAAAATTTGTTTAACGAGAGACATCCCAAAAGTAATACCTCCTATGTTTTATTCCGCCCGAATATACAATCATTGCTTACCTAGTTTTTTTTTTTACATAGGAGTCGCCATTTACCAAGGCCCAGAGACCACTCGAGAATAAGGGTTAAAGAATTAATGGGACAATATCATAGTAATCGTTTGTAGTCTACATTTGGTAAATTGGATTACTTAAGGGGAATGGCGCATCAAGAACTTGTTTACGTTGGACTTGAAGACAACCTTGTTGTAGTTAGCTGAAAAGCAAGATAATGGAAGACAGATGTGCAGTTTTAGGAAAGAAGCTTTGTTCATGAAATCTACGTTTAGGTTTAGGCATATATAAAGAGTATGGGGAAAATATTGTTGGTGTTTTCAGTTAGACGTGTGTTTCTCGTGAAAGTTTGGCGAGGGAGGGGGCATAGATTGAAGCTCAGACGAGCACTTGGCATGAAAATAACGATAAAACAGAGACAGGCTCGCAACGTCTCTTCTGTGAGAAAGAGGTTGCAGTAAAGAGGAAGGGACATCCCCTACTAGGCTACGAAGTCTATTTTGAAATCTGTCAAGGAAGGATAAGGCCTTCGTAGCAGCTCCCGCCCCCATGTGACAACAGTACTCCATCCTTGGACGTACCTGGCTCTTATATAGGTAGAAAATTGCATCAGCAGTGAGATATTTACTGGATCGATAGAAAGATCCCACCATTTTTCCAGCAACCTTGGCAACAGATTTTATGTAGGTGTTCCATTTTAGATTAGGAGTAAAGGTCAAGCCCATAAGCTTGTCAAAACATGCAGCCTCCCCAAGACGAGAGCCATTCATTTCAATTGATGCCAGATGGGGATCAGAGCGTTGATGATTTAAAGATAGAAGCTTGGTGTTAAATGTATTAAAATAACCAGCCACTTCTTTCCTCATTGTACCACGTGTTCAAAACCAGAGGAGAAAGAATCAGAGAAGCGGTCTGTAAAATACCATACTTGGTTTGAAATTTCAATAAGCCTGCTGCATTAAACCGCCTTCATACAAAGGTGCAGTAATACGAGGGACTTTTCAAAAGTAATGCCTTCTATTTTTATTCACCACAAATGGATTAGAGGAGATTACAAATTGCATTTTTATGATGACTGAACTCATGCATTAATAACCAGTAAGTTTAATCTCTCTGTTGCAGATATTGACGTTATGAAAGCAACCGCTGTAGTCGACATGCATCAGAAGCAGAGGTGCGTCATTGAATTCCTCCATGCAAAAATTTGAACCGATCAACATTAGCCAATGTCTGTTTACGAAGTCAATTCAGTTTATGTCAGCACAGTAAGAAGACGGATTCGTTGATTTCAGAGTGGCGATAGGGATGTAAGTGAAAAAAAAAGGCGCTACTGGTTTTTACGACCGAGGCATCAGAAGTGGCTGGCAAAATAGTCGTGACTATATAGAAAAATGAATTCAGGAACATACAAAAGTCGCCCGTTTTAATAGTACTACTTCCGTATTCATAACTCTTCTACGTTTTATTTTTTAAAGTTTTTAAATTATCTTTTTATGTTTAAGTTTTAAAAAAAAGAAGGTATTATTTTGTAAACAACCCTCGTGAACAAGTTTGCTAATAATGTCATGAAATATTAGCAGGTTAATAAAACTATCTGCCTTGAAATTTGAGTTTATTTTGGGCAAAACAAACTTGACTGACCTCTATTTTAAGTATTTTTTAAATTTTAATTTATTAGTAGATGATGATGATTTCATGGTTTTGAATTTTTTTTTATATTTCGATGATATTCTTAACATTTTTTTTCATGCTTCAACAAAATGTCGTTTCCACTCGGTTTCAATTTTTCTTTAATTTTTCATTTTACTGAGTTTTGTTTCGTTGTCTTTTCTTTTTAATTAGAATGGCTATAATGACCAGTAATTATAGCAAACAATTAGGATGTGAACTTTAATGGGGCACGTGTAGTTGCGTCTCTCTTTGAAGTTTTCACAGATGTAAACATAAAATAGAAGGAAAAACAGATGAAATTTAAAACAGAATTTAAATAGGAAATTGAAAAAAAAAATAAATGAAAAATTAAAGTTTTTTTTATAAAAAAGAAAACACTAATCAAAGGAAATAAAAATTTAAAAGTTAGAAGACTAAATAGATGCAAAGAATGTCAGAAACAGAAGGAAAGGCAGGAAATAAAGTGAAAACACTATCAATAATTTCCTCTACTCTTTATCTGTGCCTAAATCTAAACGTAAATTCCATGAACAAAGTTTCTTACTTAGAACTGCACACCTGTGGAACTGTCTTTTGTTTGCCTGTTTTCCAACTAACTATAATATGGTTGTCTTCAAGTCCAACGTAAACAAGTTCTTGATGAGCCGTTCCACTTAAGTTGACAAAGTTATCGAATTTCCATTACTAACGATTACTATATTATTCAATTGACCACTGTACACTCTTTAACTCTTATCCTCGAGTGGTTTCTTGGCTTTGATAAGTGGTGATTCCTATGTAAAATAATGTAGAAGAATTAAGAAATAAATATGAATTTAAACAAAAAAATACTGAACGTTTAAAAAAATATATAAGTAATAACATATTGAAGGAATAAATTAAGCTTTTTAAGTTAATTTATTCCTCCAATCTGTTATGACTTATATTCTTAAAAATTTAAATTAGAAGTAATATCTGAAAATTAAATATCTATAACAATTAGACTGCGTGCACGCAAAAATAAATAGGAATTATGGTGACGTACAGAAAACTGCATGTTCACCCTGTGACGCTTAGATAGACTGTTTAAAATATTTAGTGCGCAAGTGGCTACACGCAACATCCGGTTCTTCAGTAAATCACCACAGAAAAAAAAACATTGGTGAAAAAAAGTGAGATAAAGTGTAGAATCAACAATAATAAAAACAAGGCAGGAAAAGGAAAAGGTTAATATAAAAAAAAGAAAGAAAATTAAAATAAGCAAAAGAAGTTACAGTGAATCGCAAACAAAGCTTACTCGTAATTATAGAGGAAATGTAAAGAATGCATGAAAAAGTGAAAAACTCATATGATGTAAGAAACAGCAAAGAAAAAGAGTATTTAATGCGGATAAAGAGTATGCCGAATGTCTAGGAATTTCTTCAAAAAAGTACCCAAACTATCTTTTAACAACAATTTCATCCTTCAGACCTGAAAAATGTCGCAGTTATTCATCAAATGTTACCTACAACGGAGGCCAATAACTTATTATTTCGAGTTGTTTAGTTTTCACTTATATTTTCAGAACGGGTCGTTTAGAAGAACGCATCAGTTTTTCAGTTGCAAGAAATGAAGAAGAAATGGAAAATTCTGAAGGTACAATAGAGAAAAACGGAGAAAATGTGACCGGACATTTATTCCTGGTTCAAAACGCAAGGCTTTCTTGCTAACCCGACCGCACGTTATAATTAAGAGAGTAGAGAGTGAATCGTGGGTTTGCATTCAGCAGCTTCATAACTATCAAATTCCTTTATTTTGTCCTTTAGTTCTCATATTCCATAAGCGATGTTTCTGACAAAAAGAGAAGAATTGCTCTTTTCTGTGTCAAAATCCATCCATATAACACATATTGTTAGCTAGTATTTGACCTTGAAGCACCATTTTTAGTTTTTTATACCAAGTGGCTTCATGGCTTGTCTGTCTGGAATAATTTCCATAAAAAGTACATAATTATTACTATATTTTTTAAATATCTAGTGTTCCATCCTTTGGAGAATAATCAGTGTAGGGAGTGACGATTATAGCCGGTAGGGAGATTCGAACCTGACCACGAAGCCATCTCTTACTCTATTAACAAAGAAACAAACTGCACGGCCAGCGTTTACCTCGAGAAATACAGTTGAAATTAACATTTATATAAAGCGTAAATGTCAAACAACCGAAAGTGATCTTATGGTTATAACATGATGTGCACGCGTAAATATATATATATATATATATATATATATATATATATATATATATATATATATATATATATATATATATATATATATACACACACTTTTTGTTGTTATCAATTCTTTTTTTGAAGTCTTGGTTTTGTTAATGCAGTATATATATATATATATATACACTCACACACACACACACACACATATATATGTGTGTGTGTGTTTATGTGTGTGTGCGTGTGTGTATGTTTGTGTGAGTATACAAGTTGATACAAAAAGTAGATATGGTTATATCTTATCTATTTATTTGTTTTATTTGGTGACATTTAGAAATGCAGATTTTCTTTGGATTTTTTTTTTAAATAACATAATTCGATCGTACCTATGTTCTTCGTAAGTGTAATCTATATAATATATATACGTATGTGTGTAAGGGGCGCGTGTGTGTGGGTGCGTGTGTGTATGATGTCCACATTAAACACCTACTACAGAGTACTAAAACCGCATACCTGAGCATACGAAAATGAACAAATCTAGCAAAAGTACAACAATTTACTTTGGGTTACTGATGGAGAATTTGAATAGCGAAATCCATCGCCTCTAAAACAGAAACACTTGAACATAAATAAAGATACATCTGTCAAGTATGGACAAAAACACAGTCAAACTAAGGTAAAAAAAAACAACTTTCAAATAACTTCAAGTGTGTGTTTATACCCTTAAATATTTTATATATATTAGCTGAGTTGAAATTAACAAATCCCGAATTGGTAAGCAATAAAACACATTCGTGCTTCGTTGAAGAACAATTTAAATGCTTTTCGGCCGATTTGCATTATAGTAAGCCACCAAGTTCGCACAGTGTTGCTAGAAAATGGAAACCAGCTTAAATATTGGGAATTATATTAGCAAGCATTCAGCTATCTCCAGTTACAGTATACTCCCTTGCCATACTAGTGTTATTAAGAGTTTTTTTCTCGTCAGTTTATATTTCATTCGCCTTGCGTACACGCATCCCGTGAGGAGCATAACAAAAGTAATAGGATATAAAACAAAAAAGTAAGAAACATTAGATAAACTAAAATCATTTTTTAGAGCAATAGCCACTTGTTTTATTTCTCCAAAATCATGAGTTCGATTCTCACTAGCAACCTATGATTTTGATAAATTCTTAGCGTTCAAACTACCCGCGGGGATAAGACTAATCATACTAAGGAGATGAAAAAACAGGTCGGAGCCACGTTCAGTGTTCGATATAAGTTTAGGTTCATCACGTCCGTCACATATAAAAAAAAAAAAAGCTAGAGTAAAAAACAACGATAAAAAAGAAAGAAGTTAGAAGAAAATAGACGAAAGAAAAAAAAAGAAAAATTCTGAAATATATATCATTTTTAATTGGCATAAATAAAACATTAACAAAACAAAGTAAAATAAATACAACAAAGGAAAGGTACAAGCAATCAGGCAGTTAACAAAGCAAAATCGAAATCAAACAAGCAGTAAATCCCAATCACGCTTATATATAACAACAAGATTAAAAAACGTAGACGTGCGTGACGTCACACAACTATAGTGTAACACATTGTCCGTTCGAATTCACCAGCAAAATAATGACGAAAGTTCAAATTAAAAACTTGTTTACTTCTGTTTAATTCGAATTTATTTTTTTAAATTCTTACTTCTGCAATATTTTAAGTTATAAATCTATCTATATATCTATAAAAGTGAAAGTGTATGTCTGTCTGTGTATCTGTATGTCTGTGTGTGTACACTTCCCTACGCAATAACTCTGTCAATTTTAAGTCCAGACTCGAAATTTGATATACAGAGTTCTGAGATTTGGGAAAATCGATGGGATCGGGTTTCGGCCAGTAATTTGTCGATTAAGGGGTTAAAGTTCAACGATTTGATCTTTGAGAACTCTACCAAACTACTCCGACAATTTTGGGTTTAAACACTTTAAATTTTAGTTATAGATTGCTTGTAACATGGATCTAGCTTAATAACTCAATTTGAGCCAAAAAACAATAGATTTTAAGGGGTCATAATAGGGGTCAAAGTTAAAAAAATTACCTTTTTTTTTGCTCAACATACACCTCCAAACACCCGGGCAACGCCGGACACCCATGCTAGTATATGCATAAAAGTGAAAGTGGCTGTGTATCTGTCTGTCTGTGTATCTGTGTGTCGTTGAGTGTACATTTCCCTACGCAATAACTCTGTCAATTTTTGTCTACAGACTCGAAATTGTATATACAGGGTACTGAGATTTGGGAAACTCGATGGGATCGGTTTTCGGCCAGAAATTTGGCGATTAAGGTGTCAAAGTTCAAGGATTTGACATTTGAGAACTCTACCAAACTCCTCCGACAATTTGGGGGCGGAACACTTGAAATTTTAGATATAGGTTCATTGGACATGGATCTAACCTATTAACTTGATTTGAGCCCAAAACAATAAATGTTAAGGGGTCATAATAGAGGTCAAAGTTAAAGAAATTTACCACTTTTTTTTTGTTACTCAACATACACCTCCAAATACCCGGGCAAAGCCGCACATCCATATTAGTTTATTATATTATTTACTAGAAGATCCTGTCTTTTTTTTTCCAGTTTTAACAATTAGCTTCATTTTAACTATATTGCTTTCCATGCTCGCATTTTCTATGTAATATATATATATATATATATATATATATATATATATATATATATATATATATATATATCTTTCCTTCGCGCTGCCTTTCACTAGTTCTCTGTCACTCTCTATGTGTTATTATGTAGTACAGGGAAATGTTGATATTTATTCTGACGTGTCTTGGTTTATTGCGTACTTTCGAATTAAATTCTATGCCATCGTTTTTTTTTTTTTATCAGCATACTTTTCTACTAGTTATATGTGTTTTGTCTGTTTTTTAAAATTTATTATTTAAATCATTATTACGATTATTGATACCATTATTATTATTATTATTATTATTATTATTATTATTATAGTTGTTGTTTATATTTTGTGTCTGTGCGTCTTTTACCTAAACTACGTCACAGTTATAATATAGTTTACTTTATATTTTCACATTTTTTTTAATTCTTGCAAAACATAATTGCAACTCGAAATTAATAAAAGTAAGAGTAAAAAACAAAGAAAATGGACGATTGTTGCTCTTAGAATAACACTTGACATCTTATTTTTAAATGGCGCAAATCGAAAGACAGAGATGCCACCGTTGGACGACTGAGTCTCGTAAATGAATGGAAATTCGAGATAAAATGGCGTCAGAGATCTGACATTGTCCAACATTTTGATTACGGCTCACAACAGATCAAAGCGTCTGTTTGTTTACTCTGTCTTATCTTCTCCGTGATAAAACGCTGGCCATTATTAGCTTAATGTCACCTAGGAATTCAATGACTATGTCGATCAAATTCGGCTTCTGAGTACGAATCAATCAAATGCAGTCAAGCGAAGATCCTGTCTCACCTAAGCATGTGCGCAGAAATAAGTGCAGAATTTTCGAAAACATAGTCTTCTTATCGTAATGGCGATTTGGTGTCTGTCCGTGCGCCGCAAACATTTTAAATATTTGGCCAATCTTCTATTTCTTTATGATTTTATGCAAATTCTAAAAGGTTAATTTTAGATCCACAAAATAAACCAGCTAACACTGTGGGATATTCTTCTTTTTTTACAAGTAAATGACTTTTTAACAGATATTTAACTTTGGCATTATATTTATGCTGTAGTAAAATTTATCTCAATATTTGTACACGCGTAACAGCACATCTCTCTACGACTATCGAGCATAAAGAAACAGTTTCTCTAAAAAAGGCCGGAAGAAATCGACGATTTTTGACAGTGCTGTAAGATCTCAACAACGAAGAAAAATGTTTTTAGTATCTGGAAAAGGGTTATGGAAACAAAATTTGGATTAAAAATAAATAATGATAATAAATTCATTAATAAAATATTATTGTGTTATCTGGCTCCTTAACGTATTTTCTATTTTCTTATTATACCAATTATTCTACTGCTTCTGCTCTATTGATATAAAATCTTAAGAATTTTTGATTGTTCATATCTTATACTTTAGCAAGTGATTTATAAACAGACTAAAAGAATACCTGTCCCTAAATGTTACATTCCTGAATAGAATAGATTAGTATCACGTGTATGCCCATTACAAGATTAAAATAAGATATAACGATAAGACAGCTACCGTCTAGAACCCATATTCCAATTTGATTAGAACCCATTATTTTGATTCTTGAAGATGTCTAAGTGTAAGGCTAGGGATTTATGGGGTTTGAAAAAATAAATTGAATCTCAGGGAATATTGCTTAATGAATGTCTAATGACGACAGATCAAATTAAATGCGAATTTGAAATATTTGAATTTTCAAACGAGAAATGGTTCCTATATTATGGATTCCTTAACATGCTTTAAAATATTCTAAAGAAACAGAAAATTTGAAAGATATTTATTAATTGATGTCTAATAACGTTTTTTTTTTTTTACATTTTCACCCTAAACAAGGCACATTGCCACTTTGGTGTAGGGGGCTACTATCAGGGGAAACATCTACTGGGGTACTATGTAGGGATTAGGGCAGCGAGATGTTGGTTCACGTGGCACTTGAATTTATGCATGTCAGTACAGTTGGGGAAGCAGTGACCTGGAATGGAATTCCAAAGTCTAGCAGTTCTGGGGAAGAAACTACTGGAGTAGAAAGATCTTTTATATCTAGGGATCTCTACAGTGTGGGGGTGGGATTTTGCAGCTTGTCGGGTCTGTCGAGGGTGTTCACGTCGTGGGGGCACAAGTGCTTGCAGTTCTTCAGAGCATTCACCATTATAATACTTGTAGAACAGGCAGAGGGATGCAACGTTTCGACGATGGGACAGAGGCTGAAGTTTAGATGCCAGTTTAGGGCCTATCAGATTTGCGACTCTCTTTTGAACCCTGTCAAGGAGCGAGAGACTAGTAGCCGATGCACCGGCCCAAATATGACAGCAATACTCCATACATGGGCGAATAGTGGCCTTATAGAGGCACAGGATACTTTCGGGTGTTAGAAGTTTTCTAGCACGGTAGAGAGAGCCCACCTTCCTTGCAGCGGCCCTGGCAATGCCCTCGATGTAATTGTTCCAACTCATGTTTCCTGTGACCGTTAGGCCAAGGAGCTTGAGAGACGTACTCTCAGATAAAGAGTCGTTGGCTATTGCTATAGGTGGTAGAGAAGGTTTCTTGTAATTATTGAATGAAACCAGTTTTGTCTTGGTGGCATTAAAAGTTACCATCCATTTTTGTCCCCATTCCACTACTGATTGGAGGTCATCCTCTAGTGTTTCTGCCATTACTTTAGATATATGTTCATTTGTTATCCTGTCATACCTGCTATAGAGTGTGGTGTCATCAGCATATATACCCATCTCAGAGGCAATTTTGTCGGGGAGGTCATTTATGAATATCAGGAACAGCAGAGGTCCAAGGATAGATCCCTGGGGCACTCCCGCATTTATATCATGTTGTTTAGATGTACGACCGTCGAGAACAACCTGGATTTTTCTCTTATCTAAGAAGGATTTAATTATGTTAAGTATTCTACCAGTGATACCGTATGATCTAATCTTCCTGAGGAGACCCTCATGCCATACCCTGTCAAAAGCCTTAGATATATCTAGAGCTACCGCTCTGCCCTCTCCCGCTTTGTCCAGTGAATGGTATATGCGTTCAGAGATTACAGTGAGGATGTCTGCCGTGGAACGGGCTTGTCTAAACCAATATTGATGGTCGGTCAGAAGTTTAGCATCTGTAAGGTGCTGGACTAGAGCATGGTTAATTAAGGTCTCAAATATTTTGGCAAAAAGTGGGAGGAGGCTAATAGGGCGATAATTTAATGGGTCAGTTCTTTCGCCAGAATTCTTGAAAACTGGTACTACAGAAGCAGTTTTCCAACAGCTCGGAAAGCAAGATTCATTAAGGCATTTGTTGTAGAGTTTGGAGAGAACTGGAGCTACTTCGGCTGAGCACTTTTTTAATAGCACAGCTGGGATGAGGTCGGGTTCACATGCTTTGGAAGTGTCAAGGTTTTTTATGATAGCATGCACCTGAGCAGGGGTGATTTTCAGATCGTCTAGCGTGGCGTCTGTCCGCATAGGAAATTGAGGTAGGGGTGGTTTAGAGGGTCCAGTGTGGAGTTTGAGGCAAACCGACTGGCAAGCATGTTAGCCTTCTCGGTTGCTGAGCAAACAACCTCGTGATTGTTGGTTAGTGGGGGAATTGTTGATTGCCCATTATTTACTACACTGTTGTAGATTTTCCAGAAGTCACGAGTTCCTAGTTTTTGCGCTTCGATGCGTTTTTTAGTGGTTTCCGTAAATTCCCTCTTAGCTGTCGCTATTTCTTTCTTAACGTTACTTCTAGCTTCTATGTACTTCTGTCTGTTTGAACTGGACTTATGTCGGTTAAACCTGCGGAATGCATGCTGCCTTTGAGCAATGGCAGTTGCGCAAGTCGAAGTAACCCATCGGGGAGAGTGGGGCTTGCTATAGAATTTCCGCATGGGAACATGCGCTTCGATTGCAGTTTTGAACCATTCAGTGGTCTCGGTTGCTCACTGTTCAGCAGGAAGAGAAAAAATATTTCCCCATGGGGCGTCTCTGATAAGATCTCTGATAGCTTCCCAGTCAGCCTTTTTATAATATCTCGTTGTTTTGAGCACTGGCTCTTCAGTTTTTGGTCTAGAGTTTAGGGCGATTTCAACCATTATCACCGCATGATCAGCGTTCCCAAGTGGGCTGTCGGCTTTCGTTACACAATCATCAGGAACTGTGGTCAAAAACAGATCTAATAGTGGTGCGTGTTGTTCTTCCTGATAAGGGAAGCGGGTTGGAAAAGTAACAATTTGCGATAGGGAGTGAGATACAGAGAAGCTATGAGTTGCGCTGCCTGCTGCATCTGTGTAAGTAGAGAATCCAAGCCAGTTTTTGTGATGGACATTAAAGTCGCCAAATTCATGTACTTGGGCGCTAGTGGCGAAGGAGAGTGCTGTGTCTATGCTGTCAGATACTTTGTTTATTATGGTGCAGTCTTGGGTTGAGGGAGAGCGGTAGAGAAAGTAAAAGTAGCTAATGTTGTGTTGCATGATTAGTCTAAAGCACATAAAGGCTTGATCATCCGTTTCTAGGTTTGTTTCTCTAGTCAAGGGAAGGGTATTACGAATGTAAACTCCAAGTCCGTGCATATGTCTGTCAGAGTCCTTACGGCAGAGTGGGAGATATCCAGGCATGTTAAAGTAGTTAGAGGGGATGGAGGAGTGTAGGTTAGTCTCACTTAGTGCTAAGATATCCGGGGTATTTGTTAGGAAAAATGTTTCAACATCAGCTAAATTAGTTCTAAGCCCATGGATATTTGTGAATGCAAGCCTCAAGAGAGGAGGCAAGTTGAATTTGTTTGAGCCTAAGCCTGGTTTAAGCTTATTTTTAGATTGTACTGTCATCATGTTTTTTAACGAGTTTCAGTTGGGTTAGGGGAAGCCGAACAGGGGGTTATGCAGAATATCACACATGCATCACAAGTAGACCATCAGCTGACCCTCCATCAACTAGGACTGTAGCCTCAGGAAAGTCCTCCGGGGATGAGTGCAGGATCCCTTTCCATGCGCGCTATGGCACTGCAAACATCCCGATATTATTCAACTGTTGATGGAGCAGCCGCTCTAAGCGCTACCAAAGAGTTAGGGAACCTGTACTACCAGTCGGAAACAGCAGCCAGTAACTGTCAATCCGGTACCCTCAACCCATCAGAGGAAGGTCAACCCAATCTAATTGCTCAGGCATATGTGGTACTCAAGCATTCTCAAGTGCCCAGCTTTAGGGGTGGGGTGTGTCGGGAGTGGGGAAACGGCGTTCATTGCCCTATACAAGAAACAAGATCTACCACTGGGTGTTTCTGTCGAATCACTGTGATAGTATCTCTGCGCCTGACTAATAGGCAAAGAAGGAGTATGGAAGCCGGGCGATAGGCAGGACCTATCTACTCCTTAAGCATTTTAGGTTTGCAAACCGGTAATTTGATTGAGTCACCAGCTCTAGGAAGGTTGTCATCCAAGACTGAAGAGGCCTCCCTCCTCTTTGGTTTAGTTTCAGAGTTTTCCTTCTCCTAGACGGATGATCTGGAAAGATCTACTGGGTCCGTCACCACTGAGAGGGTTTGCTCCGCGCCTGGGTTCTAATCCAGGTATTTCTGCGACCCCGCGTGGTTAGTTAATATTATTGGGTTAGTTTGTAGAGGTTATATCTGCTAAATAGTTACTGGATAAAGGGGTTGAGTAGAGCTCATGCAGTGTAAGCAACTATGATTGTAAGGAGGCTTTTTAGGAGATAATGTGGTTTGAGGCTTTCTCTTTTGTATATATATGTTTTTTATTTTTTCCTTTTATTTTTTTATTTTTTTTTAATTCATGTGAGCTTGGGTCTAGTATAATATTAGAGTGTGAGTAGGTGTTAAGAATTGAACTACGAGTTGTGCCCAAACTATATTTTAGATGATAGCAGGGCATGAGATGCGAGTGCAATATAGTACGGGTAAAACAGTAAGTTTTGAGTCATGTGTAATTTGGTAAATAGATATATGGGCTGGTTTTAGTAGGTAACCTGGTTAAAAAAGGGCATTACTATGCTTCCATTTCCATTTTTACTGGGAGAGGGTATAGGTAACAATTCGTGCAGTGGAAGCAGCTGAATTTGCTACAGTATTGGATTGAGAGAGACGAGTTAATGTATGGTTAGATATAGTTTTGTAAGTTTAGGAATGGATGATTAGATATGGTTTAGTAGGTTTAGGATTAGGATAAAGTGTTAGGGTATGATTTACTTGTTATTAGAAATTCTGATTTGGTGCCCAAACCGAATATTTAGTAAGACTGAAAGATAAGATATGCTCAGTATAGATACAAGAGAACATTTGATATGGAGTACAGTTATACCTGATAGATATAGGTTATTGCATATGTTGTAAATATAGTTAAATATAGATGGATGGATAAGTAGTATTGTATACGAATGCATGGAATTTTGGACAATTTGAGTAAGTTGCCTTTAGACTACAACGAAGGAGAATGACTTCGCCTTTCTCTTAATATCCGGAAGTTTTTATTTCAATGAGTACCGGTTTAGTTTGTGTAATGATTATTGCAATAATATCTCTTAATAAAGAGATATTAATGGTTGCTGTTCATTATAGATTACTTTAAGTCAATGTATAGGACTATGGCTAGTAAGTATTTACTTAGAAGCTTGGTTATGGGTTAGGAGTTTTAATAATTTTTAATAATTTACAAAAATCAGGGCTAATTATAGTTTAGATGAAAGTCTTTTATGTCACGGCTATTTGCAGAAAATTAAATTAAACTAAATGCACCCCCACCTTACAAACCGTTACGTTAAACGAATATGTTCCAAAATTCATAATTATGGGTTACGTTTGGGAATAGATCCTATGCGTGTAAAAATTTAAATATATATCTATACAAAACTTTATGAATAAGTGATCATAGATTTATATTAAGCTATATTTTCACTTTTATCGCAGCAATTCAATTCCTACGGCCTCTAAATATGAAAAATGTTATTAAAAACACGAAAAATATTTGACAAATGAAATTCAAGCTTACGTTTTTATCACCCGCTTCCACGAGTGAATTTAGAGAATACATTTCATATTCCAATAAAATGTTTATAGCTTTTTAAATATTTTTACACGCTGATTATTAAAAACTTCTGTTTATCTCCGAGGATTTTTCAAAACGTAAAGCCTCCTTTATTTTTATTTTAACTAAAAAAGTAGAACAGCTAGAAAAACGGAAACCGTACTATGAAAACTTGCGGCCTTTTGTGCCTTTTTCTACATAGTCACTTTATTCAATGCACTTTATTCAGGGATGCAATGATGTATCTATGATTTTCAATGCACTTTATTCAGGAATGCAATGATGTATCTATGATTCTGACGCACGTCCATAACCGGGATTGCTTTCTTAACGTCTCCCACGGTCAATATCTGCAACAGAGACATGAAACTTTTAGGTCATGAATGCATAAGTCCATTCATCATAACAATGCCATTTTTAATTCCTTTCTACACTATTCGGGTGGAATAAACCTAGGAGGTTTTACTTTTGGAAAGCTCCTTCTATTTCCAATTGTATTTTGTTGACATATGATCACCGGATATATTAATTCCTGATGAAATGCACAAAAGAATGCATAGAATGACATATAAATGACATATAAATGACATATAAAGTCGTTAGTTGCTGTTTTTTTAAATTATACATTTTTTGGCGAGTTTACTCGTAATAATGTACAAGAATATTTGAATGAATACAAGTTAACACGTCTTTGCAAAATTAAGTGGATGAAACGCGAATAGTAACAACCAGTTATTTATTTCATCGAACATACTTAGAAAGGTCTTAGAATTGCGTTTGACTGGGGTTTGTGATAAATTTAAAAATGGAATGTTCCGTACGTGTTTACTTATAGAACTGAAGAAATGGAGTCTAAAAGAGTAAACCTTTCGAGGAAAACATGAATTTTTAAATTAATTCTGATCATGCGTAAAAAATGTCATCCGTGCAGAATAAATCGTTTGTAATTGTTGTGGTGGAACACATTCATTTGCATATGTGGATAGTAATTACTCATAAATAGGAAGACTCAGTTAGTCTGAGTGTGTGTTCACCAGAAGCCACCGAAGGCCGCCGAGAGCAGATATGTTTCTCCAGCAAAGACTCTCTTATTAGACACCATTATGTAAATATCATGTACATATACCTTTTCCTAATACACTTCTTATTTGATCTACCTTTGTTTGTTGAGTCGTCATTTGTATTGCTTTCTACGTTACCAATGTCAGCCTGCAAACTTAACAGTGACGACGAGGATGAACGTCAAATATAAAAGTTTTACGAAGAAATGGAAAGAACTCACTCAAAAAAAGTACAACGCAACGGTTGACCTTTCTAAGGAATACAAGTTTTGACAAACGAAATAGTCGTAAAAACGGATTTTACGCTAAAGAGAAGTTCGACTCAAGCGGAAAAAATGAATAATTCAGCGAACATTGGAAAACTGTAAAATATTTTACTCGCAAAGTGCAACACTAGAAGAAAGAAACGGGTGTTTTCCAAATTCCAAGAACGAAAACTACATTCAGGTTAAAAAAAGTAACCTCGATTAATAGTATTTTATTTACTAAAATACTAGTCGGAAAAAAAGAGACAAACCAAAATATTTAATTGCAGTCTCAAAGAAAAAAAAATTCGAACATGGCAAACAAAATAAGTGACGATTTACGCCGTCTCCCGTGGAATCCATCTTAAAAAAAGTAAAAATAAAAATAACAAACTGTAAAAGTGAATTTTTGTAAAATGACAAACAGATTCGTATTACTAAATTACGAAGAACAGATTCGTATTACTAAATTACAAGGAAGTAACATACGAAGAAAAAAAAGTTCACCAGTGAATTTCCTAAATTGCTGTAAATACCAACTAAAGAAGTTTTGGTAAACCAAATTTTTCTCTTCGGTATTTAAAAACAAATACCACAGTTAAACTAAAATCAAGAAATATTTTTGTTTAAACTAAAGTTGTCACTGCATAACGGATATAAGACAGTAAAACGTCACGCAAAAAAAAAATTAAATGTAGTCCATACATTTTATTTTTTTCAATTATGACTCGAGTTGAAAAACTTTTTTTTTCTATGGAAAGAGTTGTACTTAAGTTCGGCTGTTATTTATTAGGAAATGCCTAAAACGGAAAAGTAAATCGCATTTGGTGGTTTCAGCAAAAGCCTCAGTTCTTATGTTGTGGTTGGATGAGCTTTATTCGCTAGCGAAGTGAGAAAATATTATTCGAGCAGCGATATTACTATTGAAAACAGGAACTATTAAGAATTTTTTTGTAACACAAGCCATTGTATATGGTACAGATATTGTGTTGCATGTGAAATTGTACAATTTTTCTTCGTAACTGCATTACTGTTACTGAAGGATACAAAAAATGGAAGATTTATCTAGAATGTTAATGCAATTTTTGCAGACGCAACAAAAGGCGCAATCCGAACTAGATGCACGTAGAGAGGAGAAATTATTGAAATGGCAAATGGAACAAGAAGAAAGGCAGAAGAAATTACAATTTGAACAAGAAGAAAGGCAGAAGAAATTACAACTTGAACAAGAAGAAAGGCAGAAGAAATTACAACTTGAACAAGAAGGCAGAAGAAATTACAATTTGAATATGAAGAAAGGCAAAATCAACGTTTTGCTAAAACACTGGAACTATTAAAGACTAATCGAGAAAATGTCGAGAGTACTAATTTCTCGCATACAACTATATTTAATAACATGGACACATTTAATTATGTGCCGCACGGGGGAGGGAAGACTTTTGAAGCATACTATACAAGATACGAGGATGTCTTTCAACTGGACTGCAAAAGTTGGCCAAATAGCCAGAAAGTGAGCCTTTTACTCAGGAAGTTGGGTGTAAGAGAACACAGCAAGTTCGTAGATAATATACTACCTAAAAAAACTACGGAATTAGATTTCATGGAAGCTGTATAATTACTAAAAGAATTATTTAATCCGAATATATCTCTTTTTCATAAGAGATGGTTCTGTATGAATTTAAGGAAGATGGACAACCAAGATTATTTGACATATGCATCAGTTGTCAATAAAAACTGTGCTGATTTTAAGCAGCGGAACTAACAGTAGAAGATTTCAAATGCCGAATCTTCGCACAAGGGTTAGTCTCCACGAAAAATGCAGAAATACGCATACGAGTGTTGTCTAAGCTGGAATCTGAGCAAGATTTAACACTTCAGAAATTAGCAGAGGATTGTGCAAGGGCCATTACACTAAAAATGGATTAAAAAAATATAGAAGAATCCGGAGTGGCATATATAAGAAAGGTTAGAAAACCATACACACCAAACAAGAACTATACAAATAAAAGCAGTCAAAACGGAACGAGATATTCCAAATATAATAATTATCACTATAGTAAAGAATATAACAAGTCTCTTCCTAGATATAACTGTAAGAGATGCGCAGAAAAACATTGGGAATCGGATTGCCCTTATAAGAAGAAAAAATGCTACATTTGCAAGAAAGTCGGACACAAAAGCGGTTGTTGCAGATATAAAGATCTCACCAGAAAGAGAGTACAGCAAACAAAATCAAATAAAAAAACGCCACATTCAAGATGGTGATTATACAACAGCAGTCGAAGAGGAGGAAACCATGGACATCATATACGAATCCTTTAATTTGGAACCGCCTCAATATACACCTGGACCCCGAAGATCAGGTAGAAAAAGAAAGTTTAATGAACCATTAATGTTAAATCCCAAGAGAAAAAGATATTGAATCTGTGCGACTTCAAATCTTGGGAGGAGGGTGTTGTGGTGGCACACATTCATTTGCACATATGGATAGTAATTACACATAAATAGGAAGATCCAGTTAGTCTGAGTGTGTATTTACCAGAAGCCACCGAAGGCCGCCGAGAGCAGATATGTTTCTCCAGCAAAGACTCTCTTATTTGACACCATTATATAAATATCCTGTAAGTATACCTTTTCCTAATACACTTCTTATTTGAGCTACCTTTGTTTGTTGAGTCGTCATTTGTATTGCTTTCTACGTTACTTATGTCAACCTGCAAACTTAACAGTAATATAGTATCATGTTTCCATTTATCAATATACAATGGATAGGAATTTGTTCTAAACGCACACAAAGAGAAATAAAAGTCGGTTGCAATTAGGTTGTGACGAATGGCAGTAGCAAAAGGACTGTACAATGAACTAAGGTTGGAACAATAGGAACGACACTTGACGGGAAGCGCAATCAAATGCTTAGTTTGTTGAGGCTTGAACTCCAAGGTAGACTGTTGGAGTTTGAACACAACTGAAGGCGGATCATGGTTTGGACCAGATCGAAATCCCTTGAACAGACAGAGATGAATTAATCAACTAATCGAGGGGGGCTGTCCCGACAGTAGATATAAATGTGAACCTCAGCGTGTAGAAGGCAGTTTCACGCACACCCAGATTCCAACCGACATATATATGAAGCATGGCGTCTGTGTTTATCCTGTGTTTGTTTTATTTTATTTTTTATACTTTTGGGCCACGTAAGGGTCAGACGTGTTGTAGATTTATTCTTATCCGGATTCCCGTATTGATTTTTTTCTGGATTGGGATGCGTCCCTTGACTATAAATTGAGATGCACTTTGTGTCTTTCTCTGAATAGAGATGCGCCTTGTTGTTTTATATGGATTCAAATACATCTACTGGATTCCTCTGCATTGGAATCTGGCTAATAGCATTTTGGGAGTTGGGATGCATCTACCGATTTTATTTGTATTTGTTACAAAACTTTACTTTCTCTGGATTTGTCTAGTGGCTTTATCTGAATTAATATTCGTGCATTGTTTTTCTCCAGATTAAAATAGGTTTAGTAATTTTAGTTGGGTTAATAGGTGCCACGTTGCCTTATAAGGATCGGTATTTTCCGAGAGGCTTCATTTTAATTTGGACATTCTTAGCGTTGTATTCTGTATGAAAATTTCTTTAGATTGGGATGCGTCTAGTAATCATCTCTGGATTGTTTGGCGTGTTGCATTGCCGTATAATTTATTTCGCCGGGTGAAGTTGTTAAAAAACGTCTCACATCGACATATTTACTGTAGTATTGCTGCATGTTTTAAATTAACTTATCTTACATTTCAAAAACCTACACTAGTATCTACTAGTTTTATTACACAATGTCAAAAGTTTCGTCACAAGATATTCGATGATTGCAACATCCTACATATTAATCTACCCTATTTCTTAAAAGTATAACGTTTTCAATTTCTAAATTCTATTTCGTATATTTTTATTTACAAAAATAACTTTCTAAGTTGAATTCAAAATGTGTTTAAACATATTTTGTCTTCAATAGTTACCGAATATCTGTTGACTGATTATTTCGATTGACGATCAAAAGAAAAACCTTGCAGTCACATTTTAAATCTTTTAATGTACAAAAAAATATTAATAAACTGGAACCAATTCGACGATTTTAGAAATATCCGTTGTGAATAAAGTGAAAGTTGTTTGAAGTCTATTGATAATCTTGTTAATTGCATTGAGCAATATTAATGCCCAATGTAAAATAAAATGTAGAAATTCCTTTACCCAAAACAAAATTAAACGATCAGATTCATAAAAAGACATTTTACCTATTCATCTCAACGTGAATGTAAACGTAAAATTTACAGATGGCAATGCTTTCATTTAAGAAAAAAAGGTAAATTTTTACTTGGTTTCCAGCTTAACATTTTAATTTTAAAAAAATATGCGCGCATTCGCGGAAAACAATGGCCACCACCTTTAACATAATAAATTACATTGCCTAATATCTGGAAAACTACTTATTTGCCGAAATTTAAATGAGATATTCGTTTTCAGCATATCTAAAATCATAAAAGTCGTCATTTTAAGGAAAAATGTCAAGATAGAAATTACAAAATTTTTTCAAAAAAAAACGAAAACATATAGGCAACGTCTGTACTAATAAAGATTTGTAATTCCGAATTTGGAACTATTATTAATTTTTGATTATCCATTATGCTAATTAATTTATTTAAGACTAATCTAATTTATAAAACTAACTATTTCGGTATGTCTGTCTGTCTCCGTTTTTGCAAACTGTATCTCCACTGAGACGGCAGGTTGCAGAGCATCGCAAGGCGGCTCAAATAATTGCATTTCTGTGAGTCGTTTTTTATTTTTGCCCGGTTTCAATAATTACTAAAAAGTTTTTTTAAAAAATGGACTAAAATTGAAATAAATTAGAACGTATCAAGCATAAGTCGACAAACTGCAATTCTATGCATGGGCATATATATATATATATGTATATATATATATGTGTGCGTGTGTGTGTGTGTGTGTGTGTGTGTGTGTGTGTGTGTGTGTGTGTGTGTGTGTACGTTAACCTTAGTTAATTTTTGCTATTGCCTAGCCAACTAACAATGGCTGATTCGCTATAAAATTTGGTTCCGGTTCCGGTTTCAACTCTAGCTGATGGCATCAATGTCATATTTTAGTTTGCTTCTAAAATACCAGCTTTATATTGAGTACAATATAATATGAAATAATCGATAGAGAATTGACTCTATAATAATAAATACGAAACCTCGTATCTCATTAGAAAATAAGGTAACATGAAGAAAAAAGAATCTGGGTTTTCACATTGAAGTGAGAGGGGTAAGTGACCCAGTGTCACCTTGAAGCTGACTAGAAGTTAAAGCGCCTATTCCGAGAGATTTAAAAACGTCCGTTTTGCCTTTTAAGTGAATTTGCGGAAACGTCTTCTGATATTCACTAGGGATTCCAGATAATTACGCTTTCTTCATATGAATTAATGGCTCAAGTAACAATATTATTAGCTAAAAAGGTCCAAGTAGTCGCTTTCCTTCGGGAGGGAGAATACTTATTAGATATTTAGGAGAGCTTTAAAAGTCTATTTATACGACACAGGAATGATCTGTTTTATACATTGTTATTTCTATTGGTTTAAAAAAGCTTCTCTACCCCTTTTTCTCTGTCATATCTATCTATCTACTTTTATATAAAAGGAACTTTGGTATTATCTGTGGACTCCCAAAATGCTGAGCCAATTTTTTTAGATTTCACACTAAAGTACATCATGTATCTGGCTGTGTTCTTAGATAGATTTTATATCAGAATACTTTCAATAAGTATCAATAATCGATAATCGACAAAATCAGACAAAAAAAATGGACCAGCGATTTTTATTAAAATTAACACCTTATACAACCTTACATCACAAGTGAATTTGATAAGTTTTATTACAACACAAATGGAGAGGCCCGGCATATAAATATAGGTTCATTGATATAACAGAGGCGCACTCGAAATGAATGCTTCTGTTTAAAACACAACTGAACCATACTATTTGACATTTTTTAATATTTAAACTTTAATTCAAGTCGTTAAATGAAAATATTTTTTATAAAATCAACATCAAGTTCTCTACAGTGCAATGTAAACTACAATGTATTATAGACTAAGTGACTGCGGGAGAGCATGTGCAGTTTCATTCCTTGCACTGCGGTTGATCCATAACTAAAGCAGGCAATCAATTGTCAGGTTTCCATGCTAATATAAACTATATATATATATATATATATATATATATATATATATATATTCAAAAAGTTCACATGAGATAAGTCATCGATACCGTCGCTTTCAAACCTGATAAAAGGAAACATGGAAACATACATACATTCTGTTGAGGTAGGAATTCCTTTTCAATGAAAATACCTAACCTTTTAAAATTATATTCATCAACAATAGAAACAACAGCAAAGATGTGTATGTTTCCACTTCCGGTTATAAACAGATAAGATAGATCGGCTGAAGAGAGTTTAATATGGGAACCTTAAACGGTTCTATATTATCAGGTTTTAAACCGACGGTATCGATGACTTATCCCATCTAAACTTTCTGAACAATTCAACATCCAAAATCAAAATATATATTTAATTATATAATTATTATTCATATTGTATTCATATTTTCAATGAAGTAAGTCTCACGCGTGTTTCAGTTAATAGCGGATGTCTACTAATCAACTGATGAGAAAGAAAATTATCTACAAAAGAAAATAGCTGTTCCAAGGGGGGGGGATTTTTATTTCTTAGAATGAAAGGATTTAGTTTTAACAGTGTTGATAAAAGGAAATGGAGATATTTACATTTTGCAAAAACATAATAATTAACAACACTGGTTTGGTGATATTTTCCTGCAAGAAAAGCAATCGAATTCAACCACGGTGTTAAATCAGTCTTTACCACTTATAAATCTTTCCAAATATTTTTTGGTGAATATATTTTTGCCTTTGGTGAATTGTTTAATGGGCTTCCGCTATTAAATGAAAAACGTGTAAGACATAGTTCATTGAAATATGAATAAAATATTTTGAGTGGTAATTAAATAAATCTTATGATTTTGGAATATTTGATAACCATAGACTTATATATATATATATATATATATATATATATATATATATATATATATATATATATATATATATATATGAGAGAGAGAGAGGGGGGGTAGTTTAGTTTTTTCGGCCTATCAATAGTTTTACGGCCTATCAATAGTTTTCGGGTTATTTAATACTATATAAAGTAATTCTAGTAAAAGCATGCTCCCAGTTTTTATATATTTTCAAATATTTTTTCATGCAGTTAACATTATTTTTGTGGAGAAAAATTCTTGTTTTTGGCTTTGCAGAACATAATTGAGTTTTACAAAATGAAAAATAATATCATAATTGTTTGGTGCTTTTTGTTGAGTCTCACAAAAAAAAATTGTAAGTGAATTTAGCTTCGATACAACATTTTTCTGAGTTCCGCAGTTCCATGCTCGAATAGTGAAAATGGATTTGGTTTAAACCAATTACAATGCAGTGATATCGTTCGTTATAATAAATCCTGACAACGTATTAAATTTATAGAATTTGCGAACTGTTATTGCCGTCGTGTTTATTGTAATCTCACGTTTGCAGTGATGTAACATTCTGCGTTAATAGAGTATGTCTTTCCGAACTTATTAAATAAGTGAAAAATCTACAGTGAATAGAATCCGCATAATCGAAGTGATTCAAATCATTAATGTTGATCTGAAATACTTTGGAACACTTCCAAAAGATATTTCTTTTTTGCGATTTATATATATATATAAACAAGGGGGTGGCGAAACTGAATATAAAAACCAAATTTAATCTTTCTAGCTTTCAGTGAGTTTCGAACTTACGACCGTCTGCGTGTTAAATAGACGTGATGACTGCAACATCACGAAACATTAACCACTTAGTCATATTGTATATACAATTATTATTATTGTTATTATTATTATTATTATTGTTATTATTGTTATTGTTATAGTTAGTGTTATTGTTATTGTTATTGTTATTATTATTATTGTTATTATTATTATTAATATTATTATTATTATTATTGTTATTGTTATAGTTAGTGTTATTGTTATTGTTATTATTATTATTATTGTTATTATTATTATTAATGTTATTATTATTATTATTATTATTATTATTATTATTATTATTATTACTACTACTGTATCCTTAATGTCGCAATCTTTTATGTGCGCGGAAAAATCTTATGAACTTTAATTGCAAAAAGACTTTTTTCGAAAAGATCGATATTGCATCAAAATATAAAAAATAATATCTCAACTGAATCAGAAAAAAAAACATGAATAGTATTAGTATCACTACTCCAAAAGAATCTATTAAATATTTGGTGAGTTAATTTAATTTTTTTTTTATAAAGTATACCTGAAGCTTCATTACGGAACAGTAGTCATCGCAAGTGAACATAGCTCGAATCAACATTTTGTTGAGTTTTGCAGTTCTTTGATTGACTAATTTTGAATTTATTTGCGAATAAGCAGAATGCATAATTACTTACATCTATTTTGCTAACAACATTTGGTCCGATGAGATGAGCCAGTCTTTGAAAATCAATGGATTAAAAAAAGCTTTTAAATTTCTTGAACTCCTACTAAAACAATAAATTTTGTTGCGAATCTACTTTGTTTAATTTAGAATTTCCCTATAATATATATATACATACATATACATACACACACACACACACATATATATATATATATATATATATAGAGAGAGAGAGAGAGAGAAAGAGAGAGACGTTTGTATGTGCATTCATGTGTGTGCGTGCGTGCGTACAGAAAGAGAGGGTGAGAAATGTTGACTGCAAAGACATAACGCATTTACTTTGAAATTATCTGCATAATTCTCTCGCCTGTGGCTATTAACGTGCAGGACTTATTGGTTCAGACGGAGTTTCTCCATATCAGTCAACTAACTAATTATGTTTCTGTGGTTCATCGAGAAATATTTTTCTCTTGGGCAGGGAACGTACATGGGCTAGTTACAAATAGAATTGCTACGATAGAAGAAGGTAGCAATTTGTGAAACAATCAGAATAAAGTAATTACTTTTAATTGCTTTCGGTTTGCGGCAACAATCTAATCTTGCAAAGCAGCTTAAACAGCCCAGTGATAAATTACACACACACATACATACATACATACATACATACATACATACATATATACATGAGGATTGCAACGTCTTGTCAGACGAGTGGCACTCCCTCGGACACTTAAAGTCCATGAGCCCAAATGCCTGAGGGAGTATCTATACAAATATGATGTTACAGAGTTTTAGCTTTGTACGACAGCTAAGTCTCTCTCTCGGTTCAAAATGTTGAGATCAAGCAACAAGCAAGAGCAAGATAGCCAGCAACAAGTTAAACTGCTGACCAGCTTAATGCGGGTACTGGTCTCCCGCTTTATGGTTTTTTAAATCAGAGATTTGCTTCTTCTAGAAAGGTTGCCTTCACCACGGCTTACGGGAGCCCTCTCCACTCCTACACACACACAAATATACACGGTGCTAGTTGGCCGTTTACCCGGAAAAACGGTTCAGTCGCCCTTTTCATACATACATATATATATATATATATATATATATATATATATATATATATATATATATATATATATATATATACAAGGGACGTTCAATAAGAAATACTCGTGATCATCTTTCAACTGACTGGTGTATCTGGAGTTTTACATGTGCAATGATTTATATCTCTATAGGTTATGTAGTAAATTTCTAATTTTGGTTTATGATTTACAAGTGTGTAAACACAGTAGTTGTTGATTTGAACACGTTGAGTATCGTGCAATGATCCGATTTTTCGGTTTTAAAGGACGCACAAGAATGATAGAATGAAAGAAACTTATGGCAATACTGCACCATCATATAACTTTGAATTAGTTGACATTGTCAATACAAATATGGTCGTTATTTTTGAGGCATTTGTCAATCAAGTTTAGGCTAGGACGCCTTATGTGCTTCAAGATGAATTTGGTAATGTGTAAAAAAGTGATCAAAGCTTTTCAAAAGACTGATTATGCAGGATGAAATGTGTGTCTCACTATGATTCAGAAACCAAAGCCAAATCACTGCAGTGGAAGCACTTGAATTCACCACCTCCAAGAATTCACAACCTCCAAGAATCCACCATCTCTAAGAATCCACCATCTCCAAGAAAGTCAAAAGTTCACCACTTCGCTGCCAAGGGCATGTTCACAGTTTTTTTTTATTGGGGGGGGGGGACTAAGGCAAAATAGATGTGACAGAATTCCTGAAAAAGGAATAACTGGAGATTATGATACATTAGTTTTTATGAAATTAAGAGAAATGAAATCAAATCGGGTAAGATCCACAAAGGTATCCCCATCCTGGTAAACAACATTTTGGTAAAAACGCGCATGTCGAGAAGGTGAAAATGTTCTTACATTTTGTCAATCGGCAGTCATTTTTAATGAACTCATATAACACCTATATTTTATTGTAATTGAAATCGGAGAAATTGCCTATTTTTCAATCAAATCGATTAATTGCTCGCTCTAATTGGCGATCCATTGCGGTGCATCTAGAGGAAGTTCCACATGCCTCCCAGCAGTGAGTTATGTAATAATATGTTGTAGACTACATTGCACTGTAGAGAACCTACTGTTGATTTTATAAAAGTATGTTTACATATAGCGGTTTGAATAATAGTTTAAAATGTAAAAGTCAAATATCATGATTCAGTTGTGCGCTAAACAGAAACAGTTATGCCGCCACATGTAAGAACCTTCTGTTGGTATTATATTCCAGGCATTTCTTATAATGCTGTAGTATTGGTTTGAATTTAAGTTTAAAATGGAAATGCCATTTCGAACGCGCCTTTGTCCTATATAAGAATCTACACTTGATTTTGTAGATTGGACATTTTTCTTTGTACGGTGATAAAACTTCTCAAATGCACTCGTGATGTTAGGCTGTATAAAATTGTTAACTTTAATCAAAATCGAACTTCCTTCTTTAATCAGATGTTTTCGATTATGGCTTTCGATACATATCGGGCGCATTCCGATACAAAACCTACGTAAGAACACTCCCAGACATACCAAGTATTTTAGTGTGAAATTTCAACAAAATCAATTCAGCCGTTTCCAAATCTATAGGGAACTCTCTCTCACTCTCTCTCTCACTCTCTCTCTCTATCTATCTCTCTATCTATCTATCTTACAGACACACACACACAGACAAACTTCATTTTATATAACACAAGGATATATACTGATATTGCCGTCCTTGAACAATCTAACAACTGTAGCATAGAAATGTGGATAGTCAAAACTCAGATGCATTAGACTGTAAACTTCGTAAGATGGAGAGATGGGAGAATACCAAAACAACTTCTTTGTTGTAAGTTTTCTATATGAAAGAGACCTACAAAAACGTTTAAGGATAAACTGAGCAATAACCTTAAAACTTACATGGAAATTGATGTGAGTAAATGGAAAAATCAGACTGTAGATCGATATAATTTGTAGAAAAGTAATCAGAAAAAGATGCAGTAAGTTTGATGAAAAGTGTGCTCAGCATGTAATATTGAAACGTCCACTTAGAAAGCAAGATGAATTCTTAGTGCCTGCTGATTTTTCAACACACGTTTTCTTTTGTCTAAAACTGGTTGGATGAATTATGTGAAACCAGACAATGTTAGTATAAAAAAACAACAATTTTATGAGGATGAAACTGCCCAAGTATTGAAATATCCGTGGAAATCCGCAATATATAATAGTTTTTTGGGTTTTTTTTTTCATTTTCACTCCAAACAAGGCACAGTTGCCACTTTGATCTATGAGGTTACTATCAGGGACATAAGTTGCAGAGATACTATGTTGGGAGTTGAGCAGTGAGATACATCACTCTTGAACTTCTGCATGTCAGTACAGTTGGGAAAGCAGAATCACACGAGGTAGTTCCAAAAGCTAGCAGTTCTGGTGAAAAAACTATTAGAGTAGAAGGTTTACTCTCGTCTAGAGATTTCTACTATGTAGGGTTGGGATTTTGCTACTTGGTGCATTTGTGGAAGGTGTTTACGTCGAGGAAGTACAAGTGCTTGTAGTTCGTCGGAGCATTCACCGCTAAAATGTTGTGTAGTTAGGGTAGGGGTTCATATCGGAGATAACATATCGGGGACATATAACGGGGGAATGAGACTTTACTACAAAGGAGAGTGAGATATTCATATATCACCATTACGCAGAACGAGACGTTGTTTTTATAACGGCGTAAACGGCGCTGTCTGTGGCGATAGTTCTATTTGTGCACATTATTAAGCTAGGATAGACATTTATACAGTACTTTTAACTCATCAGAGGGGAGATACTTATTTATGATAATGGTGGATGGAACACGCACGTAATACTTGGAGGGGGTTATACAATAGTTCATTTACAGATGATAGACAAAAACACCTTTACCTTTCAGTTGTAATGAGAACACGAAAAAAAAACAGGTAACAAATATAAATGATAATCTTTTTATTCTTTATTCGACCAGCTGGTTGATTGATGAATCAGGAATTCAAGCTCTTACGATTACATCTTCCTCTTTCGCCTTCAAGGGGCGTCAGTTCCAAGTCTGACCAACTCGACTCTGACTAAGTCGATCTCTGACTGTCTCTCTATCTCTTTGGCTCTATCTGTCTCTCCAACTCGAACCCACTCTGATTTTTTAAGGAATTCTCTTTCTTTATGACGTCAAAACGTGCCCCACTATGTATGTCCAAACATGTTTTTGCAAACAAAGAAATTCCTAAATAAATAGTTTCATTTATAACCTTTTTATTTCATCATTATCTAACTTGTATTGTCGATTCTTTTAACTGATATCATTTAATATATCCAGTTATTTTTAAGAACAATGGACAATCCGTTACATTCCTAAACTGAATATTTATTTATTTTATTGGGTTTGATTTTATCCTTTTCCAAATATCCTTTTCAAACTTATCTATTTATTTACTGGGGTCTGTCCCTTTTCATTTTAAATAAATACTAGTAGAACAGGCAGAGGGACGCAACATTTCGTCGATAAGACAGAGGTTGAAGCTTAGATAACAGTTTAGGGTGGCGACTCTCTTTTGAACCCTGTCCAGTAGTGAGAGACTAGCAGTAGATGCACCAGCCCAGATGTGACAACAATGCTCCATACGTCGGCGAGTAGTGGCTTTATAGCAGTACAGGATACTTTTAGGTGTAAGTAGCTTTCTCGCACGGTAGACAGAGCCCGTTTTCCTTGCAGCGACCCAGATAATGCCCTCAATGTATCTGTTCCATCTTTTGTTCCCTCCGAACGTTAGGCCGAAGAATATACGCGTGTGTGTGTGTGTGTGTGTGTGTGTGTGTGTGTGTGTGTGTGTGTGTGTGTGTGTAAATCAGCAATACATACTAGCAGGCTGCTCGGAGTTTTCTGGTCGTAAAATAGGCTTTAATATAATATTATATTCCTGGCGATTTCGTATTTATTACTTTAGAGTCAATCCTCTATTTATTATTGTATTTATCCCAACTCATAGTAGGCAAACATATAGCTCTCCATTTGTTTTTAGCACCTAGAGCCAAACCCATACAAGAACGTTAAAAATAATACTGTAAAAGATATAAATGTATATGTGGGCATGCATAGAAAAAAAGCTTAGTCAATTTATTTTCATCCCTACGCAGCGATTTTCACCATCTGAAAACTAAATCGGGATTATTGTATCCCTTAACACTTAGGCATCAAATTTTAAGTCTATAGACATATATATAATAATACAGGAGTGTTACATTTACGAGTCTTATTATGATTATTCTTTTCTTGTTGTTGTTATATCGTTCGTTGTTAAGTCTTATTAAGAGAGAGTCTATGAGTCTTAGAGAGAGATGTTGTTGTAAGAGAGATGTTCGTGTTATGACGAAATTCATATATATATAAAATGTTCATACTTAGAAGTGTAATAGAAGCTCTTAAAGTGAGGAAACAGTGTTCAGACAGTCATAGTGTTCACATTGTAGATATGAGATGTCGAGACGTGTATGTAAAGACATTTTAAACCACATGATATGCAGGACATATGATAACAATTTTCACTTTACCTTTTGGTAGAATTACAACACAAAGACGACGTTTATAAGAACACATGATGGGTTTATTTCTTCTCCCGACCGGTCGTGGTTTTCTGAGTCAAGAATTCAAAGCTTCACATTCTAAGTTTCAAAAGTGACCGTCTCGCTTCTAGACGTTCGAATCCCAAATGCAGACTATCGTCTGTCATCCTCAAACTCCCTCTTACTCTCCCTCAGTTTCTCCTTGCTTAACTCTAAAATTTCTAACTATATCGAGAACTTCCCATTTTCCATGACGTCATATACATGTTAAAAAATGTATCTTCTTTCAAGTGTTCTGGAAATGCGTGTCCAAAACTTTTTCCTTCGTTTACAAAAGGAATTTTAACTTATATTCCCAGTAACCTATATTTCCAATATGTTAAAAACATGTTTAATAAATTATCTTGTAGTTGCATTCTTTCAATTGAATTTTCATGACAGAATTGACAATGCACATTCTTTTCTTAAAACTATTTTATCTTTAAGCTTAACAATGGTTTGTTTTACATTCCATTTGCTAATTCTCTATCGTAATCAATTTCTAAACCTAAATTACGAGGTTCAAATTTCGTCTATTCTATTTCATTTTAACTAAATCTCTCTATTTTCATACTTACATGAAAAGGGGACAGCCCTTATCATGTAGCAGGAGTTTTGTAATATATATTAATACAGGAGTTTGGTAGAGACCCTTCTTTACACAGAAAGATAAACTCATATATGTATATATATATATATATATATATATATATATATATATATAATATATGTGGAAATATTCTTTATTCACTTATTATTGTTGTTATTTCTTCTGCAAGATAATTAAGTGAATGGTGTTGTGCTACGGAAAAGGTATATATATATATATATATATATATATATATATATATATATATATATATATAAGAGAGAAAAATTAAAACTGTAAGTGTAAATTTACAATCAAAATTTATTGTTGAGTGAATACCCAAAAAAAATTTACAAAGTCCTTATTCCGCGGAGTTTCAAAGAATGCTATTCTTGCTATTCTTCTTATCAGAGCATAAACAGAAATCAGCAAATTATATTTGTAGTAATGCTAGAATTTGCTGGTTAGGGAATTAAGTGAAGCCGCACTTTATTATCGTCATAACTTGCCAATAAAACAAGTGAAAAAATATGTAAAAAAAATATTTAAAAAAACCGCGCACAATATTTCAGCTTGCATGAGGAGGCTCTTAAGGGAATGCGAAAGGCGAAAATAATGATATAGAGAGAATAAAGTCCAAAATCAAATCCAGTTTGATTTTAATAGTCCGGTTTGAAAGTTTTCTAAGCAGCTGAAATAATGAAAAGTGTTTTTTTTTCGGACAGTGTAGTAGTCCAAAGAAAAGTTGATCTGTAGTGAAGTTGGATCAAACAAATAAAAAGGAAAGAAAAACAGCATGCCAACTTTTATCGCTGGCTTAATTAAAAAAGGTGATTTGAGACTAATTTAAAAAAAATTAAGATCAGGCTAAGAAGAAATAAAGAGATCAACATATGAAAGTTTGTATTACTCTAACCGGATATTGTCTAGACAGACCTAAACAATTATTTCTATATAGTATTGCAATTCGATGTCAATATTAAAAGGGTGGGAACTGAGGATTAGTTTGTATTACCATTGTAAATACTACATCCTTTTGATTTTATTACTATATATATATATATATATATATATATATATATATATATATATATATATATATTATTGTGTTTTCGCCGTCTTTTTATCGCGGAGAGTTCCTCGCAGGGTGGTTTTTGCAAGTGCTTCAAAGCGAGTTACAAGCCCTACCATCTAAATTTCCTCTTTTTGCACCGTGCTCAGTATACATTTATAGTGACTCACTTGTTGAGTGACCTTTGTGGGCACTTAATTATTGGTGACATAGTCCTTGTATGACATGCATAAAGTTTTTCTGATGTATCTTTTTCCTACTGTACAAGGAGATTTAAACTATGGGAATTATCATTTACAATATATATATATATATATATATATATATATATATATATAGAGAGAGAGAGAGAGAGAGAGAGAGAGAGTGTGTGTGTGTGTGTGTGTGTGAGTGAGAGAAAGAGAAATAAAAAGGAACAAAGCTAGTTATGTGTTCATCAACGTTTCGTCTTTATTTCGAGGCTTTCTCTGGATGGACATATATATATATATATATATATATATATATATATATATATATATATATATATATATATATGATTGCAACGTCTTGTCAGACGAGTGCTATTTCCTCAGACACTTAAAGTCCATGACCCCAAAAATGACTTCTATCGCCACAGGACCATTTTAATAAACAACTGCCTGAGGGAGTATCTATAGACAGATGATGTTACAGAGTCTTAGCTTTGCACGACAGCTAAGTCTCTCTCTCGGTTCAAAATGTTGAGATCCAGCAACAAGCAAGAGCAAGATAGCCAGCAACAAGTTAAACTGCAGACCAGCTTAATGCGGATACTGGTCTCCCGCTTTATGGTTTTTTTTAATCAGAGATTTGCTTCTCCTAGAAAGGTTGCCTTCACCACGGCTTACGGGAGCCCTCTCCACCCCAACATACACATACATACACACACGGTGCTAGTTGGCCGTTGACCCCGAAAAAGGGTTCATTCGCCCTTTGGAAGGTCTTGTTTTTAATCGTTCAGGGAGACTAGCCACTCTCCTCACCAAACAAGTCTGGTGGGGAAACCAGTTTAGTCGCCGGTGACCCGACCATGGGGCAGGTAATACCGGGTTACATGGTACCAGTAGCATATGACATGACCTGACATATATATATATATATATATATATATATATATATATATATATATATATATATATATATACAGGTGGCAACAAGAAAGTCCGCAATTGTAATTTTGTCAAAAACTGCAAATTTAAGCTAAATTTAAGGTAACTGTTTAAACAATCTATACCTTATTTGATTCGCCTATTATTCTGCTATAATTTTACCTGTTCATATTTTACTTTTAATTGAAATATTCTAATGTTCGCGTACATTTAAAAAAATAACTTCTTAATTTATATATATATATATATACTAGCAACAGTACCCGTTGTTGACTGAGTTCAATAACAGTCTACAGAAAATGGACTGATTTATGAAAGTATGATAGGTAATGAAAAGGAAGGGTTGTTAATGGATAGCTTCGAATGTGGGGGTATCAAAACCAAAGTAACATATGACGAAAGTAAAAATAAAATAGAAAAACCCCATAATTTATTATACCATCCCTGTTCACACTGTAACACTTATCATAATATTCTGTGGATCTATATTAAAAACCTTGTAAAACTTTGTGACATATTTCCATTCTATGGAGGTCAGACGCGAACGGACACCCCATAATTTTATTATACCATATTTCTCAAAACTGAAACATAATTATCAAAATATACTGACGCAGATAGATATGAAAAGTCTTTATTAAAGTTTATGCCTCTGTCCATTCTATGGAGGCCAGGCGCGAACGCAGACCCAGCAATTTTATTATACCATCCCTATTTAAGTTAAAACATACTTATCAAAGTATTCTTATGTACATCTATATCAAAAACACTTGTAAACGTTTTTTTTTTTTTTTTAATTTTTACATTTTTTTATTTCTCATACATTTTGGACCAGACGCGAACGCAGACCCCACAATTTAAAGGAACCACCGGTGTGCAGGATCAAACATACCCATTCCTGTGTCTCGATGCATCTTCTATCATTATATGTAATCAGTTTTTTAAAATAATCAACCATATAGGAGCCTATTCGTGACCAGACACACAAACACATACACACAGAGACATTCAGCTTTATATATATATATATATATATATATATATATATATATATATATATATACATATATATATATATATATATATATATATATATATATATATATATATATATGGGGGGTGTAAATGTGTCTCTGTGTGTTTGTGGGGAGAGTGGCGCTTGTGATTACTGTGTTTAAAGTTCCCATTTTGTAAATATTATCAAAGTACCGTTATCAAGAATAAACAGTTTCAGCCCTGGCAACTGAGCTAGGCTTTGGGATGAGGCAGTTACTTATTAGTATGCATTTAGTCCGCACATCCTGAGAACAAACATGTTGCCGATACAAACCGAAAACAAAAATTCGATAAAAAAGAAAGGAGAGAGAAAGAGAGATGAATAGAATAATGTTTAATTGAATCATATGAACATCTTCGCATGTTCTGTCTTAACGAGGAGGTCAACAATTGCCCTGAGATTGGAGGTGATACAAAATACATACAAGTGTAGTAACTTTAATGAGTTAAATGTTTAGGCTAAAAAGGTAGCAGTTAACAGACTAACAATGACATACTGAATTCAAATTGAGTAAGTAAGTTATGCCTATAAAACCTAATTTCTTTTTATGACCACTTAAGAAATAATGAATGGTGGGAAATATTTAAATTTTATCAAATAACATACTGAGTCTATCTCTCGATCTGTTACGTTAATACTGTTCGGTTCGAAATATATATATATATATATATAAAAGTGAACGTGTCTGTGTATCTGTCTGTCTGTCCGTCTGTCTATCCGTGTGTCTGTGTGTGTACATTTCCATACGAACTTACTCTGTCAATTTTAAGTCTACAGGGGCAAAATTTGATATACCAGGTACTGAGATTTGGGAAAATCGATGTGATCGGTTTTCTGTCAGAAATTTGGGGATTAAGGGGTCAAGGTTCAACGATTTGACCTTTGAGAACGCTACCAAACTCCTCCAACAATTTTCGGTCTAAACAGTTGAAATTGTAGGTATAGGTTCCTTTGACATGGATCTAACTTAATAATTTGATTTGAGTCCAAAACAATAGATGTTAAGGGATCATAATAGGGGTCAAAGTTTAAAAAATTTACCGCTTTTTTTTCTTTTTTTTTTTTTTTTGCTTAGCATACTCCTCGAAACACCCGGGTAACGCCGGGCCGAAATGCTAGTATATCTATAAAAGTGAACGTGCCTGTGTATCTGTCTGTCTGTCTATCCGTGTATTTCCATCCGCAATAACTCTGTCAGTCTACAGACTCGAAATTTGATATACAGGGTACTGAGATTTGGGAAAATCGATGTGATCGATTTTGGGCCAGAAATTTGGCGATTAAGGGGTCAAGGTTCAACGATTTGACCTTTGAGAACTCTACCAATCTCTTCCGACAATTTTCGGTCTAAACACTTTAAATTTTAGATATAGATTCCTTTGACATGGATCTAACTTAATAACTTGATTTGATCCCAAAACAATAAATGTTAAGGGGGCATAATAGGGGTCAAAGTTTAAAAAAATTGACGACTTTTTTTTTTGCTCAACATAAACCTCCAAATATCCGGGCAACGCCGGGCACCCATGCTAGTATATCTATAAAAGTGAACGTGTCTGTGTGTGTGTGTGTGTGTGTGTGTGTGTGTGTATATTCCCTATACCAACTGCAAATTATATAAATGTGTGTGTGCTTTGTTGAATAGCAGGGATAATTCCTGTTTGTTTCTTTTGTGATCCATCCATAATCACTTGCATGAAGATGACTTATGGAAGTTGAAAACGTTCGCAACTAACGAGAATTTCTGTTTACACTCGAACAGAACGTTCTAACATTCGCTCACCAAATGGAAATGATGGATCAAAAGAAAAGAGAACAGGAATTATCTTTGCTTTTCAACGAAGTATGCATAAGAGAAAAATGCTGGCTATACATATATATATATATATATATATATATATATATATATATATATATATATATATATATATATGGGGGTTTGTGTATTGATATTCACATTAAATACTTTTTTTTTCTATTTTTTTTAAAGAAAATACATCTTTGTTTTATATGCATTCACCTGTAAAAGATCAAACAAATGTTCATATTCTTTTAAACATTGATTTTAATTAATTCCTTATTAGTGTTTTCGGTTTTCTTGTGGGACGATCATCTTTAGTTAACTATAGCGTTTAATTCATGCCGATATTCTACATGGTTTATAGTTGCGTAATATTTGTGTAAAACGGTTATAGTAAACAAAATGCGTATATATATATATATATATATATATATATATATATATATTTGTGTAAAAAATAGTGCCTGCTAAACGTATCTGTCAGATTTTTGTCTCCAGACATGAAACTTAATATATAGGGTATTCAAACCAATGCGAAACTGTATATTTAGGTTTTAGCCCGGAAAAATCCGGTGTAAAAGTATGAAGGTTAAAAAAAAATGGGATTTGCCAGGTGAAGGTCGAACGACGGCGTTACGAATATGCATGCGTAACGTAATAGCTATTAAGTCATGTGTTAACTTTGAGCATTGCGGCAAACATGTGTTCATAGCTCATGTGTTAACGTCAAAGGAAAATGTAAATCCTAAGCTAAACGTTTTGGTTTCGATTCTTGGTGGTGGCGCGCGAGTCATTCTTTTTTAAACTTTTTAAATCATTGCTATATATTGGGTTCAATATACTATAATATTATATACGAAATCTGCATTAATCAAAATATCACATTTAAGCGTATTTTACGACCGGGCAATGCCGGGCGGTCTGCTAGTAAATAATAAAATTCGCTGATAAAAAAATTGAAACGTAATTCGTGCATTGTTTCGTGACATTCAGTATCGTCTCTATATTTCGTCAAACACGGCAATTTTCCGCCAGTGTTTGCTTTTTTTAGTTGTTGATAATTTAAGAGGTGAGCCAATTCCCGTCACCTTAAATAAAATTTAGCAAAAATGAACAATTAAAAGAATACATTCTACCCACCCTCATTTATAGATATTAAAAATAAGAAAAACACCGAAATAAACTGAGGAAGAACGAAAATTCCACCCCCCTAGTTTCCCGTTTTCTAATAATGAAAAACTATTCGGTTTTCATGTTATGTTAAATTAATATCGGAAAGTGATACCTCACTATAAAATATAAACTACATTTTTTATATAATTCGTTTCGTGGATATATTTCAGATGTTTACATGTAATTATTTTTAAAAAAATTTCTTACACTAAAAATAAGAGAAAAACTTACCGGAGAAGATTTCTCCACAAAATAAATAATATTATTTGCTTTTTAATTTAAAAAGTTTCTTTTGTCTCACGTCTAGGTTCCGTGAAAGAGAAACCCTTCTAGACCGTGACTGTTCAATTTTGTTACAATAAAGTGACCTTAGCTGAGGAGGGAGGTTTATCACAATAGAAAATGGAAAGCGGAAGTAACAGCAATGATATTAATAGTAACGCTTCAACAATAAATAAAAGAAAACGTACTTGGAGAAGCTGTTTCGTCTTAGGCCGCTTTGTAGGTGGACGTAAATCCAATGTATGATGCGGACCGGTGAGAAATAGAAATCTAAATAATTTCGAACGTATGTTTTATTAAGTTTCGTAAGAAGAAATCGTTCTAAAAGTAGACATTTTGTAACAAGTACGTGAAACAAGATACTGTAAACTGAAAAAGTTAAAATTTTGTGTTAGTAAATCAGTTTTCTTATTTCGTTAAAAAGAAAGCATTGGTAAAAAGCTATTAAACGTTTTTCTATTAGCTTTTAGTGTAACAATTTCTTTCTAGCTTTTAAACACTAACCTTGTATGAGATTATCTCGTGTTACGAATATGTATGCCAGAGAAAATAGTTGAATATAAGTTTAAAAGGGTTATAATGTTTGTTTTTTTTATTCTGATAGTAAACATCTTTATGTATTTAAAACATTCGTCAAAACATTAGAAACGTTTTTTTCTGTTTGTTTTTTAATCTTAATAATAATTCTTAAAGGCTTTTTAATAGAAAAAAATCAAGGTAAAGAAGAATATTTATATTAATTTATATTGTTTGTACAATACTTAAATATCAGTGTAATTTCCATAATAAAAGTAATAAACTCTTAGGAAAAACATGACACATTTCCGCCCAGGGTTTTATTGTGACACCTTTGTTTATTGTGTTTCTGTTTTAAATACATTTATTGATTTATTAAGTGGGTACTGTCCCGCTTGAGAAATCCCAAAATGGAATTCATCCCCGAAATCGTATCGTACGAAAAAATATAGCGTACCGGTCGTGAAATTATTACGGCCAAGTAGCACTTTATCTAGACTCTGCTATTCGTCGTGGAATACAGCAACAACATTCACGGGTGACAAAATACAAGGCGATGAAACGACGAAACAACACGGGTATATATATATATATATATATATATATATATATATATATATATATATATATATATATATATGTATATATATATATGTATGTGTGTGTACGTGTGTGTGTGTATGTGTCTGTGTGTCTGTGTGTCTGTGTCTGTATAACATTCATGTAATTTTATTAAAGCAACGTGTAAGTATGGGATCTAGTTCCTGTTTCAATCACATACACACACACATACATATATATATATATATATATATATATAAGTACATACATAAGTTGTTGAGACGCTTGAAACAGTATTAGTCATTAGGTAAAACGTCTGTAGAGTATTTGCATCAGAGTGTAGATGATGTAGAGATAGAAGCTTGATTTTAGATTCCTTAAAAGTAACCAGCCACCTCTTTCCCCATTGTACCACATGCTCAAGATCAGAGGAGAGAGAATCAGAGAGAAGTTGGTCGTTTACGGTCATTTATGTGCTACCACAGATTGTAGCATAAAGTACTACGAATGAGGTAAGGATGTGATTTGGAAGATCATTAATGTAGATCAGGAACAGAGTTGGGCCCAGGATGGCCCCATAAGGTCCTCCAGCATTAATAATGAGAGCCTCTGATTTCTGCACATGAACTACTACTCTTATGAACCTACCAGAGAGAAATTATTTAATAATTGAGAAGACATTTCCAGCTATACCATAGCTGGAAATTTTGTGAAGTAGACCTTTATGCCATACCTTATCAAAAGCTTTTGATAGGTAAAGAGCAATTGCCCTAGAGAGAAAGCCTTCGTCGAGAGATTCGCTAATCTCATGAGATATAATTGTAAGCACGTCTGCCGTGGATCTAGCAGAACGGAAACTATATTGCACGTCACTGAGAAAGTTATTTTTGCTGAGATTGTTGACTACTTCTCTATTTAATACATATTCCAGCAACATTCATATATATATATATATATATATATATATATATATATATATATTGTGTACAGAAAGTTGTTAGTTGAGACAGGTCATTGGTACCGTCGGTTTCAAGCCCGATAATAAGGCCCGTTTAAGGTATCCTTATCGAGCTCTCTTCAGCCAATATTCGTCGAATCGGAGACGAATATTGGCTGAAGAGAGCTCGATAAGGATACCTTAAACGGGCCTTATTATCGGGCTTGAAACCGACGGTACCAATGACCTGTCTCAACTAACAACTTTCTGTACACAAAATATAAGTACGCTCTTAAAATTTGGATTTTCCTTTTAATTGAGCACTCTGCTGGAATTCTTTTTCCAAAAAAACTAATCATATATATATATATATATAAGAAAACTTAAACTACGAAAATTTAACTGATGGCGGATAAAAAATTCACATGATTTATTATATGACCAAATGTTTTAATACAATGAATACAATAAGAAATACCTTTCTATACCTAAAATGATTCTAAAATTTATCCTTTACTCATTAAAGGAAATAAATAGTCCAGTAGTGGAAAAAAGCATTATTGAAAGAGTGTAAGAATCAAAACCTAAAACTTGCGATTGTAGAAACTCATTGTGCCGATGGCAGAAAATGTAGAAATTACTAATCAACAAACACAATCTAATGGCTAAATCCGGTCTGCAATTTTATGGACAATTTATGAAAAATGGAAATTTATGAGCTGCTATCATGGAATCTGATTGCGGGAGTCCGACAAAAGTTATAATCCGTAATGAATTCATGTAATCTAAACATTAATCTAGGTAGCATATTTTTTTTGGAATGGATAATATATCCATTAATTAGAAGAGTGTTATAGAAAAAGATTTAAATGCATCAAATATATAATTTAGAAAATCTTGAAAATTTTAAAAATCTTGAAGTAATACAAATTATATTACATTATAACTATAATGTAAATATGCATTGTAAAGTTAACACAAACAAAATATTTCTTGTGCATATGTTAATAAAGCTTTTTATTAGTTTTCTCGTCAGTGTATCCTGACAGAATATAAATTTATCGTTATTTCCAGTTAGACAGCAGAGTTGATATACAAACATAAGAACTTTAGACTACTGTTTTCGACAATATTAAGAAATAGTATTGCCTTAATTTATATTTTATTCAATATTTTTATGAGGTAAATATAGTAATTGCATTTAAAGATAAATAGTAATATTTCTTTAAAAATACACACAAAACCGTGGATTACCACTTTAAGCAAATATTCAGTTCAATCGATCAACAGGTCTAGAGATTATTCTGATTAAATAAACAATTATAGTTTTCCTGTGAAAAAGCTAGCAATCTGAATAGACAAAAGCTATCAGTTTTGCTTACCAATGACATATTACCTTAACTCAAATAATCATTTCAGTTCCTCTAATGTTTGGTCCTGTCTGAAGATATATCTAGAAAGCAACTGAAACAAAGAGAAGTAATCACTGATAATAAGTACGACGGTGGTTCCAAAAGTAAAACCTCTTATTTTTTAAGCAAAAAACGTTGAAGAGCAACGAAGTTTGGAGTGGCATTATAAAAACGAGCCACTTTTTGTGCCTTAGAGTTGTTTTTTCCCTATAGTCACTACCATTCTAAATGTATTTTACCAGGAATTCAATGATACATCCCTGCTACTGACACACATCAATGACAAGGGTTGATGTCTTAAAGCCTTGCACCGTCAATATCTGAAAACAGAGCTTATATTTCCAGGTTATTAATGTACTAAGGGCATTATTGTTATAGGTTTTCCGGGCTTTGTTCGTGTTCTATACTATTATGCGATTTTCTGAGTTAGGTATTGTATAGAAAAAAACAGGTATCTAAATTATAATTCATTAAACTGTTTATTTTTGTCATATTAAAAAAGAAATTCAGTGAGAAAGATTAGACATATTTCAATCATTAAAGTTTATGCAGATTGGCAGACGACAATGAATCAATGGGTTTTGCGTGTCTGAGTGTACGCTAATGTTTGTGTGTGTTAGTTAAGAGAGATATTGCAGAGATGAATACCCAACAGATGGGAGCCTAGCGACACAGATCTGTGGTTTCGTGTCAACTGGATTCCACTGGTTTATTGAAGAAAAGTATGTCCGTTCAAGGAGTTTGGTGGCTCCCAGAACCACATTTCAAATAAATTCAGAAAGTTCCTGGGTTGGTCCACGATAAAATTATTTGCTTTTCTTTGAGATAGTGTATACACAGACTATGTATGTATTCATGTATATATATATATATATATATATATATATATATAATATAATATAATATAAAGCTGAATGTGTGTGTGTGTGTGTGTGTGTGTGTGTGTGTGTGTGTGTGTGTGTGTGTGTGTGTGTGTGTGGTCACGAATAGGCTCTTATATGGTTGACTATTCTAAAAAACTGATTACGTATAATGATAAATGTACCGAGAAACAGGAATGGGTATGTTTGATCTGGCAGAACGGTGGTACATTAAAATTGTGGGATCTGCGTTCGCACCTGGCCCAAAAAGTATGGAAATAAAAATTTTAAAATTAAAAAAAAACGTTTACAAATATTTTTTTATATAGATTTACATAATAATACTTTGATAATATGTTTTAATTAAATAGGGATGGTATAATAAAATTGCGGGGTCTGCGTTCGCGCCTGGCCTCCATAGAATGAACATAGGCACAAATTTTAATAAAGACTTTTCATACCTATCTGCGTAAATATACTTTGATAATTATGTTTCAGTTTGAAGAAATATGGTATACTAATATTATGGGGTGTTCGTTCGCACATGACCTCCATAGAATGGAAATATGTCACAAAGTTTAACACGGTTTTTTTTCATATAGATCCACGGAATATTGTGATAAGCGTTTCAGTGTGAACAGGTATGGTACAATAAATTATGGGGTTTATCTATTTTATTTTTACTTTCATCATATTTTGCTTTGATTTTGATACCCCCAAATTCGAAGCTATCTTTTTACAACCTTTCCTTTTCATAACCTATCATACTTTAATAAATCAGAGTCCATTTTCTGTAGGCTGTTTTTGAACCCCTTCAACGACGGGTACTTTTGCTAGTATATATATATAGTTTTATATATATATATATATATATATATATATATATAGATAGATAGATAGATATAGATATAGTTTAGAGATTTAATATTTTCGTATAAAAAAACATCGTTGCGTGAAAAATATAAATCATTTTGAAACTAAGTTCGCAAAATTCTTTTAGCATCGAATTTGATTTAAAAATGATCTCTTATATTTTTTATTCAAATATGCTTTCTACTGTAGAAAGATTCATATATATATATATATATATATATATATATATATATATATATATATATATATATATATATATATATAAATGTAACTCTTGGTTCGTTCGCAATTAATAGTCTAAAAACCCACTGGACGGATGGCTTCCACGTTTTGGTATAATATGTTTACTATATCCAGGTGTGTTTTTATATATTTCTTTTTAATTATAACATTATACTTAATTTTTCTATTATAAATAGGTGGTTTTCTTGGTACCGATAGGCCATTTTTTATTTAGGGACAATTATTTATTACCGCTTCCTGTCACGTGACCAGTGTGTCCAATTTAGCGGTTTTCCTGCTAGATCTGGAGATTTCGTTTGTAATCTAGCGGGGAATTCTAGAAAATCTGAAGATATTTCGCACCCACACACCCGCAATTTTAGATTAAAAAACAAAGAAAAGCGCTTGAAAATACTTTAAAACATAAAATAAACTCATTCGTGCAAGTAAAAGAAAGTAGCATTTAATTATTGCCTTTGGTATTATTTTATTTATTGATACTTTTATTTATTGATTATTTGTTTTGTTTTTCACCTTGCTTTGTTTTTCACCTTTTTATCGGCTAACCATTCTTAAATCTCGCTATAAAATCGATTTTTCCAAATACATTTTAGGTGGGGAGGGCATTCCAACCTCCGAAGTTTAGTTTAAAATACGATCTAAGCAATCTCGCTTAATTTAGAAGTATTTCGTCGAAAATTGTAAAAAGCAATAAACAGCATAAAAAAACGTATACCAATGCAGCAGAATTTAATTATCTACCAACCTAAATACTTTTAACATGCTAAAACAAAGTGTTTTATTTTTTATTTTTCTAATTTCAAAATATGTTGCATCATTATTGTGATGTTTAATTTAACTTTTATTATAAAAAGTTTGAGCTTATGATTTGTTTCTTGCAAAAAAAAAATACCCTATCTGAAAAAAACAGGTAAAACTAGCTGATAAAATTTGTAAGCGTTCTGAGGAGCTAACCGATTCAATATAATTCCAGAAACATATAGTGAGAAAACATGGAACATTTTATATATTGAATATACTATATTTATAATTTTTTTATTGTAGGAAGTTAAAATATGGAGGTTTATTGGGGGGGGGGGAATTAGCGATTTTTTAAAAAATTCAGATGATAAAAGTTAAAAATCTAGCGTTTTTCTGGACATTTCTTTCTCCTGATCTCGCGGGTTTTTTTAAATCTCAGAAAAGTATATTTTGGTCTCACATAATGTGTTTACAATATCGGTAAATTTTCAATCGGTTTAATCACATGGTTATTGATAATGTAACCATGTGATTGAAATTTGATTTAAATTAACCACACGTGGTCGCTTTGCTATCAAATATTCATCGAAAACTGGTAGGGACAGACAATGAATGCCGTCGCTCAAAATGTATAAACTTTTTTACCCTTCCCTTTACTTAAAGATTCACCAAAAATCAGGAAATTAACCAATTTTAATGAAAATTTCAGTATTTATCAAATAATGATCGCAAAATATAATGAACTAATTATTTTTTACTTAACTCTTAGGGAAAATGTTTTATTTTGTTTAAACAAAAAATACCTTTACTAAAGTTATGGTTTTCAGTAGTAAATAAAAAACGCAAGCATTTATTTTTGCTTTTTTATATAAATACAGCATCGTAATTTATAACAATAAAAATAATTTTTACAGGAACATTCCAAAAAAGTCCCTAAAGTCCGTATTAATGAATTCGATATAACTCGAAGAAAAATAAATTTCTCACATACTATCAAGAAATTAAAGATTCAATTAGATTCCTATTTCAGTCACCTAAATTATTTAGGGTGAAATGAGTTTAGGAATTTATAGCCGAACCTAGATATTTTTTTGCTTAAAAAAATAGCATTAATACAGTAAGTTATGTACAATTTGCATAGAATGCTCTGCTTTACGGTTGTTGCAAAAATGGAACGTAAATTTGAATTTCGTTCCCTTTTAAATTCGGTACATTTTTACATTACGTCCAACTCATCGTTCACATTCGACACGTCAACTTTTATAGCTTTTCGGGTATGCTGGCAAGGTTATGGGTGTCTATTCCGAAAGCCGTTCTAACATGGGTAGATTGGTAGGTGTGTCAGAAATTTCGTGAAAAATAGTGAATAATTCCACCCCGTTTTTCCAAGCTTATCACTCTTCGAAAAATGTAACTCAAGCCCTAATTTTATTTTTCAAATAAAGGAGCAAGGGCCAAGGTTTCATTTAAAAAAAAATAAAAAACAACGTGTTTTTTTAAAGAAGGTTTTAAACTTCGAACTTTACAGGTAAATTTCTAAAAACACTACTTTTTTGTTGTTTTAAATTTGAATATATTATTTATTGGCCTTTTCTCTTCGAGTTGTGATACATAACACTTTCGTGAGTAAATTAAATATTTACTTTTTAATAGACATTTCAAAATGGTAGGCATTAATTATTCGACCCCTGTCTTTCCAAGCTTATAACTACTCAAAAAATGTAATTAAAGCCCTATTTTTTTTTCAATTTAAGGAGCAAGGACCATGGTTTGATTAAAAAGAAAACAAAAGAAAAAACAAACAACGTGGTTTAAAAAAAAAAACTTCGAACTTTACAGGTAAATTTCTAAAAAAACACTACTTTTTTGTTTTAAATTTGAATATGTTATTTATTGAGCTTTTCTCTTCAATTTGTGACATATAATACTTTGGTGTGTAAATTAATTATTTACTTTTTAATAGACACTTGTAAATGGGGGGGGTGAATTTAAAAAAAACGTTTGTCTAAAATATTATATTCGGTTTATTGAAAAGACATAAAATTTCAAATTGATCCTGAAAATATCGTAAAAAAAGAAACAATAGAAAAATGTTGATATATTTTTAAAATTTAAAAATTGAAAAATATTGGGTTCGTAAAATTCATTACTGTTTTTTTTTTAATAAAAAAATATTTCTATTACTTTTAAAACAGCTTTAATAGTTTATTTTGGAAGTATAATCCATAAAGAAAATAAACAACCCACTTTTAAAAGAGAAATTACGAGTTTTTTTATATTTTATTCCAAACAAAATTCTGATACATCCACTAGATTGGAGTGTTTATTCGTTGTAAACGTACCCGACAACCTATAAATGTCGACATTTCCAATGTGAAAGTTGGACTCATGTAAAAAATAACAAAAACATCTACCAAACTGACTTTTTCGTTTAAAAATGGAATTATTTCCCTTTTGTTATTAACTTCTTTTTTTTAATATTTTGTGTTTTATATACATAAAGTACAAGTTACTGTTTTGATTATATTTGTTTGGGGGGGGGCAAAATTAAAAAATTAAGAAAGATTAAAACGGAGCGAAATTTATGTTCCCGTTCCATTTTTACAACAACCGTAAAACAGCGCATACTCAGCAAATTTTATCATGATTTATAAGCATGATGTTGAAACACTAAATCAACATTTTATTTATTTTTCTGCATAATTAATGATGGAAGTATTTTGCTATTTATTTTCTGAACATCTGTTAAAAAAAATAATTTGTACATTCTCTTGAAAAAAAGAATCAAACTTTTCTCTACTTTTACATAACTATTTACAGTGTTCATGTAAAGAATTCATCTGTTCTTTTTACAATAAAAATTCTGTTTTCAAAGAGAAACGTTTACTGCCAAATTTCTTTTTAAAAAAAGTGCAAGTTTTCCTGAAAAAAAACTTTCACCTAACAATTTATGGTAAAAAATAGATCTTTTTTTTTGGGGGGGGGAAATAAGTTTTATTGATCAAAAAAATTGCAAAAAATAATAAAAGTAAATAAACGAACAAAATGAAATTTTTCTTGAGGAATGTGTTCCATTTTCACAAACTGAGCCACAGCAAAGCGTGACTGGGTACAACTAGTATATATATATATATATATATATATATATATATATATATATATATATATATATATATATATATATATTGTGCAAAATTTTGTTGAAAATTCAAAGACTCACGTTTTCTTTTTTATAACCTTCGTTTATTTCCTTATATATGCTCACATTGGGCTTAACTCAAAATTAACGATTTTTGGCATAGATATAATAAAATACAGGGTGGGGATTAAATCCTGTTACAAAATTCCGGAACTATCTTTTATGATAATGTTAAAAGTAATTTACTACCTTATTGTCTTTATATATGTGTCATATATGATTTTCTCTTTTCTCAGAAACAAAAGATAATAATTTTTGACAATATCTGTTGAAGTGAAGAGAAGATTTATCATAGAGCAACATGGGAATAGCTTGCACCAAACAGAAATATTTAAGTTAAGGAAATCAAAAATCAAAGATAAACAACGATCAGGCCGTCCCCATACCTTAAGAATACTTCAATCTATCAAAGCTGTTACAGAAAAAATCAGTCGAAATCCAAAAAGATCCAATGAGACAAATGGCAAACAAAGCACAAACATCATCAAAGGCTCTGCGAAGGATATGTCGAAGTGACCTACAGATATCAACCTATAAGCTCCAAAAGCGACAGCTTTTCTATGCATCCACAATCGCAGACTCATCAGAAGTCGACGTTTGTTAAACCATATCAGAGAAGTCACGCTCAATAACATCATCTTCACGGGTGAAAATTATTCTCGCTTTAACAGTCTTACAAGCATCAAAATGACCGAGTCCTCGTGAGAATTGTGCAGCAATCCCTGATAATGCAGGAAAGATGTTTAGAACGCAGAACCTACCATAAGTGATGGTCTGAGCAGCCATTTCTGAAAGAGGGGAATCTCCACTTGTTTTTCTCCCTAAAGGGATCAAGATTAACAAAGAACGTTACATTGAGGACATATTCGAAAGTGCACTAACTCCATGATATAATTCTGTGTTTGTTGATGAAGGTCGAACTCTCCAATAATATCGTGCGACAAGCCAAACTGCTCATGTACATACAGCAGTGATGGAGAAACAATTGTTTGTCCGAATCGCCAAAGAAGAATGATCTCCATAATAAACTCATCTTAACGGTCTTGATTATTCTTCGTGGTTAATCCTGGAGAGTGTAACCTGCTCTACTCCTTGTCAAAATAACGAAGCTTTTAAAATAATATTGAGCAAAGGCTGGGAGAGAATGCCATTAGATGTTGTGCGTTCTGCTATAAATGATTTCCCTAAAAACTCTGTAGTGTAGTGAAGGCACAATGGAAACATTTTGAATAATACTTATACCATATTTTTCTTTCGGTATTTGCTAATCATTTTCTGTAACTGGGTTTTGTAATAAATTATTTTGTTGGGGTAAATCTGATCTTTATTTTGTAACAGTATTCATGCTCCACCATGTAGAATTAGATTAAATGTGAAAAACATATTTCCTTTTTGGTTTCATGTTTTGCTTGACAGTGTTATAACACATCAAAACTTTTAGAACCATTTTTTTTTCGAATCGGTGCCGAATTTAAGCGGTTCATTATATACGAAAAGTTAAAGAAGGTTTCACTTTTACTTGCAGCTAAGTAAATGATTCATCTATTTTCCCAAAAGAATTAGAGCATGGATGTAGCTGGATAGATATTGAATGCCATAGTTCGCGGCAGTATCCATTGAACCAAGCAGACTCGTTGCGACTTGTTGAATTCAAATGATGAATAACATGAGTTCTATTTTTTTTTATTTAGAAAAAACAAAATCCATTTCAATCACGCCGGGTTTTAGAACACGCACTAGGTCAAACATGTGTTGAGAGACTTTAAGGGATTCAATTACAATAAATAAATTTTACATTATATTTAGAAATATCATCAGCTATATGTGTAAAAGAGTATCAAGATAATTAAAACGAAGTAAATATGGAGTAAAACTATTAAACAGAATGACTTGCGTACGGCGACCACTAGTCCAGAAACCGTCCCCCATCGGGCAAAACATTGTCGCCTTATGCTGTAACGTGGTTTCTGACTTTGATAGAGGCCAGTTTAAAGCTTCTTTGAATATAACCAAGGACCGTAACGACACTTAACATGAATTAGGATATAAAAGTTATATTTAAGTGAAAGAAGAACATGTACGATATATACGTAATGTTGTACACCTTTTTATCGGTATTATTACATTTTAATGACGTTGTAGATTCCATCGCAAGAAAAAAGTATAAAGTAAGAGGACAAAAATTCAACTCTCTATGTCAGTTTTTAGAAAAAAATACCTTTATTCCTTTTTCTCCGGCCACGTGTGAATTGTCGTCTCTGCTGTGACGTAACCAACATGTCTCGATCACATGATTTTCCGAAACCCGGCCATGCATAAAACACATGCTTCTCGCGTAACGTCTCGCACATCACGTCTTCAAACACGCCTCGAATACGTACTTCTCTGAACTCCCTTCTTCGTCCAAGTGTGTCCTTTTCTCTCTGCTGTGACGTCACATCGCTCAGCCGGCTTGGTCATTTGCATGTGTTTTCTGCTGCTACATATACAGGGATGAACGCATCTAAAAATGGAAATAAATTTGAAAGAAAAGAAATAACCTGGTAGCAAGTGTTACGAAAACCCTCATTTTCAATGAGTGATTTTCTGAGAAAGGGTGAAGAAAAATCTGTTTTCATATTGGTAGTACTTTGTGAACAGTGGCCAGAGTCGGAAATTTTCTGTTTCTATGTCTATCCTTGTGGCCATGTCACTAGTAAGGGTGCTGGAGGTAAACATTTCATCTGGGCTGACGTTATCCGCCTGATAGTCAGGGACCCGAACCTTTGATTAACCACTAAGTGCAAAGTACCGGGGCTGCTGTATTGCCATTTGGTGAATGGATTTTGGACCATGCAGTAGTATCTGGAAGGGCCTCTCGATGCCATACTAGTGGGTAATTGTTACGGCTTTACCTTATCATGTGCTACAAAAAAAAATCCTGTTTTTGTATCTCTTACTTTCCCTCTCTGTCTTGCTCCAACCAAGTGTCTATCAACCTGTTCCACAAATCTCAAAACCTCAACATGACAAATCTCCAGAAAAAAAAGCACGAATAAACCTAGAACCCCATCCGCTAACGTAGATCCCTACTACCATGTCTCCTTCTCTAACATCAGGGTTCTACGTTCCAACCTTCCAGAGGTTGAAAGACAATTACATGAGATGAAACCGTAAGTGAAAATGGCATAGGGCCGACCATTTCCCTAAATGAGTTCATAATTAAGGAATACTCTAATTTAACATCTAAATCTGACCCCCAAGATCGCCATGGGCATGGAGTATGTGCCTATATTAAAGATGGCTTTCCATGTGGCAGGGATATCTCCAGAGAAGACCCTAATTCACCTTATATGTGCTTTCGGGTTGCACTACTTACACCACTGCATTTATATTTGCCCTCTATCTCCCCCACAACAGTGGGGTTACTATCTTTAAGAGTATATCTGAGAAAATTGACCGCATGCTGTCTGCTCAACCCTCGGCTAACATTCACATTTGTGGTGACTACAATGTCCATAATGTGGAATGGCTGACCCACTCAAATAAGACAGATGATTAGAGGGGGGAGGTTCTGTCATAATTTTGCCATTGTCTATGACCTCACTCAGATTGTTCACGAACCCACCCGTGTGACCGATATTACCGGTCAGTATGCAAGCCTTCTAGACCTATTTCTTACAACTTCCCCTGGACTATGTTCATGTTCTGTTCTATCTCCTCTGGGATCCTCCGACCACTCCGTTGTATCAGTTAAGATAAAAATAAAATGTAATAAGTCCTCAGACATACCTCTCCACCGTACTGTATATCGATACACTATGGCTGACTGTGATAGCTTCCGTACATTCATATCTGACCTACCTCTGCATTCCATGTTTAACAAAGCATGTGTTCTCTATTGTATCAAACATGACCGAATGGTAAATTATAGGCATAAACCGATTAATACCATCAAAAAAATTCCAACAAAAACCTAACTGTCAGCCATGGTGCTCCCCAGAATGTGCTACTGCCATCGCGCACAGAAATCACTTTTTCCATAGCTACCAACGTAATAGATGTACTTAGACTAAAACTCCTTTCAGGACTGTCAGCTACCACTGTAAGAGAGTAATAAAACATGCAAGAGACCTATATGCTCAGTCTGTTAAATCCAAAGTAGCTGAGAAGCGACTTGATCCCCCCACAGTTTTGGCAAATAGCAAACAGGATCCTGAACAGAAGCGTGCGTTCTATCCCAACCGTCATCAATGGACCGGAGGTCATCTCGTTAGCATCAGACAAAGCCAAACTATTTGCCAAGAACTTTGCAGCTAATTCTACCCTATGCGACGAAGGCCATAAACTCCCTATATTTCCTCCTATAACAGACAACACGCTATGCAACATACAAATATCTGTGCGTGAGGTCGCCAAGCTAATCAAGAACCTTGATTCCAGTAAAGCAACTGGCCCTGACGGCATTCCAGTTATAGTGCTGAAAAAGCTCCAACCAGAACTTGCCCCCATACTTACAAAACTGTTTAAGCGTTGCCTTAAGGAGAAGTGCTTTCCAACACCCTGGAAAACCTCATCAGTATGCCCTGTATTAAAGAATTCAGGTGAAAAGTCATCTCCCTCTCAGTACAGACGAATAAGTCTCCTGTGTGTCATGAGTAAGTTGTTGGAATCCATATTAAATAAAGAAGTAGTCAACCACCTCAGCAGAAACAACCTTCTTAGTGACATGCAATGTGATTTCCGCTCCTCAAGATCTACAACAGATATGCTAACGGTTATATCTCATAGAATTAGTGAATCTCTTGATAAAGGCTTCCTTTCCAGGGAAATTGCTCTTGACATATCGAAGGCCTTCGATAAGGTATAGCATAAGGGCCTACTTCGCAAGATTTCCAGCTACGGTATCACTGGAAATATTTTCTCAATTATTAAATCATTTCTCTCTGATAAGCTCATAACAGCAGTGGTTGATGGGCAGAAATCAGAGGCCCACAGTATTAATGCTGGAGTCCCTCAGGGGTCCATCCTGGGCCAACTCTCTTCCTGATCTACATCAATGATTTCCCAAAACACATACTTAAATCATTCGTTGACATCTATGCTGATGACACGATCATCTATGGCAACACATCAAAGGCCGTAAATGACAAAGTTCTCTCTGATTCACTCTCCTCTGATCTTGCGCGCGTGTTACAGTGGGGGAAGAAGTGGCTGGTTACTTTTAATGCATCCAAAACCAAGCTTCTATATTTACATCATCAACGCTCTGATCCCCATCTAGCAACAATTGAAATGGATTGCTCTCGTCTTAGGGAGGATCCATGTTTTGACAAGCTTTTGGGATTGACCTTTACATCTGATCTGAAATGGAACACGTACATCAGGTCTGTTGCAAGGACGCTGGGAAAATGGTGGGATTCTTCAACCGCTCTAGAAGATATCTCACTACTGATGCAATTCTCTATCTGTATAAAAGCCAAGTACGTCCAAGCATGGAGTACTGTTGCCATATCTGGGCAGGAGCTGCTAAAAGCAACTTATCCTGCCTTGACAAAATAGTCTTCGTGGCTTAGTGGAGGATGCTCTTTTTTCTTCCCTGCAGCCTCTCTCCCACAGAAGAGATGTCGCGTGCCTGTCTTTGTTTTATCGTTATTTCCAATGCAAGTGCTCGTCTTAGCTCCAATCTCTGGTCCCCCTCGCCAATCTTTCACGAAAAACACCCGTCTAGCTGAAACTACTGTCATTAATTTTCCTCGCTCTTTATCTGTTCCTAAATCCAAACATAGATTCCATGGGCAGAGCTTCTTTCTTAGAAGTGCACGCCTGTGGAACTCTCTTTTGTTTGCCTGTTTCCCACAATTACAACTTGAATGTCTTTATGTCCAACATAAACAAATTCCTGACCAACAGCCCCCTTAAGTAAGGCACTCTATCAAATCTCAAATACTAATGAGTATTACGATACTATCACATTCATTACTGTACACGCAATAATCGTTATCCCCAAGTGGCTTCCGGACCTTGATAAGTGGTGCCCTCTATGTAAAAAAAAAAACATTAAAAAAAGTTTCTTAAATACGAAAATTAAGAAAAACGAATTTATAAGAGTCCGATTTTATACGAGAGGTGAGCATACAAAAGTTATTTTCAGTCATTTATATATACATGTGTTTGATGAAGAAAGTTCAGTAGAAAGTCACAAAGCATGCGTATATAAGTATTTGGCAGCGTGGCATTTTGTCTGTGTGTAAGTATACCTTGTCATTTATATATACATGTATTTGATGAAGAAAGTTCAGTCAAAATTCACAAAGCATGCGTATATAAGTATTTGGCAGCCTGGCATTTGGTCTGTATGTAAGTGTACCTTGTCATTTATATATACATGTGTTTGATGAAGAAAGTTCAGTCAAAAATCACAAAGCATGCGCATATAAGTATTTGGCAGCGTGGCATTTTGTCTGTGTGTAAGTGTACCTTGTTCTTGTTAGTGCGCGTATAGATGTTCACAAATGATGCTTCATCGTGTGTAGGAATGTAAGCACGAGATGAAAAAATAGGTATGTGAGTCATTGAGTTCTTTTCTTTTTGCGACTTGATTCTCTTAGCCACTACGGTGCCAAAAAGGCATACGGTGGTTTGTTCTTGGGTTTCTTTAGTTAAATGTCTGGTGAGTTATTTTTAAAACTGATTTTCTTAGCCAAATCTTACATGAATTCCTAACTTGGTACTGGTATATTACTTTCGCATATATGTGTTACTCTTTTTTCTATTCGTTGGAAAATGTTTTGTGTTCACACGTTCATGTCAAAGCTTACTATTTTTGGAGAGTGAGGAAGAAAGCGAATTCCAATGAAAAGAAAAAAGAGTTTAAGCAAATATAGCCATTTGCTTTTCAGCATTCGTTCGAATCGCATCACGATGTCTCATCTACCACAGTATCATACATGCGGTCCTAGTCGGACGATTGCTTTCTCAACAGGAAGGAAATCGACAGAAACCATCAAATAGTTTTATGTACACAAATAGTTACGATAGTGGAATTATGCTCAGCGCCGGCTATGCAAATGAAGCACGTTGCTTTTTATGCAAATGAGTTGATTCGTTGGGCAATCACTTACGCCTTTTGAGTGTAATTAGCAAAATAAATATATGTCGAAATTTAGCGAAAGGAAAGTTGAATTTTTAACGTATCGCATTACGTCTCTTGCATTGTCATATTCTGTGCTAACAGTGCTACCGCTGTATTTGTTGTTGGTGAACATTTTTTTTTTACATACGAGTAACCATCATAATATCAAGATGTGCATGTTAATTTCGTTGCTCATTTATTTTTTTAAAGTTCTTGTGTTTTCTTATTCTACTCTGTTTCACACGATCTAAAGTAATATCGATTTAATTACAGTTTAACGACTTTGTTGAATAAATGTCATTTTCTTTGGTTTGCGAACATAATTTTTATGATGTTGAGTTTCTGTTTTATTTTTAGATTTTGCATTTATAAAGACTTTTAACAAAAACAATTCTCGCAAATTCATTATGTGTCTTAAACTCTAATCGTTTATATCGAAAATAGTGGGAGTTAAATGGCCATATACTTGGATAAAATCTTTTGGTCTAGAGCATCGATACTCTCGCCAAAATACCACACTCACGCTACGTTTTAACTCATCTTAAATGATCTCGAAATAGTTTCAATTAAATCTTATATACAAAAACAAAATTCGATAAGTCGTGATAGGGGGTGACACAATTGATATAATTCTAAAAGATGAAACGACAAAGAAGGCTATATGGTTCACGTTAGTAAGTTCCACCCCTATTTATTGTCAAGAGTTAAACCGTCTAATTATTTCCGACTAATCAGAAAACAAACTAGTCCATAACTGTGAGTGATAGTTAAGTGGGATATTAACAAATAAAATCATCGTAATTTAATAAGGGAATCGATGGTGTCCTCTAAGTCATACTGTATTAGCACTTTGCATACAATTAATCAAACGAATGTTGCCAGTTTACCCATATTTCTGGTCGAGAATGACCTGCTTATACTTTCAATATCAATGGTAATATACATGCTATAGATTCTAGAGCATTTGAACGTGACACACCCAATTCCTAACTGTATCTATTAAACCAAGCATACATTTCTAATACACGCATTACATGTCGAGGGAAAACATCATTACCATATTTTCAATGGCGATGCTTATATAAACCCAGTACAGTATAGGTGTGATAGTGAGATGACATATTATGCCAAGATTCCAACGTTCAATCACCCTGTGAAATTTTGTGAAATAACGCAGTTATTATATTACTGTGTTACCAATATCTGCATGCGAATGGACATACTACTTGAAGGTGAAACAGGGCATTTATATATGATTTATCTGTTTTGATGGATTCCATTGCGTCCAAATCGATTGAAGTACGGATGTTATGATCCTATTAATAATTTACCGTTTTGATATCTGCCGGGATGACCGTGTCAAAACGTACAGCTGAGGTTATTTTCCATTCAAGACGCTATTTCAATTAACTATTCACTGGATTTGAAGACATTTAAGCAGTACTAAATGGGTGACCATTTGGGACTTTCAGGTGCTCTTTGTTCTCTCTGGCATTGTTTCCTGTCGTCCTGGTTTCTCCTTGCCACGACTCAAACAGTTCTGATTCAGGAGAAGTGTGGTTGGCGATTGCGCAACCCTTGCCTCACAATTACACGCGCTACTGCCCCTAAGGGGTGTCCTTTGTCTTTCAAGACTGAACGGAAGCATGGGAACAGTAAATAGAATCTAAGCTGATAGAAGTAGAAAAACCTTAATAAGTCGATGGAGCTTGTCAGAGAGCTTAAGAGAATATGTAACATTAACGTCAAGAAAACTGTGGTAATACCATTAATTGTAGGAGGCCAAGGAACCTTTGCAAAAACATTGAAGAGGAATAAGAGAAATTGGAATTAAAGGAAGCATAATCAACACACAAACAGGTGCAATGTTGGAAACAGTTAACATATTAAGTGCGGAAACAAAGACACATCGCAAAATAACATTTCAAGGTGGTTTAATATAAAATAATACCGCTAAACGCTAAATACTTTTATTTGTTCAATTTTCACCCCAAACAAGGCACAGTAGGGGAGCTACTATCGAGGACATAAGTTGCAGGGATATTATGAAGGTAGATTATCAGCAAGATGTCTGTTCACATTACACTTGAACTTCTGCATGTCAGTACAGTTGGGAAAGCAGAATTCCAGAAGGTAGTTCCAAAATCTAGCAGTTCTGGTGAACAAACTATTGGAGTAGAAGGCTTTCTTACACCTAGTGATTTCTACTGTGAAGAGATAGAATTTAGCTACTTGTCGGATTTGTGGGTGTTATCTACGTCGAGAGGGGCATAAGTGCTTGTATTAATAAGAAAACAATAACATAAAATCGGTTGGTATTAGGGGAAAATATGAGAGTTGTAAAACTCTAAACTAGGGAGCACCGTTCGAACAATAACTTTAAAAGTACGAAGACCACTAATATATTGGTATATACTGTCGATCGGGTGCCAACAAAACAATGAATAACGATTAACATAAAGTAAGCCACATAAACTTTCGTTAATTACGACAGTAACGGAATGTAACAAAGAGTCTTGAAATATTGTGACACATTACTGTCACTCAGATTTCAGTAAAAAAAACAGCAGTTGTTATTAACGATGAATCACTGGTAATCGCTAGGAACAACAAGCGAATAAATAGTAATAAGAAAAAAAATGTAAAAGAAAACACGCCGTGAATTTATTGGGAAGACGATAGGGAAATTATTAGTTTATTTCATTTCATATTTATTTATTTTGAAAGTTGTGTTTCGTTTTACATAAAAAAATATTGCTTTTTATTTACTTATACTTGTAGACATTTTGAATCCAAGTCTAATTTGGATCTGACGCAAGGAATCAAGCATCACGTGATGAATTCACAAAGTTTTAATCTAAATTGAATTTCTGACTCGCTCTACACATTGGTTGTGATCCACCTCTCTCTCTCTTCCTCTCTCTCTCTCTCTCTCTCTCTCTATCTCTCTCTGTCTCTTTCTCTCTCTCTCTATATATATATATAGAGAGAGAAAGAGAGAGATAAATAGATAGATAGATAGATATAAAAGTGAAAATGTGTGTGAGAACACTTCTCAACCTATATACTCAACGAATTTGTGATCTACAGACTTGGCATTTGTTATATAGCGTATCAGAAATGTGATAAACTTTTAATCAGTGCTTATCTAGTTAAACGGACTTCTAATGTGTCAAAATTGAAACATTGGTACGTAAGGGTCGTCGGTTTTTTATCTGTTTTCAACTGTTTCACGATTACGCATACGCGGGCATAAAACATGACAGCTTCCTTATATTAAAAATAAGTTGCTTAAAAAACGCTTTTTAAAGATCATGTTGACCTGGTCTAATTGTTATCGTACTTGACTTATTGTCTTTAAGTTTTGGTTTCCATCTCAGTTTTAACTTACAAGAAGTGAACTGCAAAGAAAAAAAAACATAATACTTGCCTGCACATTTCACAGTTTCTTTCCAGTTTTATAACTTCATTTTTTAGGAATTTAACGTCGTGTTTAATACTTATGGTATTTCTGTTTATAATAAATAAGAGTTCTACATTAAATAAAGCATAATATGAATGTGTAGTTTCCGACCGGGCAACGCCAGCTGTCCTGCTAGTATATATATATATATATATATATAGAGAGAGAGAGAGAGAGAGAGAGAGAGAAAGAGAGAGAGAGAGAGAGAGAGAGAGAGAGAGATGTCCAAAACTATGGAGCACCTATAACAGATTGAGAAATTTTAAACCGACGTATTTAAATGTTAAGAATCATAAAATAAACAAGTGAGAGCAAGTGTAAAAACTTTAACAGTAATTTGGGGGAGGGGGCTTAAAACCTTTCTAAAGTGTTGTAGCTGAGTTTCCTACTAAATTTATTCCAATATTCGAAATGATAAATTGTCATACTAAAGCTTGTTTCTCATTCTTCAGGTAATATTTGATTCCTAATAGTGCTATAATATGTTTCATTGAATATGCCTCCATGAGGCATCTTTAAAGAGATTAAAAGGCCACCCATTATTGCTTTATCTGTGAAGGATATTCTCAGATAGAAATGGCCAGAAAGATGGAATGTTATAAAAAGGGAGTTCAACCAACAATTAAAAGGTACAAGAAAACAAAATCTTTCAAAAACAGTAAAGGGAAGGCCGTAAAAAGTATACAACACCCACATAAGGCAGATCTTAAAAAAAAAACTATCGTTTACAGCGAGGAAGAAGAGTGTTCAGAACCTGTTGCTGAACTTAAGGAGGTGCAAATAAAAACATATCAGCTCGAACAGTAAGAAGAAAGTTATAAGAAGCAGAATTAAAAGGATGCAAATCAGGAAAACGCCATACTTATCTCAGGCCAGAAAACATAAACGACTGGAATTTGCAGCAAAAAAAAAAAAATGAAAATTAGACACCTGATGATTGGGTAAATATTGTTTGGTCTGACAAAAGTAACTTTGAAATAAATTAACAGCTTCTCTTTCCTAAACTTTGGAAGGAACATTTGAAAATTTTGTATTCATACACATCCATAACATTTATTCAAAAACTGTAACAAATTCTTTCCTTTCGTCAAATTTGTGGCGTCCCTGGTCCGGTTTATGTTCGTCGTAGAAAAAGAGGAGCATTTCCTCCTATTTGTGTAGTTCCAACTGCCAAATCTGGAGGAGGAAGCATAATGGTTTGTCGCTGCATGACGTCGTCAGATACTGGAATGGTGTACGCATGTAAAGGTAGAATGAACTCTAGAACTTATACTAATATGATTGACCAGGTTTACCAAATCTCTCTGACTAAAATATTTACTAATAACATTCCAAGTGATGTAATCTTCCAACAAGACAATGACCCATGCCATACTTCAAAAGTCTCACTGGTTTCGTTTCAGAAAAAAAAGGATTACATTAATGAAGTGGCCCCCTCAATCTCCAGAGCTAGATCTCATTAAAACTTTGTGGTTCCATCTAGGAAAAAAAGTTAGAATGCAGAAATGTTCATAAAAAAAGAATTAAGGGCCAAACTTCATGAAAACTAGCAGAAAATACATCCTACAACCTGCAACAATTTCGTTAATAACGAATGCAAAAATGGACAAAAGCTATTATACAGGCAAAATGGAGGACATACCAAATATGGGGGGAACAATAAAACAGATTTTTTAATGTTTATTCCACTATTCTTATCTTTAAATATATTAGTTTGAATCATATTTTAAATTTTTCATGGTGTTCAATAATTTGGTCCAAGGCTGTATACATATCGCTTCATACTAATAAAATTTTGAAGTTAAGTATACTTGCCAACTTTAATAGATTATGATGTATTAATTAGAAAGACATTTTACATTCAGGAATAATTTTTATCTGACGCCAGGAACCAAAAACCACGTGATAAAGCCACAGTTTTAATCTAAAAGTGTCAGTTCTGCTCTCCCCATCTTCTCCCTTTGTCTCTCCCACTCATTTTCTATCTCTAACGTTTTCTCTCTCTCTCACACACACACACACACACTCTCTCTCATATTACTTCAGAGTAATAAGCCTTTGAAATTAAGCATAGTTGCCAACTTTAATAGATTATTATGTATTAATTGAAAATACATTTTAGATTCAAGCATAATGTCGATTTGACGCCAATAATCAAAACTCACGTGATGATTCCCAATTTTAGTCTAAACCAAATCTCTCTGTCCACTTATTTACCGATATATTAATGCATATATCTATATCTCTAACATATTGAAGTTAATATATCAAATTAGAGTAACATTCTATTGAAGTTAAGCGTATTTGCCAGATTCAATACGTTCGTAACTCTAGTTTCTCTCATGCTATCCTTTAGTCCTCACAATCCATAAGTGATGTTTCTGACAAGGTGGAAATAATTGCTGTTTCATGGGTCGAAATTTATTGATTTTTACCATTAATTATTATTTTTGTTGTTTATTTGCTACTCAAACTAAATGGATTTATGCCTTGGTTTGAGAGATTTAAAAATTAATGTAAAATTCAATTATTGATCCAAAATACCGATTAAATCGTATTGTTTAATTTTATCACTTGACATTAGAATCTGATTGGTTAGTAAAATAATGTGACATATAAAGCGTCTTTATATTTCGAAACTGGGGATATTTAGTAAATGTATAGCGATGTTATACCCGAATAGATAGGGGTGTCCATACACATGTGGGGTTGAGTCGGTCCGAATCAACTTTTAGTTTATATAAATAAATAAGCATTATTTATATTCAATAAATTCATTGTAAGTAAAAACGTTGTCGTCTTACTTCATGCATGTACCAACACAACTCACCCCAAAAGAAAGCACTAGCCAACCTGAAGTCTCCAGAGAGAAAAGGATTTAGGGAAAGAGAAACTAACGCTACCTTTAGTCAATATCGATGGCTATATACTATCTCATATGTGCATTATTTTGTTTAAAATGTTTGATATAACACAAAAAAGATAGAAACGAACCATTTACTGGGTTGTTTACAATAAGTATTTTGGTATGATAGTGGCTAAGGTGTTAACGACACGAACTGAAAACCTGGATGTACCAAATTCAAATCGAGTTCGTTTCGTAGAAACACTCCCATCTTTTGTCTTACCTCTTGAAGAGGGGGGTAAATAAAAAAATTAAAAAAAAAAAACAGAAAAATATACAGAACCAACCAAAATATTCCTTTCTCATGACTTTTTGCATCGAGTTTTTTACGTTAATTTGGCTTTACATTTCTGAAATGATAAAATAGTAGTAGTAGTAGTAGTAGTAGTAGTAATGGAATGACGATAAAAAATGAAGAGGGGAGGTAAGCAGAATATGTTAAAAAAAAGCACGCAATAAATCAATTATCGTTGGAGAAAAGGCGTCACAGATGTATTCGACGTTTAGTTGGAACGTCTTCCCTACGATGTTACTGTTGATCTTGCTTTCTCAAAATAACTGACTCATTCTCGCAGACTTTTGGTAATCAGGCATAATTTTGATTTGGCTCCAAAAATCAAGTATCACGTGATGAATTTATCACGTCTAAACAAGACGCACGCAAAGCTGATTTTATTTTCATTCTATCGAGTTTTTAAGCATTCGGAAACAATACAGTTTTTGTTAAATTATGCTGAACGTTCTTAATTCTCTTCAAGACGAGTCTGTTATTTTGAAAAAAAAATTTTTTTTTTGTCTAATCGATTTTCATATTGTTTAAATTATTAAGAACAGGGATAAAATCTGGTAGAGTATCCATGAGTTAAAAGACTGTAAACAAATCGAGGAAGCATACCCGCTTTTCGATAGGTTGTTTTAAACAATGTTCTATCATGCATGGTTTCTCAGATAAGTTCAGTTATTTGTGCACCAAATCCTGTAAAAATGATGCGATAATCCAGTTTATGTTCAATGTTATGTTGCAATATGCAACGTTTTTACGTGAACAGAACACCCAGCACGATAGAAGATAAACAAAAGAAATGCTCATGGTAATAGCTAGTAGAATGATTGGACAAACTTTTTTTTTTTTTTACAAAGGCATCACCACATTATCAAGGCCCAGAGGCCACTCAAGGATAAGGGTTAAAGAGTGTACAGTAGAAATTGGTCAATATAGTAATCATTAGTAATGAAAATTTGGTAAATTTAATAACTTATATGGAACGGCTCATCAAGAACTTATTTACTTTAGACTTGAACACAACCATATTGTAGTCAGCCGGAAAGCAGGAAAACGGAAGACAATTCCACAGGCGTGCAGTTCTAAGAAAGAAGCTTTGTTCATGGAATCTACGTTTAGGTTTAGCCACAGATAAAGAGTGGGGGAGATTATTGATAGTGTTTACAGCTAGACGAGTGTTTCTTGTGAAAGTTTGGCGAGGGGGGACCATAGATTGAAGCTCAGTTGAACACTTTCCATGAAAATAACGATACATCAGAGACGAACTCGCAACATCTCTTCTGTGAGATAGAGGTTGCAAGGAGGAGAAAAGGACATCTCCTATGAGGCTACGAAGTCTATTTTGAACTCTATCAAGGCAGGACAAGTCCTTTCTAGCAGCTCCTGCCCAGATGTGGCAACAGTATTCCATCCTTGGACGTACCTGGCTCTTATATAGGTAGAGAATAGCATCAGCAGTGAGATATCTACTGGATCGATAGAAAGATCCCACCATTTTTCCAGCGGCATTGGCAACAGATTTGATATACGTGTTCCATTTAAGATCAGGAGTAATGGTCAAGCCCAGAAGCTTGTCAAAACTTGAGGCCTCCTGAAGACGAGAGCCATTCATTTCAATTGATGACAAATGTGGATTAGAATGTTGATGATGTAAAGAGAGAAGCTTGGTTTTAGATGCATTAAAAGTAACCAGCCACTCCTTTCCCCATTGTACTACGTGCTCAAGATCAGAGGAGAGAGAATTGGAGAGAACTTGGTCGTTTACTGTCTTAGATGTGGTACCATAAATGGTAGTGTCGTCAGCATAAATGTCTACAAATGATGTAAGGATATGATTTGGAAGATCATTAATGTAGATCAGGAAAAGAGTTGGGCCCAGGATGGATCCCTGAGGGACACCGGCATTAATACTGTGAGCTTCTGATTTTTGCCCCTCAACTACTACTCTTATGAACCTATCAGAAAGAAATGATTTAATAATTGAGAAGACTTTTCCAGCTATACCATAACTGATTTCTGAAACAAGATATTGATGAATGTTATCTGTATTAGCATATTCACATAGGCAAAAAAGAAGTGTAATATATTCCATTCCAAAAACTTGGATGTCACTTAACATAATTCATCATATCGATGTTGATATTTTTACAACTATATGAAGAATTTGACTATTCATTCTGTTGTCAGGAACAGTTCTACTTTTGTACCCTCCTACTTAGCTGTAAATTAGACTAACTTGTCCTCTTAATTCTGCACTCTTGATAATTGTCGTATTTTTTAAAAAAAGAAATCGAACATAGACGGTTGTTAATCGAGGGAAGGGGACAATCAGCACGATATTAGAATGAATGAAGTAATGTTTATTGCAATAAAAAAGAAAACTAATGCATAGACAACGATTAGTATCACATGACTAATCTTCAAAGCAGAAACGTCAGACAACGAAAGGATGTTCATATATAGATGTCTATGAGTAACTTTACTGAGGAAAAAAATCCTATTACTACAATGTTGCTATGGATCGGAAGTATCAGATAAACTCTTAATCCTTCTGACACATCAGTGAACATGTGGTGCCTCCAAAGCGTTGGCGATAACCACCAACAGGGCATTTCATGGCTAATTGATAATCAAGGTGTTACTTCTTTGTAATAATTAGAAAGATTTTGTGAACCTTCTGTGAATAAATCCTACCAAAATTCGCTAATGTTTTATTCACATACACAAAAATCGGAATATAGCAGTTTCCGGTGGAGGCTCTTAGAGACATTGATCTGGTCGAGTAAAATGTTTGAATTCAGAACGTGTCCGAAATCAAGGTCAAAGTTGAAAAAGTTGACGTTTGTAGACTCTACCAAACTCCTCCCCGAATTTTGGGTCTACAAACTTGGAATTTGAGATTTATCCATCGATATATCTATCTATTCATCTATCTACAATTATATAAATGCAACTTTATCTTTTTGTGTGAGTTCGTTCCTTATAGACTCCGAAATGGCTAAACAGATTTTCTTTAATTTTACAGAACTTTAGTGTATAAGTCTGAGAGTGATCTTTGTTAAGTTTTGTCTCAGAATACTCCTGATAATTACGGATAATTGATAATCAAAATCGTTATTTAAACTTATCTATCCTCGGTAAAGCCATTTTTTCCATGTCCTCGCTTAGCAACAATGATAGAACAACGGGCCGTGAAAATTCTACTGTGGGTAAGTTGATACCCTGATTTTTTTTTTTGGGGGGAGGGTCTCGTTTTTTTTTGTTTGTTTGTTTCCCATGACGTTGTAGGTTAAAACTCTGCACATAAATTTCTTACTTATAATTTTTCATTAACTGCAAAGAATTTTATAAGCTTGGACAGTTACGTGTTTTTTTCTTTGCATGACGTGGTCTGTAGGTTCAAACCCTCGCGTAAATTTCTTAATATTTTTTTCGTTTACTGGAAAGAAGTTTATTTATCAGATTGGAAATTTTACGCGTGTGTGTAAATTTTTAAAATATCTATTATTTTTTCAATATTAAACTGGAATATTACGGTACTTTAATTAAACATTGTAACGCATTATAGAAAATTCAAAATCGTAAAATAAGCAAAGATAATTTCTTCATCGAAATAAAAAAAAATCATTTGAATTTCACTCAATTCACTTAAAATAATAAAACTTCAAATAAAATATTTTTAACTAAGTTTGCTATGTATATTTATATATATATGTGTGTGTGTGTGCGCGCGCGTGTGTGTGTGTGTGTGCGTGCGTGCGTGCGTGCGTGCGTGGATGGATGGATTGATGGATGGATGTATAAATATGTGTGTGCATATGCGTGTGTATAAAAGTGACCTTACCTGTGTGTGTGCGGAAATTCACTACAAAACTCCTCTGAATATTTGATCTCCAGACTTGAAACTTAATATATAATGTATTTGAAACTGTGGCAGATATTCCGTGTTGTTTATCCCAATAAAATAGCTGCTATGGGGTCAAAATTAAAGACCATTATCCTTGGGTTGGTGTAAGTTGACTATCCCCATTTATTTCTGCGCGTGCGCTAATTAATAACTGTGCGTTAATCAATGATTTTTGCCGCTTTCGTGTACGTATTGAGTCATGGCATACGCTAATGGACAAGGCTGGAATACTGTATGTTCTGATTTCGATCCAAGCTACTGGCAGCCAAGTCATATTTTTTTACTTTTGAAATCATAATTTAATATTGCATACATGATAAGAATCGATATAGAGTTTTTTTATATATAATACATACGAAATCTGCAAGAATTAGAAGATAATATTTCAGCGTATTTTACGACTGGGCAACGCCAAGAGGCCTGCTAGTACACACACACACACACATGCACAAGACATAAACACAGCATACACACACATATATGCATATAAAGACATGACAAAGAATAGACACCAAGATAAATATCTTTCCTACTTTAAATATATACTTATTTATATTTAAAGATAACAATAGTGTTGAAATAACTTGCACTTAAAAATATTGAAGTATGTCACAAACCAAAAGAGCGTTAGACTTATCAGGATTTCTGCAAGGATACATCGTGGGTCAATAATAAGCGCAAAATCGCAGGAAGTATCTGTGTACCCCTTTCTACTGTTAATAGAATGATCGTACAATTCACAAAAGACGACAAATACTGCACAAAGCCTCATCCTATTCGCCCCGTCCATCTGAAAAAAAAACATGTCTTGTGAATAGAAATGTTTTAGAGGATCCTTGGTGCAAAGCCACTGGCATTGAAACACAAGTTAGTGTCAGTCCCAAAATAGTTGTCAGGTATCTGCACAAGTTAGGCTACTATTGTAGAGCTACGGGAAGGGACCTCTTCTTCGTCCTATTAATGTCAAGCGCAGAAAAGATTGATCTCGTGTGATGGTAGAGAGACCTATGAACTTTTGAGCGAATGTCATTTTGGCTGATGAGTCACGATTTACAATATTTCTCGACAGTAGAATTGTATGGGTATGAAGTTTGAATTAAGAGACTGTAGCGAACGCTGAAATATGGGGGTTTCTTGATTATGGTACGGGGTGCAATTTGGAGTGATGATTGTTCAGACCTGGGGGAGTGCGAGGGAAACATCAGTTCTGCTAAATATGTTTCAATATTACATGAAAGACTCCTACCAATATTCTCAAGTGGTAAAATAAAGTTAACTCCCTATTTATTGGATTCGGAGCTCCTTGTCAATTTGCTTGGGCGACATAATATTACTAGAGCAAATATAGGATTATTAAACTTCCATGGTTAAGTCAGTTCCCGAATATGTACCAAATTGAAAATCTTTGAGGCATATTAGAAAGGAACCTTCGCAAAAAGAAAAGCGAAGCTACTACTTTATTCAACTGATAATTAATCGGTTATAATTTGTTTATTATTTTTATTCTAGTGGTATAACAAACAACTCATCTAAACAGCCTGAACTCTTATTTATCCAAAAATACACATCTATGAAACCCGCCGGTACGTCGCGTCACCCAGTAAGCCCTTCTTCAGTGCGTTGGTGGAATCGTCTTTGCTGCAATGTCCACAAGGCCGGATTTTCTGTGATCGTCTAGAGATTTCGTCTTCGGAGATACCGGGTGCTTGTTGACGGAAGCAGTTTCACAAGTAAAAAAAATAATAATGAAAACATCAGCACATCAGCAAATCGAAGAATTTTGAATAAACAAAGACTCCGGAGATTGGGTTATATGGAATGTATTAAAAGAAAACCATAAAAGAAATATATACAAACACATATACAGTTTGGAGTATGAATTTGTAAGCAAGCATTTAAACTTCTAAGTGGGGCTTCCCCTTGCTGGATTTCACAGGTCTATTAATTTAACCCTTTTTAGATATCGGGCAATAGGTGAGGGGGAAGAGAGAGAGGAGAGGTGAGGTGGCTTGACTCTCAGACTCGCTCTGTTTTGCTCCGACTTCCCAGACTCTCTCTCTGACTCTCTGAATCTCTTGGTCTTTATATAGTAGAGCACTGGGCGGGGCGGCAATTCCCTATTCCTCCCCGACCAATCAGAATGCTCGATAACCAAATCGTCAGATTCTCTCTCATTGGATAATTTAACTGATGACAGAAATTAGCCACCTCCCACAATCCAAGAATAATTCTAACTCCTCCCCGATCAATCGAAAACGCCCGATGGAAAATAACCAGTTTTCTCTCATCGGATAATTTCCAAACTGCGTAATACGCGATAACCGCGTAAGTAAGAAAACTGCGTCCAAAAAAATGCTTCGTGAATTCTACCCTTAGATGGGACACGTGTCATTATCAAAGGAAATAAACAAATTATTATTCCTGTTAACATCTCGACAAAATATGTTATTGAAAATTGTCGGTGGCAAAAATCTCTTGATCTATATTTCCGAACTGCGATTCGGTTTGAGAATGAAAACAGTTGGGAATTTTATTTTGGGTTCAAATGGTTTTATCAGAGTCATACAAAATCATTTAATATTTGATTCGAAAAACATTCTTTAAAGCCGACAAATGCGTGTGTAAAATTTTAATTCCAAAGAAATTATTTATCCTTGTTTTGATCTGTCACAAATATATTTTGTGACGCCAACAAATACGTGTGTGTGTGTGTAGTTTTTAGTTCAAAGCAAAAACATTTATCATTCCACTCACGTTTGTTGTTTCTAGCTGACACATGAATTGTGTCCTTGAATTTGTCAACAACAAAACGGTCGGCGCATCCTTTGAACGTGATCATCTGTGCGACTTCAAATCAGAGAAAAAATATCAACAATTGAATAATGCTTTGAAGAAAGAAAGAAAAAAAAATACTTTGGCAGAATTGAAGCCAGCAAAGTCTTTCTTTTTTTCGATGTCGGCCCGGGACAAAAATATTAACATATATCTTTTAGTTAACCGGTGTTGTCCGGAATAAGATCTTAATATCTATCTTTCAATTACCCGATATTGCCCGGGATAAAATATTAACGTTAAATAAAAGCGTCACATCGAGCCTAATGGTCTGACGCTGCCTCTCTTTGGTGTTACACATCTTATAGTCACTAGGACTAATTAGCAGGGCTATAATAATAACTAGTGAGATTCGAAACCGCAACACATCGGTAATTGCCAATTGAATAAAGTCATATGACAACTGAAAAATTTGATCGTAAAAATATTAGTAAGAAAGCAGGCATCGGTTCAGTTTACCATACTCTACCAAACCGGCTTTCTTGGAAGAAGGAAGTTTTGTGGGAATATCAGATGCAGAAGCGGTCCTAAGTTGCTTGTATGTTACTGTCATGGGAGATGACGATGTTTGCTTTTTACAGTCTTCCAGGGAAGTGTCGAGGTCCTCCTACCTACAGCGCCTGGTATTCTTAAATGGTAGCCCATCTGGTATTGACCTGCCTCCACATTTCTTTACTTCGGTAATTTAATCAGAAACGGCGTATCAACGTGAGTATTCCATATAATCGTACACGTTTACATACGCACACACACACATACACATATATATATATATATATATATATATTTATATATATATATATATATATATATATATATATATATATATATACTCGCATTTAAGCCGGGCGTTGCCCGGGTGTTTGGATATGTATGTTGAACAAAAAAACGTGGTAGTAGGAAGGCAAGCTCGAACCCGTACTGCAAACGAGGAAAAGAACGGGGTAAAACCTAACGTTTATGCTGTTACGACCACCGCCAAACCGGAAGCGACGTTGTTTTTTTTAAATTAAGGCAAGACAATCTAAAGGAGAGGATAACTTTCAAAAATATCGGCGAAAAAAGTTACCCCCCCCCCTGTAGAAAAGTGCCTAGTTGAAGGGGAAAATATTAATGTTTTTAGCCAATTTTTCGATATTTGTCGTATGAAAGGTCGAACTTAAACAGGATACTAATCTTGGTAAAATCCGTCGCCCCTATTGAAAGTTTAAGGCAGACATGCAAACAGATATACATACATACATTTATATATTGGTAACTAAAAATTTTCGACCCAAACTGATGAAAAAGCTTGCTCTATCTCTGAATACTCTTTATGTAAAATTTCAAATATTTAGACCAGAAATTGTCTGGGTAATTTAGAAGAGACTGCAGAGGTCAATTTTTTTAAACTTTGACCTCTATTATGACCCCTTTAAATGTATTGTTTTGGGCTCTAATAAAGTTATTAAGTTAGATCCATGTCCAAGGAACCTATATCTAAAATTTCAAGTGTTTAGACCCAAAATTGTCGGAGGAGTTTGGTAGAGTTCTCAAAGGTCAAATCGTTGAACTTTGACCCCTTAACAGCCAAATTTCTGGCCGATAACTAATCACATAGATTTTCCCAAATGTCAGTAACCTGTATATCAAATTTCGAGTCTGTAGAGTAAAAATTGACAGAGTTATTGCGTAGGGAAATGTACACAGATACACAGATACACAGATACAGATACTTTCACTTCTATAGATATAATAGATTATAATTTCTAATTGTATATATTTCATTTTATTTACACCATATTTTATCTGAGTAAATAAAACTTATAAAAATGTTTATTGATTTTTATCGATTGGATTGAAATGTAAGTTTTCCACACACCCCCACACTTATATTAAAAAACACAAAGTTAATAGTTCCTACTTACATTCTGAGATATATATATATATATATATATATATATATATATATATATATATATATATACATATATATGTATACGTATATAGATAGATAGATAGATAGATAGATAGATAGATAGATAGATTAGGGCCGTTTCAAAAATATTACATCCTATTTCATAACTGAAAAAGTTTTAAAAAAAAACTACGGAGAAGGAAGTGCGGAAGTGGTATCATTAAGCTTTTGTGTTCTAGAAATTATTATTTATCATAATAACAAACATACGTAATGCATTTTTGCCAGCGATGAACGATTAGTGCATATGCTTTGTCATGCGAGGGCCTTTCTAAAAGTTATAACTGAAACAGATCATAGACGTGCGTATGGCAACTGTGTGCAAATGTCGAGCCATATGCGCAGTGGCGTCACGGTAAGGAAACAGAAAAAAACGTGTGCATAACTGACGACTACGATAATCACGATAGAGATGTGGGTGCCGTCACAGCCGTAACGATAAGTCACGCGTAGCGGGAGAATGAGGACCATAGGTCTTTTCTTAAAACTAATACCAGCGAGGTGCAATTCTTTCCTATTATTTGTCTTCTTTGCGACTGAGTCTACAACGTGTTCGGTCCCGATTGTCTATCTGTTAACGCGTGTGTAAACGTGTTTAACGTTACAGAAGATTATTTGGCACCGTTCGTCCAGGCTTTAAAAAAACGGTTCAATATGTAAAAAAAGCTTACGACAAAACAATGCAGTTGGAAGGAAAGGAGACAAGAACGTGCCAATCCGAGATGGAAACTTTGAAAAAGCAAGAAAAACTACCCAGCTTAGATGGAAAACGTGAATAAAAAAAAGGAATTGCATCGGCTGTAAGTAATCACGTTTGTTTTGTTTTTTCCCTCTGTTCTACTTCATTGTTGAATTTTTTTCCTGTTTAGTCTTTCATATTTTTTGTTGCTAAAGAGTGAATATTACCGTTAATGTTAAACAGAAGTTCTAGCATTATGGTTAGGTTATTAAATGTTATAGAGGACAAAGTTCTATGCTGGGTTAATTATTAGAATGTAAGTAAGAAGTTAGAACTAAACATGTGCTAGGTTGTGTGTTTATATGAATATGTTTCAAAACGACGTACATGTTGTATAGTGGGGTTTATATTTTATCTATATATTCATGTACGTGTAAATGTGTGTATGTATACACGTCGTATCATTTAATTGATCGTCTAGTGTGTATATTTTAACATTTATGTAACAGTTCTAACAGGAAACGATTGACGTGAACGTATCGAAACAGTTGTACACAAACAGTTCTTTTTAACAGATGTAAATAACACAGCACATACCTGAATTATTATGAACATTTATTTTAATGATTTCAGCAGACATCTTCGTAGAGTACAATGTCTTTACATCTTGGCTGCCTCAGGAAACGCCGCTCCCTGCGTTATGGAAAGACCAACCCCCCTCTTTGAGTCGTCCGTTCTCTCTGATGTCCAGCTAACGACTGACTAGAATCTCCCCGAATCTTCCTCAATACGTGTCTCATACCAACAACTGATGTAACCTCAAACTAGTTATTTTTTATGCAAACCAAAATCATGTTTAGATTTATTTTCTATTTTAACATTCCTTTTGTAGCATTATTGTTTGGTGTCATTCACTTTCCCCAATCTAATTGTTAATTTTTTAGTCATAAAATTGATCCAATAACTAGCTGTCCCTGGAATCAATCAATTAATAATAATAATAATAATAATAATAATAATAATAATAATAATAATAATAATAATAATAATAATAACTAGCGGGACCTGTGGAAATTCCACAACAACATTTTTCCTATGTAATATATTGTTGCTGGGCATGCTATGAGCGTTCTGTTCAGCATGAATGAAGCCACAATCATATTATTCTAGTTTTTTATTGAAACTGTACTGATCCCTTACTAAAATAATAACTTTGATATATTTCCTGGGCTGATTATTTCATTACAAAATACCGGTCAATTAACTCACATTTTATTATTTTTCATAATTATTGAATACGTTACTATGTTCGACAATAAGTTTTCATAATTTCAACCCACATTATCGCCCCTCCCTTTACTAAAATATTAAATTTGATATATTGCATCGGCTGATTATTTCATAAAAAAAAACACAACTATCAATTAACTCACATTTCATCATTTTTAATAATTATTGGATATGGTACTAATTTTGACAATAATGTTTCATCATTTAAACTCACCATATCGCACACCTTACTAAAATAATAACTTTGATATATTGTCTAGGCTGATTATTTCATTACAAACACACATCAATCAACTCACTTTCATCAATTTTGGTAACTCTTGGATATGTTACTAATTTCGACAATAGTTTTTTATAATTTAAACCAACGCTGTCGCTCAACCTTACTAAAATAATAACTTTGATACATTTGCTGGACTGATTATTTCATTACAAACACACTAATCAATTAACCTTCATTTCATCATTTTTCATAATTCTTGTGTATGTTACTAATTTCGACAATCATTTTTTCATAATTTATACCCATATTATCGCCCCCTCCTTAATAAGATAATAACTTTGAAATATTGCCTGGGCTTATTATTTTATCACAAACACACTAATGCATGAAATCACATTTATTAATTTTTCATAATTCTTGGATATGTTACTTATTTCGACAATCATTTTTCATAATTTTAACCCACATTCTCGCCCTTCCATCTTTACTAAATAATAACTTTGATATATTGTTTAGGCTGACAAACTAATATTTCATCATTTTTCGTAATTCTTGGATATGTTACTAATTTCGACAATAATTTTTTTATAATTAACACCATTCTAGTCGCCCTCTCTTACTAAAATTTACTTTGATATATTGTCTGGCTAGGTTATTTCATTAAAAAAACACAACTATCAATTAGGTCACACTTCATCATTTTTCTTAATTCTTGGATATGTTACTCATTTCGACAATTATTTTTAATATTTTTAACCCACATTACCAACCCCCACTACTAAAATAATAACTTTGATTTATTATCTGGGATGATTATTTCATTTCAAACACACCAATCAATTAACTCACATTTCGTCATTTTTCATAATTCTTGGATATGTTACTAATGTCGGCAATCATTTTTTCATAATTTTAACCCACATCGTCGCCCCGATTACTAAAATAATAACTTTGATATATTATCTGGTCTGATTATTTCATTGCAAACACACTAATTGCATTAAATAACATATTATAATTTTTCATAATTCTTGGATATGTTACTAATTTCGACAATGATTTTTCATAATTTAAACCATCCTTATCGCCCTCTCTTACCAACATAATTAATTACTTTGATATATTTCCTGGGCTGATTATTTTATTATAAACACACAATCGATTAACTTACATTTAATCTTTGTTCATAATCCTGGATATGTTACTAATTTGGACAATAATTTTTATAATTAAAAACCCGCATTATGCCTCTCCCTCCTACTTATATAATATATTTGATATATTATCTGGGCGTATTATATCATTACAAACACAACAATCAAGTAATTCAGATTTCATTATTTTTCATAATTCTTGGATATGTTACTAATTTCGACAATAATTTTCATAACTTTAACCCACTATGACGCTCCCTTGCGTGGTTCAGTGGAGGAAGATATGGCTGGTTACCTTTAATGCACCCAAAACCAAACTCCTATACTTACATCATCAACGCTCTGATCCATATCTGGCATCAATTGTGATGGATGGCTCTCGTCTGGATGAGATCCCGTGTTTTGACAAACTTCCGGGTTTGACCTTTACTCCTGATCTGAAATGGAACACGTACATCAAGTCTGTTGCCAAGGTCGCTGGAAAGATGGTGGGATCCTTCTACCGCTCCAGAAGATATCTCACTACTTATGCAATTCTCTATCTATATAAAAGCCAAGTACGTCCAAGGATGGAATACTGTTGTCATATCTGGGCAGGAGCTGCTAAAAACAGCCTATCCTGCCTTGAAAGAGTACAAAATAGACTTCGTGGCTTAGTGGGGGATGCTCTTTTCTCTACCCTGCAACCTCTCTCCTACAGAAGAGACGTTGCGAGCCTGTCCTTGTTTTATCGTTATTTCCATTGCAGGTGCTCGTCTGAACTCCAATCTCTGGTCCCCCCCTCGCCAATCTTTAACGAAAAACACCCGTCTAGCTGAATCCACTGTGAAAAATGTCCCCCACTCTATATCTGTGCCTAAATCAAAACGTAGATTTCATGAGCAAAGCTTCTTTCTTAGAACTGCACGCCTGTGAAACTCTGTTCCGTCTGCCTGCTTCCCACCGGACTACAACTTGGATGTCTTCAAGTCCAACGTTAACAAATTCCTAATGAACCGCCCCCTTAAGTAAACACTTCATCAAATCTCCACACTAACGTACTGTACTTGCAATAACCCTTATCCCTGAGTGGCGTCCGGGCTTCGATAAGTAGTGATCACTGTGTAAAAAAAAAAAACTTTGATATATTGCCTGGCTGATTATTTCATTACAAACAAATCATTCAATTATGGGTATTCTCATAGAATATAAGTTTCACCTATCTTATCCACTCCCGGGTGACGCCGCATATTCTGCTAATATATATCGTTCAACTATCTCATTCGACCCTGGGCGATGCTGCGTATTTTGCTACTATATGTTTTCCACCTATCTCATTCAATACTGGGCGACACTTTCTGATAGTCTATATTTGCACATCTCATTCAATCCCGTGACTCACTTCATGTCCGCCACCCCACTGTTGAAAATATACATTAAATAAAGTAATGTTTTAATCGTAAACTGTTTCAGCCATTTCCGGGACTGACTTTATATCCCCAACCCACTGCTAAAAATATACATGAGGTAATCTACTGTCTAAATAGTAAACTGTTTCCGCCATTTCCGGGACCGACTTTATATCCCAAACTCACTGCTAAAAATATAAATGAAATAATGTAATTCTAAATAGTAAACTGTTTCAGCCATTTCTGGAACTGACTTATAGTCCCCACCCCACTGTTGAAAATATAGATGAAATAAAGTAATGTATAAATCGTAAACTTTTCCAGCCATTTCTGGGACCGACTTCTTATCTCCGATCCTACTGTTAAACATATGCATTAAAAAAAGTAATGTCCAAAACGTAAATGGTTGCAGCCATTTCCAGAACCGACTTCATATTTCCCATCCCAATGTTAAAAATATACATTAAATAAAGTAATGTGTAATGCGTAAACGGTTTCACCCATTTTCGGGACAGATTTAATATCCCCCACCGCACTGTTAAAAATATAAATGAAATAAAGTAATGTTTAAATCGTAAATGATTTGAGTAATTTTCGGGACTGACTTCATATCCCGTAATCCATTGCTTAAAATATACTTGAAATAAAGTAATGTTTAAATCATAAACTGTTTCAGCAGCTTTTCGAAAGCAATACATAAAACATTAACACGGTCAGTGATTAGGAAACCATTGCTTCAACATGAATTTCTGAGCGTAGTATCAGTTTCAGCATTGCACTGACTTAAATCCCTCTTTTTATGTGTTGGTTAATGGAGGAGAAATCCTTCATTATTGATAGAATTTTTATTTTTGTTATTGACCAGAGTTCCCTTTAGGGTAGCTGGTTTCCCCCTAAATTTTTAACCGACCTTATCTCCAATTCCGCAGTTGTGGGGAGGCAAGTAAACAAAAAAAATCAGAACGGACATTTTTCAGGGCATTTTATAATTAATAAGAAGTGACATTTCCAGGGCATTTTGTAATTAAATCAGAAATAACTTTTTCAGTTACTTTTTTAATATTAAAACATTGTTACATTCAACATAGTACCTATTCACAATGCCTCCCCACGGGACAGATTAAGACACTAGGGTCGTTTTTTAACGTGGGGAAAATATTGTCTTAGTCATAAAGGATTTCTCGTCCACTAAGAGAGAAGAAATTGAAATGAAGCACCTGAAGAACAGATACTACACTTTGATCTTAGCCAAAAGGCCGAGAAATACAAATCTTTTTATAAGCTTTGCCTCAACATCGACACCATTTTTTTTTTTTTTAAGAGTGACGAGGTTTATTTGGAATATTCCACTTTCCTTTTTAAGGGATGCACAGCATGATAACGGACGGAGCGATAAGCGGAATAATAATAATAATAATAATAATAATAATAATAATAATAATAATAATAATAATAATAATAATGTTTTGACCCTTGGCTCTGCTTGCCACAATCAACACAGATACTACGCTATGATCACAGACCAAAGGGTCACAATATTACTCATGAAAGCGTTTATATATATATTTTTTTTTTACACAGTGACCACCACTTATCAAGGCCTGGAAGCCACTCAGGGATAAGGGTTATTGCAAGTACATTACGTTAGTGAGGAGATTTGCTGAAATGTTTACTTAAGGGGCGGTTCATTAGGAATTTGTTAACATTGGACTTGAAGACAACCAAGTTGTAGTCCGGAGGGAAGCAGGCAGACGGAACAGAGTTTCACAGGCGTGCAGTTCTAAGAAAGAAGCTTTGTTCATGGAATCTGCGTTTTGATTTAGGCACAGATATAGAGTGGGGGAAATTTTTCACAGTGGATTCAGCTAGACAGGTGTTTTTCGTGAAAGATTGGCGAGGGGGGACCAGAAATTGGTAATAGCGCTGTTCATGGATCGACTCTCGGCTGAGAAAACTAAATGTATCCATTTTTTTTTAAGTTTACGAAAAATATAGTTTAGAAAATAAAACAATTTAGTGAATTAAAAGAGTACACGTGTGAAAAAGTCTGCTGAAGATAATAAAATAATGATATGGTCAAACCATATTGTGACAAAAAAGGAAATTTGTAATGACTGTTGCGTAATATGTTGATATCCGATTAAGTCTGAAGCACTGATAATGCCTCTGGCCCTTTAGGCCAGGTGTCAATCGTAATTGTCTCATATAATCTCACCAAAAGGGAGCTGATCGCTTAAGAGGCAAAATAGGCCGTAATTATCTCAGTTAATCTCGTCAAAGGTAGGTAAACAGTTAAGAAACAAAAAGGGGCCCTAGACTGTAACAGAAGGTTAGATTAACTAGTGTTTTCTGCAATAATTTCGCTTTTTGGAGCTGAGCAATTTAGAGACATAACTCGTAGGACTAGGCAAGAGCTCAAATTAACTAGTTTAGTCAAAGTGTTTCAGAAAGGAACTTAAAAAGAAACAATTCATGAAGTCGGCGTTAAAATCTATCGAACACAAGGAGAGAGATATTAATATGACTAATAAGAGAAAATGACAAAAGAATGCATAAAAACACTGGCACGATGGAAAAAAGCAAGAAACTAATCTGGTTAGTCAATTAACAGTATAACATATCTGTCAGGCAGACTGTCTACAACAATAAACTGACTTGATTTTTAAACTAAAAATATCTCTGTTAATTTTATTTTATTTCGGACTATTAGTCTCATCTTATCTTTTTATTGGTGCACAACGTTTCGGCCAACTTCCTCTGTATATAAAAATATCTCGTTTCAATTTGGTGAATTTAAAAACAAAACACCAGCAAACAATAGCAGGTGGATATAGTATTACCCCCATTTTTCTGACATTGTAACATAGTGTTAACATTTAAAACTCTAATTTTGGACAACAAAGCTGAAATATTTCGGCACTGATTCAAGTAATTTATAAAAAAAACTATATTCTCGCTATTGAGACAGTTAACAGTTTGTCTGTTTTTTTTTTCCATTTTCAGCTTATTAAAACGTTATCTTTAAATGATTGGAGAAATACATTAGAATTCTTTTTTTTTTATATAAATGAAAAAAGGATAAAGTAATAAATAAAAGAACAGCTAGTACGTTAAAACGGTTGAGCGGATTTGTGTATAGTGATTTATGCATTGAGACATTGGGACATTTTATATGTATTCATGGTTCCGTGTGGACTTTTAAATTTTTTTTATCTTTTCTCGTTTTTGTTTGCTTCGAAACAGATTTAAAATACATTTAAATAATATATTTTGAGTATATTAAATTGTGTAACTAAAAGCGGACACGCGTATGGCAGCTGTATGGAAACGTCGAAACGTGTGCGAAGTGACGTCACGGTAAAGAAAAAAGACTATAAAAACCATGTGCACAACAAGTACGTTAGAAAAAAAAACGATCACGTTAGTGGCATGGGTGACGTCACAGTTGTAACGAAAAGTCATACGTTGAAGGAGAATGAGGAAAAAAGTTCTTTTCTATGAACCTGAAACAGTGATTGAAAGTTCTTTCCTATTCTTTGTCTCCTTTGAAACTGAACATACAACGTATTGGGTTCCAAGTGTGTAAACGTGTGTAACGCTACAATCACTATTATTGTCTCTTTGTTTAGTCCTTTAACCAGTTATCTCCCTTGGCTGGACATTTTTCTTATAGAGTTTCTCCTGATTCGACACAGACAGGTTGACCTGTGTTTTGTCCCCTATTCAAGCTGCCTTTCTAGTCGCATGGCTCATTTTTTCATCTCCCATTATGCTTCGCCGTTTTAAGCCATCTCCGGTAAGAAACATTGTATTATCCTCTTCTTAAAGACACTTTCTAATACCTTAATGTTATTTTTTATAGTATTTCATTTCAACTACGGACTTTGTTTATTTTCTTTATCCACGTGTTCGGCCTACTTATTCCTAACGGTGTTGTTGATTTCCTTACCCAAACGACTTCCCATTCAGCCCTTTTATAACTTTTCGTTCCTGGACTTTTTCTTTCTGTATTCTGAACACTGCTGTTTCTTTCAATTTTTTAACGTATCTACCTTCAACAAACCTGTTTATAGGATTTCCTGTCTTCAGAGTTTTGATTGCTAGTACGCGTTTAATGCTAACTGTTCAAGGATCGTATGTTTCTAAACAAACACATCCTGGGGACAGTATAACTATTCTTAATAAAATTTTTGTCACTGACACTCTCTTTCATCACTCAGAAACCGACAACCGATCTTCTCACTTTACTAACATCGACTTCATCGCGTTCATAAATATTCGATTGGAGCTAGTAAATGTTGATCCGTTCATTTTTTTTGTAGATAGAAATTCAATGACACATCTCTGCTTCTAACGCATGTCCATGACAAGGGTTGATTTCTTAGAGTCTCGCACCGTATATATCTGCAACAGAGAGCGATGTACCTTTCAGATTATGAATGCATAAGTTTAGTCATCATAACAATGCAATTTGCAGTCATCTCTCAACCATTCGGGCAGAATGAAAAATAGGAGTCATTATTTTGGAACGTCTTCTGTGAATAAAAAAACTGGCAGTAAATACATATGAACGTATATATATATATATATATATATATATATATATATATATATATATATATATACATGCCGCCTAGCGTTGACCGATCGTAAAATACGCATAAATAAATATTATATTTAAAAAAAAATGCAGAATTCCTGTTTATTAAAAATAGGAATAGCGTATGTATTAAACGTAACGTTAAATCCCATTAAATAAATGGAGTAAAAAAAATGCGGAAAGAAACTGAGAGATCTGCGTGACAGTATTTTGTTTTGTTCTAAACATAAGTTGACTTCTTGTAAGTAAAAAAAAATATACTAGAGCTGAGATCGAAACCAAAATCCAAAGAACAAGTGCATTAACCATTATACCAGCTTGATATGACGTCTGAAGCGTGTTTCCAAACCAATATATACTTAACATAAAGAAACTGTCCTATTTCACGACTTCGCATGATACAGTTGAAAGCAGATAAAACTCTGACGGTCTCCACGTACCATTTTTTCAATTTGGACCCCTTAGCAGACCGGAGTAAAACTGATTAAAAAGTTTTCCAAATATCTGAATACACTATATACCAAATGTCAAATCTGTAGATCAAAAATTCTTTTAGTATATAGGTTGAGAAGTGTCCTCAAACATACACATTCTCAATTCGTCTTGACATTCACATCCCCATTCGTCTTAAAGGTAATTTTATTTATTTGGCATTTTTTTATAACGCTTTTAACTACTTTAAGCAAGACTGGTCTACAATGGGTTAAGATATAAATAAAATGTCCTAATACCAAGGACACCGTAATGCTTTAAATTTTCAAGAAATTTTTGGCCAGTAGTTAAAATAATACTTTGATTCGTCGGTTCAAGGGTAATATAAATCTCACCGACGCCATTCGTCGCAGGGTAGGCCAATAAAAGAAATTAATTCATAAAGTGACTAGACAATAGCTAAATAAAAGATTTGTAAAAACACAAGCCTGTCTTTCATTTCAGCCACGTTTGCTTTGTCTTCTGGAAAGTTTAATATCACCAATAATTATTTCTTGTGTAGTTTTATCTCGGCCGTGCTGAATATCACACGGGACGCGATGATTTAAATGAGAAAATATGGCCGCTCATAAAAAAGTCGACCAGAATAAATCCAAGTCCCGGACATCAGTTGGAAATCAAAACGTCTAAGAACTAATTTCAAAGCAAAGGCTTCAGTCGACAATAAACATAAGGGAATTATTGACGCGGCGAGCAAACACAGTTAAGCGTTTCGAATGGCCGTTCACGTCTATTCGTTTACTTACAACGAGATTTCGATGCTTAACTCTTGTTGGAGTTGATATAAAGGGGCATAATTAGTGTAGCCTTCGAGAATCAAAGAACTTCCTAATGATTGCATGGCCGTTTATTACAAACGAATTACAAAGGCAATATCATAAAATTAACATTAACAGCCTATATTAATAATTTAAACCATAGATATAATAAACTAGGCTTCTTTTTTTTATTTTCACTCTTTGTCTCTCTGTCTATTTTCGCTCTCCCTATATATATATATATATATACTTTTTATTTGATTTTGCATAAAAATTGATAAGTCACTACACATTCATGAGCATGTTTCGGTAAACTTATAACTAGAGACCTCTTTAGGGGATACAGCTTATAAGAAAGATTGCAGACAGCTTTCGTATAAGCTGTAGCACCTGAAGACGTCTCTAATTACAAGTAACTAGCTTCCCGAAACATGCTCATGAATGTCTAGCGACATATCAATGTTTATATAAAAACAAATAGAAAGTATATCTTGTCCTACTTCGGTATTGAGCACTCTTGTATTAATTACGTAAAAACTTCATTGGTTAATTTACCCTGGAAAAATATTAACCTTAAATTCTATATATATATATATATATATATATATATATATATATATATATATATATATATACAGTGGGGATAATAAGTATTGGATACATGCTGAAAAATTTTATTTTTCATTTTAATAAACATTTATAAAACGGAATTCAAAACAAAATTTTTACTGCATAAAGCTTTCATCATAACGAGCATATTACTACTCGGAAAGTCAACATATTCATTTTAGAAAAGATATCAAAACGGAAATTCTAAAATTGCTAGTTTAAAAAGTATTCGATATATAGTAACAAATGATCATTTAATACTTTGTTGCATTACCCTTGTTGCTTACCACTGCATGCAAACGTTTCCTATACTTCGATACAAGGTTATGGCACCTATTTGGAGGAATTTTAGAAAATTCCTCTTTACAAATTTGTTCCAATTGTTTCAGATTACTGGGTTGATGTTTACTGACCTGTACTTTGAGCTCTCGCCACAAATTCTCGATCGGATTAAGGTTCGGGGACTGACTGGGCCACGGCAACACGTTTATATTATGTTCAACAAACCATTTCTGTGTTAATTTTGCACAATATTTTCGGTCATTTTCCTGCTGGAATATCCAGTGTTGACGCAAGTTCAACATTTGAGCAGATTCGAACAAATTTTCTTCAAAAATATCCCGATAAAGAACACTGTTCATACGTTCTTTAATGTTATGAATTTTTCCAGTGCCGTTGGAAAAAAAAACAGCCCCACACCATTATGTTTTCTCCACCGAATTTAGCAGTTGGGATGATTTTCTTCGGCTTAAAGTCTTCTCCCTTCTTCCTCCAAACCTTGGTGGCTATGATTGAATAACTCTATTTTGGTCTCATCAGACCAAATTACATTGTCCCAGTAGCTTGCAGGTTTTGATAAGAAATTATTTGCAAATTCAAGTCTGGCTCTGATTTGTCGTTTGGTGAGAAGAGGAGTTTCCTTACCGTATAGGACTGAAGTCCACACATTAGTCACTGTGCTTTTAGTAACATAAATACCTACAGTTTTCAGTTTATTTACCAATAGGACTATAGTTCAACGTTGACAAAAATAAACACCATTCCCTTGAGAAAAAGAACTACTTTTAGGTCTACTGCTCAAGCATGTGGAATACCTATAACAACGTTGATTGCAAGGATGCAAGGTGGCGAAATTCGGGCACATTCAAACGCTGTAAAACCACTTCTCACAATGGAAAACATGAAATGTCGCGTTAATTTTTGCCGTTCGCAATTGGATTTAAATCGAGGAACTTTTAGAAAAATGTTTGATGTCATACATATTGATGAGAAATGGTTTCACATTTACATTTTATTTAGGCAAAGACGAAGATGACCTTTTAAGAACCATTAAAAGCAAACGTTTCATTACAAAGATAATGTTTCTTGCTGCCGTGGCTCGATCCCGTTGGAATCCACATCGTAAATGTTACTTTGACAGGAAGATTGGAATTTGGCAATTTGTCAAACAAGAGGCGGTTAAACGTAACAGCAGAAACAGGCCTGCTGGAACAGTTGTAATTAAAATCAAGGATACAATCACGAAAATTCAGATTCGTGAATTTCTTGTTGAAAAGGTCCTTGTTTCCACACGGAACAAATGGCCAAGTGGATCCATTGCACAACGAATCATAATTCAACAAGACAATGCTAAGCCACACGTACATCCAACGGACCCGGTGTTCAAACAAGAATCAGGGGAATTAGGGATGAACATTGAACTGGTTAACCAGCCTACAAACTGTCCGGATCTGAATGTGCTTTACCTAGGTTACTTCAATACAATCCAATACATTCAACACCAAAAGGCTCCAAAGAATATTGATGTATTAATTGAAACCAGCTTTCAAGAATGAGAAAAATCAAAGTTGAACAACATTTTCCTGACATTGCAGGAGACAATGGAACAAATAATTTTTGCTGATAGTGGTAACAATTACAGGTTTCAGCATATGACAAAAGCACAGCTAGAAAAGAAAAGGAAAACTTCCCACTTCAATTTTGATATCAGAGGTAAATTAACAGAATTGAATAAATAGATGTTTTAGCTTTTTGCATTATTTTTGTATATTTATTTAATCATACATTGTAAGAATGTACGTACAATCAATTGTCAATTTAATTAAGTATAATTATTTGGTTAACCTGTATTTCCTTTCAAAAGTACTGCCTTATAAAACTTGAAACTTGTATGCAACAAGTATTTCCGACCAAACTGAAAATTTGTGTGCTAATTTCAGTTATATATATTTTTCTTTCGTATTTAGGTTTAAATTAAAAGCAAGAAATTATTCACAAGCTGTAGGAGATTTTTTTTGTAAAATAATAATAATGATAATAATAATAATAATAATAATAATAATAATAATAATAATAATAATAATAATAATGAGAATAACAATATTAAAAATAATAATAATAACAATAATAATAATATTAATAATAATAACAAAAATAATAATATTAATAATAATAATAACACCTTAATTTCCATCATATTAATTACTTCATCAAACGTTCTTAACTTAATTTACGAAACTAAATTTTCTTACCTTGCATAATCAATACCTCTTGGGGCGATAAATTGATCCCACTATTGTCAACGGATCTGAGATGTCTTCCATTTCAGTTCAGGAGCGGAGATCAGTTTTACAAGCTACGTGGATAATCTTAGCTTTCATTCCATATGATAGACGTTTTGTCCATTCATAACTATACACTTTTACAATGTATCCTCGTGATAAATTGCAGCAGAATCCCGTGTTAAATTGGTTATTTACATTCTTGATTTAAGTTATGCATTTGTAAATCGATCAGTTTATTTTTAATATTATTTCAACTATCGACTTTTAATATTTTTTGGACTTGAGAGATGAAGAAGCATCAAAATATTAACAGTAAGCTTGGATAAGATATCAGTGAGAATAGCGGCGGAATGGTGCAGCAGAAAAGCCAACTTCGGATATAACAATTTTAAGAGACGGAATGTCATGGAGGCCCGTAAAACCTAAGAGGTTGTATTCTGCAGTATTCGTAGTAAAACAAAATAAAGTGGTAAAGTTTTTAAATTTTCTTCATCCCAAACAAGGCATATTGTCACTTTATTTAAGATAGGGGCACTATATATTTTTCGCACTATTTAAAATATATTCTACATGTTATATAACCAGAGAAGCAGGAAATAAGGATGGAATTCCAAAGTTTAGAAGTTCGAGTGAAGAAACTATTAAAGAAGAAAGCTTTCCGGCATCTACGGACAGTTGCAGTGAAGGGGTGGGGTTTTGCTGCTTGTTAGTTAGCCTAGAGTATTGTTTTCGATGGAATGCAGATGATACGGGTTTCTCAAAACATATCCCATTAAAGCATTTATAGAAGAAACATACGGATGCAACTTGCGGCGATGAGGCAAGAGTTGGAGCTTGCTTGATAGTACGGGGACGATTAGAGACACGATTTGGACGTTGTCTGAGACGGAGCTACTTTTCGTATATGCACCAGCCTAAGATGGCACCAATACTCGGTGTATAGTCGAATGGTCACTTTGAAGACTTACAGGATACGGACAAGTGTGAGTAGTTAAGTAGCACGGTAGAGTAGCCCACCTTTTAGCAGCAACCTTGGCAATGTCTTCAGTGCGTTCATTGTAATTCCTGGCGCTTGTGAATGTTAAGCCGAAGAGTAATGTGTTATTAGTCATGGCAATCTGTGGTAGAGACGGGGTCTTGTAATTGTTAAAGGAAATATACTACAATCTTAGAAATGTTAGTATCCATTTACGTTTCGATTCCACTACAAATTGGGGGTTAGTTGTTAGACATTATTTTGGACATGTGTACATTCGTTTTTACTTATGTCTCTTATAGAGTGTGGTGGCGTCAGCGAATAAATACATCTCGAATACAATTTTATTAGGGAAGTCGTTTGTGAATATCTGGAATAATAAAGGTCCAAGGATCGATACGTTAGGCACATTCGTATTAATTTATTGTTTTCGTTTTCTCATTAGAATTCATTAATAGAATTTACGAAGATCGTGGCACAAGAATGTTTTTGCTTTGTCCAATGTTCTCGTTGGCTATTATGTTTTCTTACTGAAAGATTGTACTTTTCCTTCGAGAATCAATGCAGGAAGGCCAACCGGTTGCATAAAAATCAGTGAAGACCTGCCCTAGGACACATGAACGATTGGCGCTTGCACTTCCGTAGATAATTTTTTATTGATTTTGCGATTCCTGATCTGATATGCTTCTGTTTGACATATACTTAGAGAGAGAGAGAGAGAAAGAGGGGGGACAAAAATGGGACGGTGAATACATATCCACTCATTCTGGATATTCATCAGCGCTTTGTTAGCTGGATTGCGATATTAAAACAGTTAGGTGTCAGTCCTGTCTGCAATGTGTGATTGTGACAGGAAGCTATTATTAAGGCGGTATAGTTCTGAAACAATACCATCGATATTACCACTTTATATTATTAGTTATTAGTAAGGAGACCCGACGTTGCCCATGGTTGAAAGATGACCAACGAATGTTTCATACTCCCATATTTTATTGTCACCGAAATTACATTGTAGTTTACATTGTACTGTAGAGAATATACTTTTGATTGAATAAAATTATTGTTATACATAATGGTTGAGTTCAGTTGCGTTCTAACCAGAAGGATTCGTTTAGAACGCGCCTCTGTCATATAAAAGAAACAACTGTGGTATTTTATATGCCTGACTTTTCTGCTTCTGCAGTGGTAATCGCTTGAATTAAAGTTTATAATGAAAAAGTCAAGTATCATGTTTCATTTGGAAACATTTATTTCGAACGCGAATATTAAAGAACCTGCTCTTGATTTTATGTGTCGGACCTTTCTGCTTGTGTGTTAATAAAACTGCCGAAATGCACTTATTATGTTGGACTGTACAAAGTGTTAATTCTGGTCAAAATTGCCTGTTCAATCTTTCATCGGATTTTTTCGATTATCGATGCTTTTCGAAGACATTCCGATAAAAAAAAAACTATTTAAGAACACTGTCCGATGCATGCAGTACATCTGTGTGTAATTTCATAAAAATCAGCCCATCTATTTCGGAGTCCACAGGGAACGAACTCATTCACACACATACACAGGTAAAGCTCCTTTTATATAATTATGGAGATAAGATGGAAATGAAATCCCTAATCTACAAAAGTTCCAAGTCCATGAAACGAAAAAAAAAAGTGTGAAGACGTGTTTCTTTTATTTGCAATAAATAATGAAGAATGCGTTCGTTTATGTGCGTGTGTGACCGGTGAGATTCTTATTTTTTCCGGCAAAAATTCCTAATCCTTCTCTTTAGAACGAGAGACACGTCTAGACAGATCGATACAGACATTAAAAAAAAGAAAGAAAAACGTCCGTTCTAGTCCTTTCTACTTTTGCTCCGGAGGATTAGTGGGGCGGCAAATAATTGTGGAAAGAGGCTGACAGAATCAATTGTCTGCGCAGTAACAATAATAGAATAGTTTCTTTCCGTTCCTTACTTATTTCCCAACGCCTCTTCCTATTCTCCTCCCAGTTTTACTTTACACGCTTTCCCGTGTGGTTCGTGATTGGCTTAATGGATAATAGCGGAGACTATGAAATCGGTTATACTGTGTTAAACGCCTATCGAATGTGGGATGTTTAGCACTGGTATAGTTTGTGATCCATGCTTTTTTATCGTATGAATCCGAAAATTCTATTTTTGACATTAGTTTCCCCGATAATTTCCCAGTAAGAATTCCTTCTAGATAGATATCAGGGATTATGGGTAGGACCACGTGAAGGTTGTCACCATCTTAAATGAAAGCGCTTGGGTCGAACTGGATTCGAAATTGAGACGCCCGGGTTGTCGATCCGTTACGTTAACTGCTAGATGCCCGACGTTTAGCATTAGACCACTGACCCATGCGAAAATCGAGCTTTTTCAGAAGTTTCATGTGATTTAGCTGGAAAATGCAGAATAAAAACGTGTCAGACTTAAAATCAATACGACACCAACGAAGCTATCAAACTAAAAATATAATTTAAAAACTTTGAAAGCAAGAACAAAATTTTAAGCAAGAAAACAAAATAATTAAAAAACATTTAAAGCAAGAAAAAAGACTCAGCTTATATAAAAAGAAAAAACATTCATTTTTGACGATGAAAATATAATGAAACAAGTATCCTCTCTCTCGCTCTCTCTCTCTCTCTCTCTCTCTCTCTATATATATATATATATATATATATATATATATATATATATATATATATATATATATAATTATAAAACTCAAATGACCTTGTAACGGGTGTTGTAAACTAACATCCGGTTTACGACTTCCGGTTGCGTAAGCGTACATAAACATAAGCCCATAACTGCGTAAACAAATAAATAAAAACCGATGGGCCGCTTTCGTTTCAACAAACGGACGTCCTTAGACAATCGAATATCTTAAATTTATTGAATAAAAAACTAAGATAGGGAAAGCAAACGCAAAACGTGATTACAAATAATACGTATAATCATCGGCCTGTTTCATATATACGATATATATATATATTATACTAAATAATCAACGCAACAATAAAATGTATTGCGGTATTGTCTACGTTTTCAGTGTCCCAATTTTTTTTCGCCTTTAAGTCAATTGTTAATACTTTCTGCTTTCTTTTTACATCGTTCATTTCCTTATTACGTTTAAGTTATTTTAACGCAATTTTCTTACAAATAAATCTACTTTAACCCTTTGACAATTATAAGAGCATTTTACAACAGCGATTTGCCCACCACCTTCCTCTTTTTTAATTTATTCTCCATTTTTTAATACACCTTTCTTTAAAATATTCATACATTTTTTCTACAGTACCAACATAAATAAATAATCCCGATAATATGTTTTTTTAAAATTGCGTTACAAATAAATAATCAACGCGACAATAAAACGTATCATTTTACTGTGTACGTTTTCAGCGTCCGAATTGGTTTTCTTTCGCGTTTAAATTAAAAGATATATCAACATTTGAATTTAACTTTAAGTATTATAGCATCTGTTCTGTGCACATTTACCTATACGTATGGGAAACCACTTATAATTCAATGGCTGTAAGTGTTTGTTTTTTTCAGAATTAAACAATTATAAACAGAGCGACTCATAGAAATGTATATATATTTTTTTTAATTTCAATATACTTTCATAGAAATGTTTTTTTATGTCGCAAAATCTATTTTCTTTACGTTACAAGTGTCAAGCGCATATATTAATTCCATAGCTAATATAACATACTGACCCAACGGATCAAGGGTAGTCTAATATATATATATATATATATATATATATATATATATATATATATATATATATATATATATATATATATATAACAAATGGGGGTACCAAATTGGTCAAAGGGAACAGTATTTCCAACTCGCATTTAGGTAAAAATGCTCTTTCGTATAATTCATTTCAAAACAAGTATCGCAAAAACAAAAAAATAATAACATCTGCATAAAATGCAATGCATTCCAACAAATGGTAGACGTTTATGCTTCTGTTCATGGGTTCCCGATTTCGAATCTCGCTTGATTCGGACACCCTGATGAGTCATAAACAACGAAACACGTGTCAGTGGATAGTTATGTTAAAAAAATAATACATATGCCGCTCCCTATTTGGGGGGACAAAAATGATCTAAAGCAAATTATATATATATTGACCAGAGAATTTCCTTTTCCATGAAAAATTAGGCTTTGTTTAATTTGTTTGCTTGTTTATTTAGATATTTGGAACAAAAAACAAGTTTGTTAGGTTAGTTTAGATTTAGTTTAAGGATAGAATGAAAAGAAAAAGAGTCTTTTAGTTTAGAGTAAGGATTCGAGTGAAAAAATAAGTTTTTGCATTTTTTAACTTGTCCGGAGACTGGATGGACTGTCCTAATACACTGAAATCCTTTATCAGTTTTTACCAATTACCTTGACTTGATAAATTTTATGATCTACTCAATTCGCAAATGCATATTGCCGTCGGCATCTCCTGGTTGTTTACTTTAATTGTCGGTAGATTCCGATAAAAAGTCGAATTTAGCGTGGGTCAGGATATTTACTAGGACCTAAGGTTTAATTAGGCGCGACTATGATATGATCACATAATTATAACCATTTATTACTAAAATGGAAACGTATATCATCATGTCACAGAGCGCTGACACACTATGGCAGCTATATGCAAATACCGAGCTGTGTGCGAAGTGACGTCACAGAGTGGAAGAAAAGAAAAAGATATAAAAAAAAAGAACGTGTTCGCAGACCGGGATCACTATCACGATCACATTCGAGAGGACAGTTTTTAGAGATCACGATCACGTTCGAGAGGATCACGATAACATTTTATTCGAGAAAGTACCCGGAAATAAATGTCGTTGTTTCAACGGGAAAAAGTGAGTCGTATTATTTCTTGTCTTGGTCTCCTTTACGACAGAGTGTACAACGTGTTCAGTTCCTACATGCTAACACATGAGTAAACGTTTGTAACGTTACACAAATAAACGTATGTGATGAATCACATTTAACGGTATTCTGTTTTGGCATGAGAAAACACCTCTTTACGAAATAAATTTTAAATATTTAAGAAATCTTTCTCACCAAATCACAAAAACTGAAACAAAACCAACATTAAAATCTTCATTCAGGGACACTATTTGGCGACATGTTTACTTGCGGCTGAATTTCCGTCTGGAAGTGATGGACAGAGCATGGAATTACAGATTAATGGACAGGATTATTGGGACTCGTAAAATCAAATGCCAGTTCATCATCTTCTACTCACAGTCGGAGACATAGACGGGAATTTTGAATTATACTATCATCAAGGACTGGGATTCATGCATACAAGATGCGCCTGACATCTATTTCCTGTTCTATTGTTTATTGCTCTGTTCTATATATGGGACGTGCATTTTTTTTCGGTCATTGTTTGATGAAAACATAAATCTGAGGGCGGGAATAAAAATGCTAACTAAACAAACACGATATCTGTTATACAAAACTCAAACGTCGGTTTGTTTGTGTGTTTATATGTTCGTATGTCCGCTGAAATCTTTCGTCAGCTGCATCGGATCAAAACCGGTATCATCTGAAAGAGCAATCTCTCAGACGTATATGTGAGGAATTGAAAAAAAAAATTAATTCTGTGGTGGTCAACTTGACCATTTTTTGGAAGAGGTCACTTGTTGCGTCACGATTTTTGCAAGTCATGCACGCGTTTAAAAAATGTACATGTTTAAAAACGTTATTTTGCAAGTTGTTGTGGCCGTGATAGCTAGTGTCTTAGTCAGTAACTTTATTTTTCTTCTTTCGCATTTTAAGTTCGAATCCAGCAGCTGCAGGATGAACTGCAGACTATTTTGTGTAGCTTAATTTCCATACATTTTCATAATTTAATACCTTGCTCTACTCATTGAGCGCTATTGAAAAAAATGTTGATACATGATATATTATACCCACCATTCCATTTTATATGAATACATGAAATAATTATATATACGGTGGACCCGCGGATTTCTGCGTACGAGTTCCTCTATAACAACTAAGTTAATCGGAGATCTACAGAGATTATTTGTTTATATTAGTGAAGGCCTTGGGCAAAACCATCCAGATTTTGGCACAGCTGCTAATTTTGTAAGTTCAATGGCTGCCACAAGACAAAGCAGACAGTAAACCTAAGTTTTTTTATATCTGCTTTCCTTCTAAATCCATGTCTTAGCGAAAACAGTGAGTGATCCACGGCTACCGAGAGAGCAGGCCAGTGAACATGACATCGTGACGCCATTTCCTGATCAACATGTACGTATAGAAAGTTTCCGATGTTCAACCACGCGGCCATGAAAAATATTTTCGTTGCCTTAGAGTGTGCATGTTTTTATTCTCCTAAAGAGAAAAACAATTCTCCATTTGCATAATTATATAACTACAATTATTATAATAATTACAAATTGGGATAATTTTAATCTAACAAAATATAACAGCAAGTAGGTTGTGTTTGAATATTTATATCTATCGAAGAAAGTCGAATATTTCATTTTTTTAACAGCAGAACAAACAATTTTTATATGAGAATATTTTTCAGTCCGTTCTTTTAATAAAAAATAAAACTTTTTATTGAGTATTTCCAAATATTTTAAAGTTAGAAGCATTTTTCACGACATTTTTTTTATAACTAAAGGAATTGATTAATTCAATATTTTAGCCCCGGGCGTAATTTATTTCTTGGAAATATATTTAAAACTTAAAAGTTTTTGTTTGTTTGTTTTTTTATAACATTTTATCTGTAAATAATTCACATGATTGAAATGGGAAATGAAATAGGAATTTTTAATTTTCTCGAACACATTCACTTTATTCTTTAAACTCTTTATTCTTTTCGAACAGTTTATTCACACGAACAAAAATTCATCTTCAAAATTCAACAACTAATCAGTTTTAATTAAAGTTTTGATATGAACTAAAAATAAAGAGTACGTTAATTTTTTGTTAACATATTTTCTTGTGTTTATCTTATAAATAAATATTGCTTGGTATTTGTGTCGTGTATTTACCGAGCTGAAATAATAACATTTTCAGAAAGCCATTCTTAATAGAGAGAAGCTTTTGTACTTTCACCTAATAATTTGATGAAAAAAGATACTATAAAATTTAATTTGAAAATCCTATCTAAAATATGGCACGGTATGTCACTGCACAGGCACTATTATTATTATTATTATTATTATTATTATTATTATTATTATTATTATTATTATTATTATTATTATTACAACAACAATAAAAATAGATTCCCTGGGAACGTGGATGCTGCATAAACGGGTTTTAATTTAATGGTTGCTCCCTAAAAAGCGCATACGCAAAAAGTTTTCATTAGTTAATTTAATCACGAAAACTTTTTTAAGGTACCATTCGAGGCTGAAAAAAAAGACCAAACGCATTATTTGAATATGTATGAAAAAATTAATGTAACAAAAAATATAAATATTTAGTGTGGGGAATATAATAATAAAAATTAATTAAAATGAAGTTAAAATGAAATAAAAACAAGTACGAAATAAAAGTATGAATCAAATTGAATTAAAGAAATTAAAAAAATCGAAAAATAAAATAAATACCCGCTCGATTACAAAAAAATTAAAACCCATTTACGCCGGGTCCATGTTCCCCGTGAAGTGCCAAAAACACTGTAGATGACCTCGACTAGCGCCACACCAACTAGTTGTGAAGGGTCAGGGAGGATGGAAAGTCCGAGGTGGGAGAGTAATAATCAGATCTCCACTGGAAGTGTGCAGTTCAAATCTGGTACCTTGGGGGCATTTTGTCACCCAAACCCCAGGAAGCACCAACGGCCGATGCCAACGAGAAATCGATGGCAAACGGCTGTTGCGATAACGTGCAATCATCTGCACGAGTGATCAAGAGGTGGAGAACATTGGAAATCTAGGGAAACTTGTTGTCACGCGATCCCCAGCGAATACCACAGGTAACTGCCAGTGAGCGATCACTGATGATGGCCTGTAAGACAACTAGTGAGTGAAATAATTATAATAAATTCACCATTCCCTGATTTAATATCGTAGATGTTTACTATATTTTTCTAGTTTTTAACCAATATTCACATTATGGTATGATTGTCTTTTAATAGTTATGAGAACTTCATTTCCGTATTCATGTATTCTGCATTGGCATGAAGACCATAGCGGAGTATAGGATTCCTAACCATGTAACTGACGAAAATATGCTACACATTTTGATGAAAAACATGGGGAAAAATGAACATAGAAGAACAGAAAACCAAAACTTTAAATGTAATTTCTGGATTAAAATAGTTGTTTAAATATTTCAACATATAATCTTGTACGGAAAATCCAGCTCCCCAATAAGGGGCACTCTGGATAGGAACAAAAATAAAAATTGTTTCAGTCATGAAGGATTTTTCTCCACCGGCCGAGGACAGAAAAGGTGAATTGTAACATCACAACAGATACTACACTCTGATCTTATCCCGAAGGCCAAGAATTGTTTGTGTTTTATGTTTCTTTAATTGTTTTTCCCCTGAATTAATAATCCAGTAATATTAAATTGTATATTGTTTTAAAATTACGTAATTTTACATAGATAATATTTATATTTTATATTGAATAAAGTTCTGTTTCATTATTAATCGAATTAGGTTCCTTTCTTTTCTTTTTTTAACATGTTTTAAGGCTCTTTTTAAAAATGCCGTCATATAGTATCGACAGTAACAGTTCAACAAAACTTATCTGCATTGCCTGCAGGCATTTTTCAGTTAACAGGCCTTCTATATCTCCGTGGCCGTGGTGCATCTCGCCCAGTAAATTAAACCCGCCTCCAGATACCAACATGGAAACTTCTGCACCTCGGTGCAGTATATACTACGCCTAGCCTTCCCAAATGGTCGCCCCTCTGGTACTGGCAAAGCTCATCATTTGTTGCTTAATTGTGGTGATCTAGCGATAGCCGGTGTGTCAACATAATTATTCCATATATATATATATATATATATATATATATATATATATATATATATATATATATATATATATATAGGCAGCATTTTTTTCTTAAGCATATTTCATTAACTAAAATAGAGATTTTGTGCAAAAATTATGTTTTCGATCCTTTCTAACTTCTGGATAAATGTATTCACTTCTGTCAGGATAAATGTATTCACTTCTGTCAGGAACTGGCTGATGTAGCCGCCATATTCGTCGTAAATCCGAGTACTTTTCAATCCTACTGGATTCCTTGATGATGAATTCAGAAGGGTTGGAAAGTACTCGGACTTACGACGTAATTCTGAAGTTGGAAAAAATCAGAAACAGAATTAATAGACAAAAACTCTCAATTTTACTTAATGCAATATATATATATATATATATATATATATATATATATTGTATGCATGCTAAGTGTTTGAAACTTAGATAAATGACGCGCGGTTTCCAATACTAAACGGAGATTTTTGTTTAATAATGATTACTCAGATAACAGGGCAAAAAGCAATTCAAGAATGCGGGTTCATGCGACTAATGTCTTTTCAATTGAAAAAAATGATGTGTGAGCAAAATTTGATGACTTATTAAAGACGGTTTATAGCAATTACTTGTTGACATTAATTTTGAAAACGGTCATGCTCTAGTCTGCAGGCAAACAGTCACGTTGACATTTTTTCTGAAAATGTTATATTTCACTTGCTTTAGCGCCAGAAATGGTCGAAATAAAAGCAACCAGTTATCTTCCTGTAATACATGTGGTGTTTCTACTCATTTTTCGATTATCCGTATTGCTAAAAATTCGATAAATGATTGAGTAGTCAGTCTGCCGGTGCTAAGAGAACTTTTCAAAGAAAAGCCTGACTTGGACAAAGAAAGAAGATACAGCTGTATTTTCTCACACCATTTATCGCTGATTGTTAGCTATGCCCGAATATATACGCCCTTCTATGTTGCTGTATATGTGTATGTGTGAAAGTAGAAGTGTGTGTATGTACATTTATCAAAGTGACGATGTTAACGTTTTAGATCGTTGTCTAAGCCAAGTTTCAACTCTGATCAGGTCTAGTGCATTTCTGTTATTGATACCTTTAAGAAAAGTTATGCATCTGCCACCCTCTCTCTTCACCTATCTGTAAAGTGAAAAGTAAACTATAGTCTTTTTGTATTATTTAGATAAATCGGATAACTGTTCGTATCTTGAATGATATTCTCACAACGTTCCGGTCGATGTAATTTCCGACCTTCTTCAGATGTATCTTGTCGAACTCGGGAATCTACACAAAATTTCTAATGAAATCTTTTATCTAATCCACAATCGTAGCATGCTCTCGTTCTATCAAACCGGTTTAAGCCTCCCAAAATGCATACTAGAATTGATCGGACAAAGTACTAGATAAAATTCAGTTCTAAATAACACTATTCAGGGGGTTGAAAGTTAAATACAACGTGGGGGTACTACGAGGAAAAAAATGCAAATTACTTAGGACTTCTACCAGGCCTTGGATGACGGAACAAGAGTATGTTACGTCCCTGTATTAAACAAAGCAGTCAATTCCAAATTACGTGAAGATTTCCGAGTTCGACAGAAGGGTTTCCGACTTCGACAAAATAAACCTGAAGAAGTTCAGAGGTTACATAGAAAGGTTGTGAGAATAAGTCTCAAAATGGGAAGAATAATACAAATAATATGCATCATCAATCATCATCTAAAAATATTCAGCAACACGGACTGTCTTTTGCAAAGCAAGAAGTAAAGGAAGATTAAACTTAGAAATAATCCTTTATTATGTGATGTTATGTCGGCCTAATACATCTGGTTAAACAAATTTAAGTCGTCTGATAATTTTAAACCCTCATCATCATAGGACGAAGTAGTACCCTCTGTGTGTGTATGTGTGTGTCTGCGTTTGTTTGCTTATGTGTGCGTGCGTTTGTTTATATAAAACAAAAAATTGGCGTTGGCAAGTTGATTCGGCTTTCTACGATGATGGAAGTTTTATTGGAAATTGCATACGCAGGCGGTCAGGGAAGGAATGATGACGTTGGATTTTGTGGGCTATTTTTTGCATAAAAGTGTCACCGTCCGCATACATACAGACTTTAGTATTCTCAAATGTTGACCCATCTGGTCCTAACCAGGCTCAATATTGCTTAACTTCCATGATGTAAGGAGAACAGATTTGCCAACGTCATTATGCTGTACATGTGGGTCTGGTTTTACTGGCGGTGTCGTTAAAACTGCGTTAACCCGGGTGTATCCGCGATCGACGTTATAGATTGATCTAAAGCCACGTAAACTGCCTACATCACGGAATAATGTCTAAAGATAGACCGGAAATCCTTCTGTTGTATTTTATTGCGGAAGTAAATTACGAAAATCCCCCAAAAGTAACTGTAATTATTATTCCAAAAGGCAAATAATTATTTTCCATTGAAACACATGCAATTAAAATAGAGAATTTATTACCGGGGAAATACAGTAAAGTAGATTTATTTTTGTAAAGTGCATTTATTTTTGTAAAGTGCATTTATTTTTGTAAAGTGCATTTATTTATTATTAAAATTTTAAATGTAAGAAGGCTAAAACAATATGTGTTTTTTTTTCAAAAGAATAAATATTTACCTTCATAGATGAACAACAATTAATTTATTTTACAAATAAATCTTTAAATTATCTTTTTCATCATATGCTAATTTTTTTTTTCTTTTTAACTGTATAAATCTTTAACGCTTCATGACAAGATGTCTTGTTTGATTTGAATAAAAATAAAAAAAACTGTTTAAGCTTCAAAACAAAAAGAAGTATTTTGACGCGTCTCTGTTGTATCAAAGAACATTTTGATTTGTTTATTTATGATATATACTTATTAATAACTATTTAGTCTTCTATGCAAACTATACACGTGCTTTTGATATCATGGTTTTATATTTAACTATGTTTAATTCATTAGCATGGGTTATTATTTTAACAATGTGTTAGTGAAAATAAAATTAAAATAAATCTCATGAATCTACACGTGAAAAGCATGTGTGAATGAAAGCTATGCCAGAAAAATCAAGTAGCAGTCTGTATTAAAAAGTAGATGTTAGCTATAAAAAATACAAAAAACACAACATAACTAACTTAAGTTTAGAAAAATGGCGACTATGTTTTATTAGCAGTTTTCATTTCGTCGTTTCGCATGTAGGGTGTAACTTGTTAATACGTTTTTATTATTTTAGTACTCATGCAGAGAAGACGTCATGCTGAAATAATAACGCTATTATTTAGAGATCTATTCTTAACATCGGAAGGGGAAGGTGTTTTGTAACTATTTTGTACACTCACATAACAATTTAATAAACAAAAGACTCCGTAAAACTTGCATTCATCTTTAAAATATATTTTTAAATAGTACGGTACTTTCTCTGCGTAAGCACCATTATTTTATTAAAAACAGAGAAGATGAAAACAAGTGGCGATTTACAAATCAATAAGTGCATATATATATATATATATATATATATATGCCTATATATAATATATTTATTTAATTGTATTAAGTACAAATGTCTTACTTGTTATGTCTGTGATAAATCCATTATATTTCGGGAATATTTTTTCGCTCAATCATCCGACATGCTTTTAATCGATCCGTCACATCCACCATTTGGAATTTCTCGAAAAATAATGGATTTGTCACAGACATAACAAGTAAGACATTTGTACTTAATACAACTGAATAAATATATGTATATATAGACATATATGTATGTACTTGATTTGTAAATCGCCACTTGTTTTCTTCTTCTCTCATCAACGCCGACTATATCTCATTCCTAGCATTGTTATAGCTTTCTAAATCTCTACTACATACCTATCCCACGCAATGCTTCAACCAAATTACATATCAATTATATATATATGTGTATATATATATATATATATATATATATATATATATGATACATAATGTTTCTCAGCGTTGAGCACTTTCAATTGAATTAAAGTCGGTCAATTTAGCTCTTATGCGCAGATCATCATATAATGATTAGATCACTCTGACAGACGTTAAAAATCATTTAAAAAATAAATGTTTAAAATTCAACAGAATTTCTCGCGGTTAACTGTAGCCGCATGGATTGGGTCCTTGCTAATGAGGCCAGGGATGGCTTCTGTCGCCGAGTTCGAATCTATCGACTGGTGTTTAGTCATGACACCCTGCACTGATGATTCCCCAAATGATGAAATACTAGTGTCTCTAGGTATTTAATAATAATTATAATAAATTATTTTGTCAGCCCATTTAGAAGGTCTTTTCTTAACGTTGAGCACTTTCAGTTGAATTAAAGTCGGTCAATTTAGCTCTTATGCCAGATCATCATATAAATGTTTAAATTAAACAACATTTCTCGAGGTTAACGGTAGCCGAATGGATTGTGTCCTTGCTAATGAAGCCAGGAATGTCTTCTGTCGTGTGGTGTCTGGTGTTAATCGTAACACCCCATACTGATGATTCCAAAAAGGACGAAACACTAGTGTATATAGGTATTTAATAACTATATAAATAAATAATTATACAGGGTGTCCACAAAGTCTGGCTACATTATGTAGCCAGACTTTGTGGAAGCATCCTGTAGATTATGAAGCCAGACATTTTGGGCACCCTGTATATATATATATATATATATATATATATATATATATATATATATATATATATATATATATACGTGTGTTCGGGCGGGTGTGTGTGTGTGTGTGTGTGTGTGTGTGTGTGTGTGTGTGTGTGTGTGTGTGTGTGTGTGTGTAAAGGGTGCCCACAAAGTCTGGCTACATAATCTACAGGATGCTTCCACAAACTCTGGCCTACATAATGTAGCCAGACTTTGTTGACACCCTGTATATATATATATATATATATATATATATATATATATACATATATGTATATATATATACATATATATATGTATATATATATACATATATATATATATAATATGAAGAACTAAAAAACGAGACTATAAAAATATACTAATGCATATAGATTTAATCGTTTATTCAATACGAATGTTAGATCAATTAGGAGTCAACTCTTTATACCATGGTATTTCAAAGTCTACTGCTTCTGATCCGAAGAGGAGAGAAGATGCTAGGTAACATATTAGGGATGCGAAGGTACTTATCCACACCTCTAATTTATTTAACAGCCATACTGTATATACGAATTAATCTGTGCATTAGTACATACTATTATATTGTTGTTTTTTCTTCATATTCCATATAAGCACCAAAGCAATTTCTTGAACTTTGCATTGTCACGATAATTCCCATCTTATAGAATCGATCTTATACTTTTAACCACCTCCATATATATATATATATATATATATATATAACCGCCCAATTCTCTAGAGTTTTGCAGTTAGTACACTTATCGCAAGTGTTTTATTCCCTCGAAGCAAATCGTGATACTAACTGTTAGTCTGGCGATTTTTTTTTAGTACCAAGTGTAACTCACTTACTATAAGTGCAGCTCACTTACTATAAGTATGCATCTTGACACTATTGCATATATACAGACAGACACTTATATATTTACAAAATACTATAGTTTGTTCTTTAAATGAAAACAATATATTCATGTCAAAAAATAATAACGTCTAATATACAAGTAAAAAGCGTAAACATGATATATTAGCTTGCTTTTTTTTTATTATCCAAAATGTGTAGTTTAACGATTGATAAAAATGATTTAAAACTGAAGTACATTTTTTATTATATTAATATTTATAAAAATGATTTTAAAATTTCAGGGATAAATTGACTTTTATATAAAAAAAGAAAAAAATTAGAAATACGGCCATAAATGTAATCATGTTAGTAGTTGCTAAAAATATGTAAATATTTTGTAAAATTTTATTTTCGACAATCTGACCGCTCGGCAGATCTTGACGTCATTATTCAGTGCAAGAGACTGGATCTATATTTACGATGGTCACAATGTAACGCGACCCGAACATTATTTAAAACATACCGTCACTTTTTACTTAAACAGTATCGAGATTACAATCGAAACCCAGACTCGATATTTTCAGTCTGATATATTTCTGACTAAATAATTTTGACTCTCATTAAATTGACTTTTACAATAATACGCATAGGAAAACATTAAGTACATGTATTTCAAGTTTAAAGGAGGTTATGTCGCCATGCGTGATTTAAAGGTGAAAGTACGTACCTACTCGACATTATGAGACTAATGTGAAGGGCAATTTCCATTGTCCTTCACGGGAAATGTTATAAATACGCTATAAATTCCATAAAAATAGGATATATCTATATAAATACTGACACTGAGTTTTAGATACAACAAATAGTTTTATATCCCGTGTATATTTCTTGGGATAATGTTTCATAATGATAAGTTGTTGGTGTTAGAAGCATTAAACGATATCATTGTTATCTTTATATATATATATTTTTTATTATTCAATTTTCACCCCAAACAAGGCACAGTGCCACTTTGAAGCAGGGGGCTACTATCAGGGACTTAATTAGCAGGGTCATTATGAAGGGAGGTGAGTAGAAAGATGTTTGTTAACATTACACTTGAACTTCTGCATATCATTGCAGTTGGGAAAGCAGAATCCCGGAAGGGAGTTCCAAAGACCCGCAGTTCTGGGGAAGAAACTATTGGAGTAAAAGGCTTTCTTGCACCTAGGGATCTCTACTGTAAAGGGATGAGACTTAGTAGCTTGTCGGGTTTGTCGTGGGTAGTTACGTCGGGGAGGTACAAGTGTTTGCAGTTCGTCAGAGCATTCACCATTGAAGTATTTGTAGAACAGGCAGAGGGATGCAACATCTCGTCGATGGGACAGAGGCTGAAGCCTAGATGACAGTTCAGGACCTATCAGGTTGGCGACTCTCTTTTGGACCCTGTCCAGGAGCGAGAGACAAGAAGCAGATGCACCAGCCCAGATGTGACAACAGTACTCCATACATGGGCGAATGGTTGCCTTATAGAGGTATAGGATACTGTCAGGCGTAAGTAGTTTTCTAGCACGGTAGAGGGAGCCAACCTTCTTTGCAGCAGCCTTGGCAATGCTCTCAATGTATCTATTCCAGTTCATATTCCTTGTAAACGTTAGGCCGAGGGGGTTAAAAGAAGTACTTTCAGGTAATGTGTTCTTGGCCATTGTTATTGGTGGTAGAGAAGGTTTCTTGTAGTTATTGAAGGAAACAAGCTTAGTCTTAGCAGCATTGAATGTGACCAACCATTTTTGTCCCCATTCCACTACGGATTGGAGGTCATCCTCTAGTGTTTCTGCCATTTCCTTGGATATGTGTTCATTTGTTTTCCCCTCATATCTGTTATAGAGAGTGGTGTCATCGGCAAATATACCCATCTCCGAAACAATTTTATCAGGGAGATCGTTTATGAATATCAGGAATAATAGAGGTCCAAGGATAGACCCCTGAGGTACTCCCGCATTTATGTCGTATTGTTTGGATGTACGACCATCGAGGACAACTTTGATTTTTCTATTACTTAAGAAGGATTTAATTACATTATGAATTCTTCCAGTGATTCCATATGATCTAATTTTCCTTAGAAGACCATCGTGCCATACCCTGTCAAAAGCCGTAGATATATCGAGGGCCACCGCTCTACCCTCCCCTGTTTTATCCAATGAACGGTATATACGTTCAGAAACTACAGTTAAGATATCTGCTGTTGAACGGGCTTGCCTGAATCCATATTGTTTGTCAGTCAGGAGTTTAGCAGCTGTTAGGTGCTGGACTAGGGCTTGATTAACTAAGGACTCAAATATTTTGGCGAAAAGCGGGAGGAGGCTAATGGGGCGATAATTTAGTGGGTCACTTCTTTCACCAGAATTCTTGAAGACTGGTACCACAGAGGCGGTTTTCCAGCAGTCGGGAAAACAAGATTCGTTAAGGCATTTATTGTAAAGTTTGGACAGAACTGGAGCAACCTCGGCAGAGCATTTTTTTAATAGCACAGCCGGGATGAGATCTGGTCCACATGCTTTTGAGGTGTCTAGGTTTTTTTATAATAGCATGTACCTGAGAAGGGGTGATTTTCAAATCGTCTAGTGAGGCGTCTGTTCGCAGATGAAAATCAGGGAGTGAGTGGTGTACCGAGTTCAGTGTGGAGTTTGAGGTAAACCGACTGGCAAGCAGATTAGCCTTGTCAGTTGCCGTGCAAGCAACCTCATGATCGTTTGATAGTGGAGGAATAGTTGACTGTCCATTATTTACTACGCTGTTGTAGATTTTCCAAAAATCCCGGGTTCCTAATTTCTGTGCTTCGATGCGTTTTCTGGTGGTTTCAGAGTAATCTGTCTTAGCTGTATCTATCACTCTCTTACAATTATTTCTAGCTTCTATAAACTTCTGTTTATTTGAGCTGGACTTATGTCGGTTGAATCTGCGGAACGCATGCTGCCTTTGACAAATGGCAGCTGCACAAGCAGAAGTAAACCATTGGAGGGAGTGGCGCTTGCTATAGAATTTCCGTGCGGGAACATGTGCTTCAATAGCAGTTTTGAACCATTCAGTGGTCTCATTTGCACACTGTTTCCCTGGAAGAGTAAAGATATTTTGCGATGGGGCATCTCTGATGAGCTCCCTGATGGCTTCCCAATCAGCCTTTTTGTAATACCTCGTTGTTTTGAGTAGTGGGTCTTCAGTTTTAGGGCGAGAATTTAGGCTTATTTCTACCATTATCACAGCGTGATCAGCATTCTTGAGTGGGCTGTGGGCATTTGTTGTACAGTCATTGGGAACCGTTGTCAGAAAGCGATCTAGAAGTGAGGCATGTTGATCTTGCTGGTCTGGGAAACGTGTCGGAAATGTAACCAACTAAGATAGGAATTTTATTATCATTCAATATTTGAAACTTCTTGCGTTCTCCGTCTGGAAAAGATATTGTGTTGAAAAATGGCATTGAAGCTGCCAATTTTCGTTGTATTAATATGCTAATAATTATGGGACTAAATGTTTTTCCACGGAAGATGTCGGCTATGTGATGTCCAAGAGTGTTTAGAGGCTGTTTCTTTTAGATGGTCATTTAATTATTTTTATATTATCCAATATCATCCAATAATATATATATTTAAGATAATTGCGAGAATGTTAGGCGACACTATAATATATGTACATAGAAATAAAGTCGGAGTTACACTGTGCGTGTCAATTAGTGCCCATTTTTTATTGCAGTTTTGTGAAGTTTTACATTATCTTGACTAGTAAATAAATCTGTTGGTTGGTGGTTAACGACTCGGACTGACGACCTGAGTGTCCCAATTTTTAATCCAGTTTTGTCCACAAAAATAACTTTCACTTAGGATGTTGGCAACCTTCACGTAGTCCCTGATATTTTTCTAGAAATAATTCTGACTAGGTAAATATCGGGGAAACCAAAAAATATAATCTTCAGATTCATAGGAGATGATGATGGTGGTGGTGGTGATGATGATCATGATGCTGATCATGATGATGATTTAAAATGTGCATTATTGAATAATTAAATTATTTATTGCGTTTATAAGTCTATATATTTGCATTATAGTTTTTTTTATAATTATGTTTACATCTTTTTATATGAATTTTATTTTGTTTGCGAATCTGTCAGCGATTATTTCGGATGCTGTTATGAATTATATCTATTAATTCATTAAGATGCCTATCCTTACATCAATTTTTTGTCTCATCCTTTCTAATCCATATATCTACATTATATTCATAACGTTTCTATATTCTGTTTACTATTATGAACATACGAATTTTATATCATAGTTTTATACTAATACGTCGCATAATGCGTTTTCTTTAACGGAAGCATAAAAGTCTCTCATATACGAATCCATGAACATAGATTTTGTTTTGTATATTTGTACAATGTTAAAGCACTGGAACGTTGCCAATTTCATTTTTCAATTCATTTGTTTTTGTAAAATGTGTTTATTGCTTTTTTTTTAATATCACGTTTTGTCAAGTTTAATAATGGAAAGAGTTTTATTACATGAAAGGGGGCAGATCCGAGTAATTAAATGAACAACGTAGATGAGTTTGAATATAATATTTCTTAAAAAGAAAAAGGGTAAAATCGAACCGAGTATTCAAAAGTTAAAAGTGAATACATTTTGCAATCATAGGAATTGTTTTTTTTTGTGTTTAGAAATAATGATAAACCAGAGGTCAGAGTTAGAACAATGAAAAAAAAACAGTTTAGAATTTTCCTTTGTGTAGTAGAAAGCGTGTTAAATACATATGAATATGTAAAATCAATGTGAGAATATTCAAGTGGTTGGAGCACGTTTTGAGTACACAAAGAAAGAAGTTTCCAATATATTCGGTGAGTCAGTTTTAGTCAAGGCAGAGAAGAGGTTGGAAGTCGGAGTGGAGAGACAGCAGTGGAGTTAGTTGAAACACTTTTGGAAGCGACCAGAAAGGGAACACAAGAAAGTGTAGAAATCTAAAGGCAGTTGAATTCCTGACCATCATATCATCCAGCTGGGAGAATAAACTTCATCATATATTTTGTAAACCTGTGTATTTGTTTTGTCATCTTTCAACCATGAAAGGTAATGCCTATCATATTTGTAAACGAACTTTATATGTAATACCCTTATAAAAGTGTTGTCTGTTCCCACTGTTATGTAGCAGGGGCACATAATGGAAATGATGCGGAGTTCATACTGGCGCACATATATAACGGTACTCATCTAATACAGACATAACGATAGTGATGATGAGGGAGAGAAGACATTAATATATATTACAGTTTTTTAACACATATTAGAGGAGAGGGAGATACCTCACTTATGATGATGGTGAGGAGGACACGAAATCCTAGAAGGGTTAAACAATGTTCATTATAAGATGATAAACGCAATTATCTTTCGTTCGTGATGAAGGATGACACAAGACAATAGTTACAACATAATGATGACTTCTTTATTCATCTGAGCGACCGGTCGATGACCTCAGGAATTCAAACTTGTATCTACATGGTTAATCTTCTACCCTTCACGTCTAAGGGACTCTCCTCTGACTATGTCAACTCTTAGCTGATCAACTCTCAGACTGACTCTCTCTGGCTGACTAACTAAGATCCGAACCCATATTATCATATATGGAGAAATGTCCTTTGTCTATGACGTCAGAAATGTGTTTTCAAACGTGACTAAATTTACGTGGATTTACATATGTTTGTCAAACACACTTTTGACAAACAAAAGAATCGTCATTTCTAGTCTAACCTATTTTAAACAATATAATTTAATTAGCATTGTTCATTCTTTTACTGACATATTTAATTTCTAAAAGAATTAACAATAGACTTGATTTCTAACATTCCATTGCTTAACTTTACTTACAGGGTTCGATTCTAGGCTTATCCTAATCTCATTTTCACTTATCTAATATTCTTCTTATTTACATGGAAAGGAGACAGCCCTTTTCCATGTAACACCATTATCATCAATAATGCATTCCCCTTCTCCATGTTTAAAAGAACTGCATTTCATGTATCTTCTAATATATAGAAGCTATTATTATTATTATTATTATTATTATTATTATTATTATTATTATTATTATTATTATTAAGAAGAAGAAGAAGAAGAAGAAGAAGAAGAAGAAGAAGAAGAATTGTCATCATTGTCGTTTTGAAACTTGTAACATGAATGTTGCATCCTCTGTATAAATGACATTGCTCGTTATATGGCACTGGTATGTACCTGTCAACAGACTTCCATATGTACCCGACTATATAATAGTTTTTGCTATGAAAGTATGTCTTGCAACGTAATTGAATATTTTATCGTAGCTATGTGTTTTATTCTGTCATATAATTTTTGTTTATTTAATTTAATTTGGATCTTTATTCATGGTATATATTTAAATCATTTGTCTTTTGCTAAAAGTAGGGTTTTCTTATCATATATATTTAGTATCGATTACATTATTCATTTCCAAGTGTGTCGGCTTTTCATAAATATATTATTCGTGTTGTGTATAATTTTGTTATGTCTTTTTAATAATGAATTCATTATTCTGCGCCCGACCTCGTACAGGTATTTTAACTAGTAAGAGAGAAACACAATTTCACAGATGGTTTTGTGTGTGATAATGTTTCGGGATGCAAATGTATCCAGTGGCAAAATAAATTATGATTGCATATCTAGTTTCTATTTTGAAAGATAAGGCATGCGAAAAGTTTTGCAGAATAAATCCCATGATAACTGATTCCACAGACATTGGAATAATCAAGTCAAGAACTCCGATCACAACTTGGTTTGCTATATGCATGCATAATATGTAGAAATAGATCACAACAAAATCACGGTCTAAAGTTGCATTTGAGCTTTGATTAGGAATTATTTACCAATAGTAATGTGGTCTACATTGTTTCTGAAATGTTTAGATGGGGATTAATAAGTCGTATTATTTGGATTATTCAGATTAATGTTCTCATCTTGAACGATATGATCATACCCTTTCGACGGATTCAGCTTTCGATTTTCTTCTGGTGTATCCTGTAAGATTTGGGAATCTTTCTCTTGAACTTAGGAATCTGTACAGAATTATTTCATCCACATGGTTACTTGTTCGTGATATGTATATATATATATATATATATATATATATATATATATATATATATATATATATATAGATACATATATAGCAAGTAATAAAATATATATTGCGATTAAACTACACTGAATATTCCGCGTTTCATCCACTCTAGGATTGCTCGGGCTTAAGCGAGTATTTTGTGAGTGTCTCGCGTTTTTAGATAGTGCGCCAACACGGAAATATATGTATAAAGAAAGCAGCTTCGCGCTTTTAATACATGCGGATGCATATTAATTTGCAATAACAAAATCAGTTATTCCTTTTGTTGATATAAAAACAAACTTGCTTCTGTTGTAGCAGTTTACAAGAATTCTAGCGAAAAAAACTAACCCACTCAATTATCGCCCCATCAGCCTCCTCCCTCTCTTCGCCAAAATTTGTGAGTCCTTAATCAATCAAGCAAGCACTAGTCCGCCATCCCAATGACAATAAAAATTGACCTACAGTATGAATTTCGAAAAGCCCGTTCTATTGCAGATATTATAACTGTAATCGTCGAACCTATATACTTAGCACTGAAAAAGGCAGGTGAAGCTAGGTCGGTAGATCTATACATATCTAAGGTATTTGACCGGGTTTGGCACGATGATCTTCTCATGAAAATCAAATCGTATGGTATTGCTGGACGTATACTAAACATAATCACATCCTTCTTAGATAAGAGGAAAGTCCAATGTGTCCTCGCTTGTCATACATCAAAACAACATGATATAAATGTGGTTGCGCCACATGGGTCAATACTTGGACTTTTATTATTCCTGATATTTATAAAATGACCTCCTTCAGTAAATTTTCTCCGAAATGGGGATATTTGCTGATTACACTACGTCATATAACATGCACGAGGGTAAAACTAATGAACACGTATCTAAGGCAATTGCAAAAAACTCTAGAGGAAGACCTCCAGTCTTTAGTGGAATGGGGCCGTAACTGGTTGGTCACGTTCAATGCTGCCAAGACTAAGCTTATTTCCCTTAATAATTGCAAGAAACCTCCTAAACTACTGATTGTCATAGCTAATGATACACTGCCTGAAAGTACTTTCCTAGAGCTCTCAGGGTAAACATCCACAGACAACATGTATTGGAACAAATAAATTGAGGCAATTGCGAAAATACTGCGAGGGAGATGGGCTCTCTACCGTGATAAAAGGCTACTCACAACTGGGAGTACCTTGTACCTCTATAATGCATGGAGTATTGGTGTCACATCTGCCACTAATCTCTCACTTCTAGACAGGGTTAAAATAAGGAGTCGCCAAACTAATAGGTCCTGAACTATCAACTAAACGCTAACCTCTGTCCCATCGCCGAGACGTGGCGTCTTCTGCCTGTTTTACAAGAATTTCAATGGCAAGTGATCTTCAAACTCTGAGCACAAGTACCTCTCGACGAAAATACTCTCGACAAACTCCAACAACGTAGAGATCCTTAGATGCCGTAAAACCTTCTAGTCAAATAGATTTTGCTTCAAACTGCCGCACTTTGGAATTCCCTCTCGGACCCCTGCTTCACTGACTGTACTGACATGCAGACATCTCGCTGCCAAACTCCATAAATAGTATCCCTGCAAATCTGATTCCAAACAGTAGCCCCTCTCGACTAATTGAGCCTGTTGCTTGTTTGGGGTGAAATGACATAAATAATATTTAAAAACAACTAAAATGTCGCTTATTTGACAAATATTAGAGCGTGCGGTTATGGGGAGAGAGACGGGGTGGAGGATATATCAGCAAGTAATACGTAGATGGCTTTTCATGAGTGTTGTTATTACTGAAAGCGTTTAGATTATGTACGGATGCCCAGCAGAAAAACTGATCATAATTCCATATTTTGTTTCTATCCTGAAAGCAAAGGCTGTCGGAAACTTTATAAAATAAATCACATGATAACTGAAAAGATTAAGAAACAATAGCATAATTTAACAAAGAGTTTTGTCGCAACTGATGATGCATTTAAAATATGCAGTAAATAATAGAACAAGTTCAATATCACCTTGAATTAGAAACAGTCAGTTTCTACGGAATTTTTATGTGGTGTCTGAACGGATTTAAGGCCATCTTACTTCATATGCCAGTACGTGGTGTGAATGGAGTTATTTTTTTTGCAAATTATCCCACTTGTTGCTGTTACTTGAGGTAACACCATTTGGAGAAGATGCAACATTCGTCGTAAATGCCAGCGAATACTATAAAATTTTGAATATTTAGTCAGGGTTTACTTGCAGGGAAAAGTATTCTCATGCCAGGTTTTCCTGAGAAACTTCCATAGAAAAAGACCTTAGACAATCGAGGACAGTGCCTAGTAGGAATTCAGGTTCTCTCCTTTATGTATATGTGCATGTGCGTAGAAAACCTGGATACCTGGCATTACCCAAGATTGAATGAGGAACCTAATGTTCTTGTACCCCTAGATTCTAATACTATGTTAATGTTTTCACTCTTATTTTGTATTTATGGAGTAAAATTAAACTGTTGAGTTAGCACGGGATTGAGTAATGGCATATTTAATTATAGTGATATTGTAACATGTTAGAAGTTCATCTTGAATTTATATAGTATACTTTATATTATATTATATATTCAATATTACACTTTATATTTCATTATATATATTTAATATTATACTTTATCTTATATTATGTATATTTAAGTATATATTATATTATATATATTTAAGTATATAACATTTATTGTTCATAAGTTATACTAGTTAGCACAAAAACTGAAAGCTTCAATGTGTTAAAAGAATGTAATGTTCGAAAGATTTTATAGAAACACATACAGAAGATAAAAGAAAAGGATATTCAAATTGATATCTATGTATGAGGATGTATTTAGATAATAACAAGATTGCATCAATGAAATTTGCATTAAAATTGGTTAAGTCTTTAAATTCATCGCTGGCATGTACATCTGTACATTGGGGTAAAGAATAGTCAGATCTATAGACTTTTAAAGGATTTGGCTAAAAGTTCTTATGAAAAAGGTTTTGCAGAAGAGTTGTTGATTTTTATAAGGCTTAAGTAGATTGTAAATTTAAAGTTTAGACGTGAAACATTTCGTTTAGCATTTATATCACAAGGTATTTTTTGCTTTTTGCAATAAAAAAATTCGCATGAAACTATACATCTCGCGATATAAACGCCAAGCCTAACATTTTATCTCTAAACTTTAAATTAAGAAAATCTACTTGAAAATATTAATATATTTACACAGGAAAATATGAATATCGAAAACAAAACTAGATAAGCGATACGTCCTTGTGATTTAAAGCTAGGTATAGTTACCATAAAAATTAAGGAAAATCACCGATGTAATACATAACTAGATCGTCATACAATGTGAAGATAATAAATATAAAGTGAAAGTTGAAAACGCGCACAAAAAATTAAAAGTCTGACTCACAAATTGCATTAGTAATTCTCCATGGCGCAGAAATCCTGTCATCAGAATAATATGTTTATTTTTTATCTTTCTCTCTCTCTCTCTCTCTCTTTCTCTCTCTCTCTCTCTCTCTCTCTCTCTCTCTCTCTCTCTCTGTACATGCGACGGGGTATCGATTATCCACGTCAATTTTACCATCTATATAGTAGGAAACATTCTACTCTTTTTATCGCAACGAGAATTCTCCCATGCAAAATAAGGCTTATTTGCATAAGTGAATTATTGTTATCGCACAAAATAACACAATTCTCTCTTGTAAAAAAAAAAGACTCTAAGTTCAATACCCGATGAATGACACACCGCAGATTCTCACTCTTCGTTCCGACCCGGATGATGGCAGCTACAGTCAGTGTAATGAACTGTTCTTGAAATGAAATTTATCCATGAATTCAACAGACTGGATGATTTTTTATTAAATTTGTAATATAAATGTCATTCTAATAATACGCTATGTATAATTTAATTTGATTTAGATTTAAAGGTGAACAAAATACCATAGGATCTGCATTCCTAACGGACAACTTATTTTATTAGTAAATTGAAAAGTATATATATTAAAATAATAGAAAGTGTAATACGTAAATTCAGTATGAACCTTTAACCTGTTACGGGATTGCTATAATTGCATATGCCATTACCCAATCACGTGTGTACCTCAACAGTTGAATATTAATACATAGATACAAAATAAGAATATCGTATTAGAAGCTGGGGAACAAGAATATTTGGTTCCTTGTTCAATCTGGGGTAATGCTGGGTATCCATGTTTTTTACGTGCACACACACACACAAACATAAACACACATATTAAGAATAGAACTTGAATGCCTACTAGACACTGTCCTCGAGTATCTAAGATCTCTTTGTACAGGGGGGTTGCCTAGACAACCTGACATGAGGATACTTTTCCCTGCAAGTAAACCCTGACTAAATTTCAAAATCACATAGTATTCGCTGGCCTTTACGATGAATGTCGCATCTTATTCAAGTACTGTTACCTCGAGTAAGAGCAAAAAGTTAGGTACTTCACCAGACACGAGAAAATCTTGTCCTGGAATCCAGTTTGATCACGAGACCACAAGAAAGGTCTACTATAATATATTTAAATGATCAATATGGGAAAGGATAATGGTGTTCTCAACTTTTTTACAAACTCAGTGCTTGAGGCGTAAATAAGAACTCCGGAATACACGAATATCTATGTATCTTATACATGGATCAAGTGTTAGCCCCCGAAATAGGATCCCTAGATATCTAATAACTTCGACTGAAGTTTAATGAAACAAAAAGGTAGAGAGTTTGGCTATTTACTATACGACGCCATCCTAAAATGTTTTTGTTTATGTTTTTTCATGATATCCTGGCATGAGGATTCTTCGCCCTTTAAGTAAACCCAGACTTGATATTAAAGATAATATGGTTCTGAACCTAAATAAGATTCCCTCGACACATCTACATAATAACATACATGGAATGGTGCAGTTTTGTTTTTTTTCAATATTACTGCATGTAACAGTACTAAGATGAATGCTGGTTCTGTAATCATGCCAAACCATGAATAAACATCAAGAAAGAACTAATCACTTTGATTGACAAATTGACAATTTCACCGATTTCGATGAAAATAGAATTGTTGTACATTCGTTTATCTTTATTCAATCCCGGACAACGTCGCATATCCCAGCTAACATCGTTATAAATATGATATCAAGAAACGTTGTTTTATTGAAAAGGTATTAATTCTTAAAATAAAAACTGAGATTATTTTAATAATATTTTGTTTATTCATACCATTGTTTTAATCTTGAATGGGCCTTCTTAGATTCTTGAAATTCTATGAAATATCGAAAGATACTCATTCTTTAATCTACTAACCACGACTGAATAAAAGTTTAATTTGTAATTATATTCTTAGTACAGAAACTTCAATTTCCAGAAAATATCAACGTAGTACTTACATTCGTTGTGGAACTGATCTTTGTGGACAAGAGCACGTGATGCGACGGATATGACACGCACCTGACGAAGCTCGGGCCGAAATATTGTGCGAATAATATCCAGGCTGAAGGTAATAATCCGAATAATCCAACTGTTATCTTCTCCACTGCTGTACTAACTAATGGTTTGAGATAGAGAATGAAGCTTTTTTTTTTATTACATTTTCACCCCAAACAAGGCAAATTGCCACTTTGGTGTAGGGGGCTACTATCAGGGGCAAAAACTACTGGGGTACTATGTAGGGATTTGGGCAGCAAGGTGTCGGTTCACGTTACACTTGAACTTCTGCACGTCAGTACTGTTGGGGAAGCAGGGACCTGGAATGGAATTCCAGAGTCTAGCGGTTCTGGGGAAAGAAACTATTGAATAAAAGCTCGATTATCTATGCGTCTTCTAGAGAAATCAATTCTTACCACAAAGAAAGGGGCCTTTTTGAGAACTTACTAAAGTTAAATGGACAAAAACTAAATGTACCGATCATAAAGATAAATGATAAACAAACAATTAGCTTTAATAAATCATATAAGATATACTTATTTAACCGACATTTTCAGACTCCTTTTTCCGTGATTCCAATAAAGTGTAGATCTCATTATTTTTCACTTTTTGGTTTTTTCATATCTTAATATACGAGTTTATTGATCTCCGTCGATATGTGCGCCTTCTTTAGATATTTTATTGATCAAACAAAACTTGTTGTTTGCTGACTTTTTAAGATTTTTATCAGGTCACTTTCTTTTATACATTTTCATTAAAGAATGTTGTTTTTGTTTTCATCGTTTGTATCTTGTTAGTGTGTTTAGTTACCATTATAGTTATTCCAGGAAGTTATTTCACGTTTTGAAGCAATTACTAAAACCGTATGTCTATCTTTCAATAATCTCTGACTCTATTATTTGTTCTTGTGACACGTAAGGTGGTTTCATAACTCCTTTAATGACATTCACACTTTATGTAAATGTTAATTTCAACTATATTCTCGGCGCGGTTCACGTTGGCCGAACGGTTTGTTCCTTATTAATGAATTCATAGAGTGTTCCGTGGCCGAGTTCGAATCTCCCGATCGGCGGTTATCATGACGCCCTCCAAAAGATGAAGCGTTAGTGGCTGGTGATATAAGAAAAAAATAATTCTAGTAATAATTATGTTTGCCTTTTTAAGAACTGCGTCCTTATTGTTTAGCACTTTATGTGGAAATGAATTAACTCCGTCAAGTAAGCCCACGTGCGCAGATCCTGATGTTAAAATGTTGGATTCTTTGCGATTCTATTTTTCACTTTCATCTTCAAGTTTAATATCCTTTTTGATCTATATGATTCTATATTATCTTTATTACGTTACTTCTCTCAAGCTTTGAGGGTTTCAAACTATGTGCTGTCCAGCAAAATTATAGTAGTTTATATAAATATTATTTTGCTAACTATTTACCTGTGAGGATAAATGTTATTCTTTGAAACTCCATTAATTAAGGATTTTTTTTTATCTGTATCTCTTGTTTAAGAAAAGTAAATGTTGTAAGACATAATTTACATTTAAGGCCCCGTTTCTTGGTGTTTTGCCCGATCCCGCATTTTGCTAATCCCTACCCTCTGATGAGAAGGAAATTATTTCTTCGAAACTCCGCGGATTAAGGACTATCCACTTATTTAGTGTTTCCTTATAAAAATTAAATATGTTTTTAACTCTTTTTCAAAGTGTTTTTTAACATGTTTTATTAACTAATTGTTCTTATACCTCCCCCCCCAAAAAAAAAACGGGCTCCAACTCTAATTACGCCCAGTTTATTAGTGTTTTGTCCGAATGAAATGAAACTTTAGTCATAGCTAGTTCATTATATTCAAAACATCACATCAAAAAACTAGGGCCTTTGGCCTTTTTTCTCCGTTCTACAGCATATGTTCTAGATGGCTTCCATTTGTTTTTTTTTGGGGGGGTCACCTTATATATATATATATATATATATATATATATATATATATATATATATATAATATAATATAATATAATATAAAGCTGAACGTCTGTATGTGTTTGTGTGTGTGTCTGTGTGTGTGTGTGTGGTCACCAATAGGCTCCTATATGGTTGACTATTTTAAAAAACTGATTACATATAATGATAGAAGATGTATCGAGGATCAGGAATGGGTATATTTGATCTGGCAGAACAGTCGTTCATAAAAATTGTGGGGTCTGCGTTCGTGCCTGACCCCCAAAGTATGGAAATAAAAAATGAAAAAAAAAACGTTTACAAGTGTTTTTTATATAGATGTAAATAAAAACACTTTGATAAGTATGTTTCAACTTAAATAGAGATGGTATAATAAAATTCTGGTGTCTGCGTTCGCGCCTGTACTCCATGGAAATATGGCACAAACTTTAACAAAGACGTTTCATATCGATTTGCATAAGTATACTTTGATAATTATGTTTCAGTTCGAATAAATATGGTATAATAAAATTATTGGGTGTTCGTTCGCGCCTGATCTCCATAAAATGTAAATATGTCACAATGTTTAACAAGGTTTTTTAAAAGGGGTGAGGGTCGACAATAACACCTCAACTTTAATCTTAATTCACGTTTGCTTTTATTTATTTTGGGGGGGTTGAATCATATTGTGTCGAATGAATTCACCTCAGAAATTCACGTTCTTATTAAAGTGAAAGCAAAAAAAGTCGGAACTTTAGACATTTCTCGACACAAATTTTGCATAACTCTGTTTTTTTCTTCTCCACTTGCACGTGGCACTCTTTCGAAAATTGATAAATAGATAAATAATAATAAATAAGAACGTTACTTGTTATCGTGTCAAAAGAAGGAAAAAATCCTGATCACGTGATTACATGTCTTTTTAAAAACATTTACATAACTTTTTATTTTTATTTATATATCTGTTTAAGCTTTTTTGTCAGTGTACTAGAAGGAATTCAGTTGATTACAACCCTTTCTGCGTGTTCTTTACATTACAATAGTTAAACCCTGAATCCGACGGCGCAATACTGCACCGTTTAATACTGTCAAACTTAAACGAAGCTGTTCTGCTTGAAAAGGGCTCCATTTACTTCTTATTCATATTAATATCGATTCTTTGTTTTAAAAACTAAAGTAATTACGTGTTTACTTTTTTAATATCTCATTTTGCTGTTTCGGACTATTTCACTAAAGTATGTAAAGCTTCATTATTTTTCAAAACTGTTTTTGTTTCTTTGTTTTTCGATATTTCGTCGATATTATTTAGTAAGAGTGTTTAGCAGAAAAGCCAACAAACGACTACCCGAAAAAATAAATATACAAGAAATAAATGTAATATTGTCAATAAAAGTTCAGTTCTGAAGGGTTACTTTAGATGATCTGAAAAAATGACAAATATAAAAATTAAGTTTTTTTTAACCATCAGCTTTTCTAGGGATACCTTATATATATATATATATATATATATATATATATATATATATATATATATATATATATACATATTTATATTTGTCGTTTATTTTTTCAGATCATCTAAAGTAACCCTTCCAAGGTCATCATGAGTCGATACTGTACCGATGAGTGGACATTTATCGTAGAGTCATATTTTCGGTTGAATGAGTTAATATTAGAAACTCAAAGAGAATTTCGATGAAACTTCAACACAAGAAATTTACCTACTCCCAGTGCAATAAAACGTATAGGTAGCTCCATTTCATGAGCAAGAGTCTGTATCTGACCTCCCCAAATCTGGTAGACTCCGTACGGCAAGAAGTGATTAGAATCGTCTGAGATTAGCAGAAAGTGTGGCCGAGGATCCATCCACATCATTAAGAAGGAGATCAAGTCAAATTGGGGTCTCTCGATCATCTCTTCACAAAATACTTCATGAAGAGGGCAAATTTCCATATAAAAGTCAATTGGTGCAAGATATATACAAGGTGTCCTAAAGGAAACTGATGGTTAAGAAAAAATCATAACTTTCTTAATTTTTTATATGGCGTAATGGAAAAATAAAAAGGTATTTGCAGTCTCTCTTCCAATTTTCGGATTTAATCATGTCAAATCACACTTCAATTCCTTTTGACGGATTGATTGTTGCTATTTCTTCTGATGAGTTAAGGGCATAATAGATTCACTGATTGATATAATAACTAAGTTATTGATTTTGCGCTACGAAACAGATACTGTCAAGAATTGTAGAAGTCAACTGAATTTAAGGAATAAATTATAAGATGGTCAACATCATTAATTTTGGAATATAACTTTTTTTCATTTATTCTCCCTCTCTCTCTCTCTCTCTCTCTCTCTCTCTCTTTACACACATATATATATATATATATATATATATATATATATATATATAGTAAGCTAGAAAATATATTGATGTTTATGGAAATTAAGCTACACAAAGGCGTCTGTGCTTCATCCTTGTTTGTAATCGTCAGGCTAAAATGGAGTTAATTCTGTGTTACTGAGTGTTTTTATATGCTCATATGGTGTTTAGTTGTATTTATCTTAGCAATATTTAGTATTAGATAAGTATTTATCTATTGATATTTCCTCCCACAGTTTAATATTATCATTAGCCTATGGCAGAGTTTCTCTCAAATGTTCGACTGGCCTTTACTTGACGTTTTCTTTTGTTTTTTTTTATAAGGGTGAGACTTTCTTTTTATGAGTGTATTATGACGCTTGTCTGCTTCGTATAGTTTTATTTTTATGTTCGCACTATTCCTTGCTTTATTAGGTGTTGGCTTAGGTTAGTTGTTGTTATTATTATTATTATTATTATTATTATTATTATTATTATTATTGTTGTTGTTGTTGTTGTTCTTCTTCTTCTTCTTCTTGGTCTTGTCGTTATTTACCTGAATAAATATTTATCCTATATATACAGTTGTTTACTACTCCTACATTTTTGAGGACCTTCTATAGCTTATACTTCAAACATAAACTACACGAGTCGTCTAAATTTCTTGATGTACTGGCCTGTCGTACTGATTTTTACTCGATTATTGACAAACGTCCGTTTTCTTTATGTTCACATTAATGGGTCGCAAATGATGTTTTATTCGGCATTTTTATTAGTAGATGTGCTTTTATCGTCATAATATCTTATTTTAAAATCGATAGATGTCTGACCCATGTGAACTTCTCTTTGCTTGGCTTTCTTTGGTAAATATTGTAGCTTAGCAAATTATGCTTTTTTATTAGGCATTTTTTTAAGTGGACCAAATGCACGAGTTCTACTATTAACTTTCTTATTTTATTGCTAATAAGGATATATTGCTCACTTTTAAAGCATTACTGTTATTATTTTTTCACTACTGCCCTTATTTAGTAGTTTCATATTGCGTGCTGTTATTATGATTTCTTAATTTGTGTAGAAACTATAGGATAGTTTTAAGTTAGTTTTATTCACTAGTTCGTTCAGGGGATTAGTTACATGGAAGTATTTTTCGATGTAATTTTAAAAATTTTACCAAGTTTCGTTTTTAGTATTTGATTATGATTTCTGTTTTTAATTGTATTAGGATTATTGGTTATCGTGTTGTTTGTATTTTATTTTTGATATTATTATACCAGCTACTTTTAGAGATCTGTTGTAAATGTATAACTTCTTAAATACATTCTGGTTGCTGAAGGTAAGAGTCAGTGCTGAGACTATGTTCGATAGCTAAGGATATGGTTTATGATTGGTGCGGGTTATTTTATATTGGATTAATATGTATATCGTATTAGTGATATTGTTTATGTATGGTTCTTACATGTGTTTTTTTTTATTTAGGTTGAATTGAGTTATTTTTGTGTTTTTAAGTACGTCTAGTATAAGGCCTATTTCTTTTCATTTCATACATATTTTCATGATTTTGTTGAACTCCTTGATTACAGCCAATCCATTATCTTTATATAGGGCAATATCTATATTTTCAAATATATTTGTGAGTGGCCAACTATTTCCAGAGCACACACACACACACACACACATCTATCTATCTATCTATCTATCTATCTATCTCTCTCTCTCTCTCTCTCTCTATATATATATATATATATATATATATATATATATATATATATATATCTGTCTATATATATATATATATATATATATATATATATATATATCTTTATTCGATTGGCAAAATTTTAGAATAATTATAAAAAAGTGAACCATATCGTAAATTCAATCAACTAAAAAATGGAAACCGGGGTGAGGAAAAGAAAAAAAAAATATATATATATAATGGGGCAAGTTATATGTACAATTCAATAAAATAAATAAGTCGATTAAAAAACGATCGTTAAAATATATATTTTTTTTTGTTTTTTTAGTTGATTGAATTTACGATATGGTTCACTTTTTTATAAATATATATATATATATATTAGAGATAAAAATTCAAAGTAAAATAAAATAAAAAACTTTATTACATCACTAGATCAACTAAGATTAACATTTTAGCTCATGCTATTTCAAAAAGAAATACTTCTCATCAAGAGGAGAAAAAGCCACGCTTATATATCTACAATAAGCCGGTTTAACGATATTAGCTTAGAAATGAGATAGAGAAAGATTATATGCGTACAACAGTGTGAAAGAATTTTAAAATGTAGGCAGAAAAAAAACATAGAAAAAATGGGGGCATATACAGGAGAGTGGGGAAATACTAGATTACATATAATAAGCAGTAGAAAATAAATAAAATCAAAAATCAAAAGTAATCTAAAATTTAGAAAATTATCCAAATAAGTCCGTAAATACGACTAGCTAAAAAAACAACAATCTAGCTGATATCAGCGTAGATCCTATTTCGATGCAACTTTGTGTGTAGTTAGAAATCTAGCCTAACATGGTTTTTAGCTTTCATGGTTAAATTAATAATGCTGAAATCCATGACTGGAACCAAACTTTGTCAATTGCGAGGTTTCACAAAACATGTAAAATCGACTACAGATTTATATTCATTAAATAAATCTTAGCTTACGCGTAGGCTAATGCATCATTCCACACAAAAGAATATGTGATTTCCAGTTGAAAAAAGTAAGTTTTTAATTTGTAGTTAATAATTCTACAACTGAAGCCTTTGACCTCATTTTCTCATTGCCAATACAGACTTGCAAACTAAAGTAATGAATGTTTTAATTAGCTGGCATTACTTTTGAGCATCACTCGCTGGCTTTCTTCTATCTCATACAATAATGATATCATATATACTCTGATATGGTGCTTGTGCGATACGAATATTATAGGACAAAAATAGTTTCGTAAGCTCCAACCGCATTTCTCCTGGAGGTGCATTGTTTAAAGCAGGATGTATTAAATTAAACAATGTGAACGTTGGCTTCGGGTTTTTTTCTTTTATTTTTTTCTTTATTGTTAAAAAAGTATGTAATTTTCCCCTTGTGTCACTCAGACAGGGAACGTAATAGCGTATAAAAAAATTGTTGGTTGTTTTGTTTTACGGCATATCAACCCTTTTCGGATTATTAAATACTGAAGTCGGTAATTTTGAAAAAAGAAAGATGTTTAAAGTTCTTAATATGTTCAAATATTTATTCATAATGTTTAGTTTGGTTGTTTTGTAGAGAAAAGTGTTGTGTTTTTTTGTGTTTTTTTAATTTGCCGGACATGATTGCGTTTTGTAAAAAGAAAATACAATAGTGACACAAATGTTTGGTGCATTTACTTCAAGAAGTTGATATCTTCACACACTCTGATCTGGTATAATGTGAGTATATGATAGAACCATTGCACTTACAGCTAAACAGTAAAGTAAAACAAAATAATAAAGTACAAAAACCAGTAAAATACAAAGAAAAAACAGTAAAGTCCAAAAAGCAGTAAAGTACAGCAAAACAGTAAAATACAAGAAAAACAGTAAAATACAAGAAAAACAGAAAAGTACAAGAAAAACAGTAAAATACAAAAAACAGTAAAGTACAAAAAACAGTAAAGTACAGCAAAACAGTAAAATACAAGAAAAACAGTAAAATACAAGAAAAACAGTAAAGTACGAAAAACAGTAAAATACAAAAAAACAGTAAAGTACAAAAAACAGTAAAGTACAGCAAAACAGTAAAATACAAGAAAAATAGTAAAATACAAGAAAAACAGTAAAGTACGAAAAACAGTAAAATACAAAAAAAACAGTAAAGTACAAAAAACAGTAAATTACAAGAAAAACAGTAAAGTATAAGAAAAACAGTAAAATACAAGAAAAACAGTAAAGTACGAAAAACAGTAAAATACAAAAAACAGTAAAGTACAAAAAACAGTAAAGTACAGCAAAACAGTAAAATACAAGAAAAACAGTAAAGTACAAAAAACAGTAAAGTAGAGCAAAACAGTAAAATACAAGAAAAATAGTAAAATACAAGAAAAACAGTAAAGTACGAAAAACAGTAAAATACAAAAAAAACAGTAAAGTACAAAAAACAGTAAAGTACAAAAAACAGTAAAGTACAGCAAAACAGTAAAATACAAGGAAAACAGTAAAGTACAAGAAAAACAGTAAAGTACAAGAAAACAGTAAAGTACAAAAAACAGTAAAATACAAGAAAAACAGTAAAGTACAGCAAAACAGTAAATTACAAGAAAAACAGTAAAGTATGAGAAAAACAGTAAATTACAAGAAAAACAGTAAAGTATGAGAAAAACAGTAAATTACAAGAAAAACAGTAAATTACAAGAAAAACAGTAAAGTACATGAAAACCAGTAAAGTACAAGAAAAACAGTAAAGTACAGCAAAACAGTAAAGTACAAGAAAAACAGTAAAGTATAAGAAAAACAGTAAATTACAAGAAAAACAGTAAAATACAAGAAAAACAGTAAAGTACATGAAAAACAGTAAAGTATAAGAAAAACAGTAAATTACAAGAAAAACAGTAAAATACAAGAAAAACAGTAAAGTACAGCAAAACAGTAAAGTACATGAAAAACAGTAAAGTATAAGAAAAACAGTAAATTACAAGAAAAACAGTAAAGTATAAGAAAAACAGTAAATTACAAGAAAAACAGTAAAATACAAGAAAAACAGTAAAGTACATGAAAAACAGTAAAGTATAAGAAAAACAGTAAATTACAAGAAAAACAGTAAAATACAAGAAAAACAGTAAAGTACAAGAAAAACAGTAAAGTATAAGAAAAACAGTAAATTACAAGAAAAACAGTAAAATACAAGAAAAACAGTAAAGTACAGCAAAACAGTAAAGTACATGAAAAACAGTAAAGTATAAGAAAAACAGTAAAGTACAAGAAAAACAGTAAATTACAAGAAAAACAGTAAAGTACATGAAAAACAGTAAAGTACAAGAAAAACAGTAAAGTACAGCAAAACAGTAAAGTACAAGAAAAACAGTAAAGTATAAGAAAAACAGTAAATTACAAGAAAAACAGTAAATTACAAGAAAAACAGTAAAGTACGAGAAACCTCACTCAAGTATTTGTTGTTTTTCACTTAAAACAGACCAAGGCAGCTGTTAAAAATAAGTTAAGATTGTATTTTAACCAGTAGAACAAACGATCCGAAGTAATACCTCAAAAAGATATTAGTTAGTAAACTATAATTAGAAAATTAGGAACGTGCACAATTTTGTTTTCCTTAATAAGCATCAAAAGCAACATTCACCCTCCCAAGCCTTGCCACCTCTCTTTGGGCTGAAGTAAGTCCATTGGCAGCTGTTTGATGTGCCTCGAACGAGAAATGCCTACGAGGTTGCTCAGGCAGTATTTCAAAGGCCAGAGTACTCCTTTGTTGTCATCGATCGCTTTACTGTTTCGACCTCCTCCCGGCCTTGTGTCACATCTCCCTGAGATAGAAACGATGTAAACACCATCCATTAGATGAAATCCTACATTTCTGGGCAATGATATAGTAAAACTAGTCTAATTTTAATTATAACAATAACGTCTCATATTAATTAATTAAATGTTTCACCACCACCCCTTAAAATTGCTGAATTTCGATCACAGACATATCACCTGTCTAGCACATCATTTTGCCCGTGCTAACATTATGTATTTATTCGATATTGTTTATTTTGAGTGAAACTCGCTATTTCTAACAAGAAAGCAATTCCGTTATTGGTTAAAACGACAGGTTCCCGCGATTTTTTGTCTATATTTTTTTCTATTTCGTTTATGTTTGTAAACAAACTTATGAATGGCTTGGGGCCATTTCGGTAATTTTTACAAACAAGAAATTAATCAAAATAATAACTGTCGAACTTCAGATAGATAAGTAAACAAATGAATATATATATATATACTACAGGGTGCCTACAAAACCTCCTGGAAATTGATTTTTCTACTGAGTTACGCACGCATTTTACAATGTACTGATGTATTTTATTTCACTCGTATGTTTACTTTATCTATGGACTAAACAACAATGTAGTGACAAGGGTCGTATATCGAAGGGCTAATACAACTGACTGTACTGAAATAATGGGCCTCAGAAAGTCCAGATCTCAACGTTATATAGTTTATCTCTCGAAGCTGACTGTTTCGTCAACTTCCATTACAGAAAAAAGAAGCGTGGCAAAAGAGTCACATTTTCAAATATCAAAGGTTTTATTCAACATAAGAAAAGCAGAGTATATCAGAAAGCACGAACGGCGAATGAAAGAAAATGGCGTCCCACGGTCTTTTTATGAATATAAATCTCGCGAACAAACGCGAGATCACGTATGTAAAACAAGCGTATCCAAACAAGTATACATTGGCCTGCATAGCAGGTGCTAAATGAATAGAAAGAAATTGGCATAACAGAACAACTTCTGGTACATTTTTTATACTACGCGTAACGGACGAAACAGAGATTCAATCCTTAAAAGCTATGTTGACGAAACTTGAAACAATATCTCTCTTCAAGTCATTCACAGGGTTGGTGGAATTTGTGATGGATCATCTCCGTTATTGTGCAGTTATTCAGTAAATAAGCACAGTGAATATTTCATCTAATACTTGCGGCTTTCTTATAGATAGTTAATGCTTTTATTGTCAATAATTCTTTTCTGTTCCCGTTAATTACATATATAAAAAAAGGTTCGGTTCAGTATTGACAGACTATGGATACCCACCAAATAGTGCTTGCGCGTGGGATTTTTGTGTCAAGAGTTACGCAATTTTCAACCGCACCTCTCCTGAATCGACACTGTTTTGATTCCAGTGGCAAGTATATAAGTTCAGGACGACTGGAAATAACGCCGAGATGGGTAGAGAGCACATACCGCGCGGTATTCTATAATAGTCACCCATCTAGCACTGACCAGGCTCATCGTTGCTTACCTTTGGTGATCTGGTGAAAACCGGCGTGTCAACGTAATTACATATGTACTCGTAAAAATAACCGTATTTAATTTCATGCATATGATGATGAACGAACATACGGTACATTGACCTCACCCTCCTCAAACGAAGACTGAGAGGATGGATCATGACGAACGCTAACTATTAAAAATGAGGAATTAATGTTCAGACATTAATTCCTTAGAATGAAATACAACAGATAAAACACTAACAACAATCTTGCACTTAAGAAGATAAACATCATTCCAGTGAGATCAACTATTTAATCTACGAAAATATTGCATATATGCCAGAAAATATTACTGTAAAAACTTACATCCGAACATAAACAGAATGCTAATTTATTTAAAGCTGTTTATATAATAAATATGTAAATTAAGAAGACCTAAAACCCCTATTCGTATTTGCAGTTATATATATATATATATATATATATATATATATATATACACTAGTCTGAGTGCCCGTCGTTGCCCTGGTGTTTGGAGGTGTTAGTTGAGCAAAAAAAAAGAAAAGAAAAATTGCGAGTGCTAAAAATATGACAATAGTGCTGAAATAACTTAGAGTATCTCGTTAAAATTACCAATATAAAAATATGCCACGAACCAAAAAACAAATCCTGGGTAATCATTAACGTGGTTTTAGTCAATGTAAAATAGCAGGACATCTTTCAATACCACTTTCTACTGTTAACAGGGTGATCATACGATTCACAAGAGTGAACAATGAGCGTCAAAATAGGTGGTTGCAGACCTTCTGAATTAACTATTCCTCTTGTAAAAAGAATGTTACGGTGGATCCTGATTCTGATATTGCAATATAAGTTACTGTCAGTCCCAGAACAGCTATAAAGTAGCTTTACAAGCCGGGATACTATGCTAGAGCTACGAGAAGGAAACATCTTCATCCCGCCAATATCTAGCGCATAAAATATTGGGGATATGAGATGGCGAAGAGACTTATGAGCTTTTGGAAAATGTCATTTTCTCTGATGAGTCACGTTTTTGATTATTTTCCGATATTGGAAGGGTATTGGTTTGGAACCTCCCTCAGCAATAGTTCGACTTAAGAAGACTGCATCCAACACTGAAACATATGGGTTTTGTTTGGCTATAGTATAGTGTGTAATTTGGAATAATGGTCGCTCAGACCTGGTGGCGTTCAGTTGAAACGTCAATTCTGCTAAATTTATTTCAATATTACATGAATACATTATATACATTTCAATATTACATGAATTACATTACATACCAATATTCTCAAGTGATACAATAAACCAAGTTAATTTCCTATTTATGGAAGACGGAGTTCCTTTTCACTGGGCTAGATTTATAAACTTCCATGATTAAGTCAGTCCCCGGATATGAATCCAATTGAAAACCTTTGGCGCATATTAGACCAAAACCTTCGCAAAATAGAAAGGAAGACATTTTCTAAGCCTGAACTTTTAGCATTATTGTATGAGACATGGGAGGAAATTCCTCATGATATTTTCAACTGCTCAATGCTACACTTAGAAGGGTCCTAGCATGAAAACAACGATGGAAATGTCGACCAAGTAGTAGTTATTAAATTTGTGATCATTTATTTTTTATCTTTTCTTTAAATCATATGTTTATTGGAATAAACTGTTTCTGTGGGTGTCTATTCTTTTCTATCATGTCTGTATATATATATATATATATATATATATATATATATATATAAAGTGATCTTGTTTGTATATGTGCACAACGGTCTCTACAATAATCCTGTCTCAATGTTTAGTACACGGACTTTATACATCTTGTGAGGGAATCCCCCTCCAAATGGACTGTTCTATCCATTATATAAACCATAGACCTTTTGATCCCAGGTGTGGATTAAACACCAGAGCGACCCTCGCCTGCTCGATAACGTTTACTACTCTTTTCAGTTGTAACCTTTTTACGTTGTTGTTCCAGTAATACATTGTTTAAACTCTATTCCGTTGTTCTGTTTTCTTTGTGGCTTATTGCAAGCCATAACACTGGCGACATTGGATTCGGAGAACGTACGCACGTTTAAAAACAGTGTTCTAAAAAACTAAACACTGACGATATTGGATTCAAGGAGAATACTAAAACCGAAACCAGTAACGACATTGAAAAAAAAAAATACTTGGGTTGAAATAGTATTCTAAAAATACTAACGACGTTAGACTCAAATGTTATCAAGCCTAATGAAGTGTCGAACATAACACTTGCAACTGAAAGGTTCACGGTAACTAAAAATGGCAAAAAAGGGACGATTAACGGTTATCGAAAAGGAAGGCATTATTGCTGGACTCGCAGAAGGATTGTTCATCAAAGATTTAGCTATAGAGATGGAAATGGGATCCAAGAACTTTGCCCTCATTCGTGAATAACCCAACACCAAATCCAGAAAGGATAAAGGCACCAGGAGAAACCTTTCACATCGTGATATTCAGAAAATTCGTAAGGGAAGTCAACCGAACCCCAAACAGCACCAGTGCTCTCATTTTTGCAAGAACTGGCATCGCTCCAAGATCCAGACACGCCTGATATAATGTGTTGAATGAGATGGCAAGGAACATTAAAACTATTCCAAGGCCTTCATTGAGTAAACAACGTAGGGAGAAACGAATGGCTTGGACAGAGAATTGCATGAAAATCGATTTCCAACGTGTCCTATTTACAGATGAGACCCGTGCTACTCTTGACGGTCCGGATGGATTGGCCAAAGTTTTAAACTCGAACAGAACTACAATCTCTTACAGAGTTCATCGCCAACAAGGAGGTGGAGGCATCATGTTCTGGGCGGGAATCATTGGGATTAAGTTGGTTGGACCATTCCGAGTTCCTGAGGGTGTAAACCTTACCAGCAATGCGTCCACGGCCTTTTTGGATAAACATTTGTCACCATGGCTAGATCTACCATTGTACCATTGTCACGTCGCTTTCAGATGATTTTTTATGCATAACAATGCACCATCCCATTCTGCTAGGTCGACTGCAGCCTTCCTTGAATCTATAGCCTTCTTTGGAGAAACCCTCATGAGCTGGCCACCGTGTTCTCCGGATCCTAACCTCATTGGACATCTCTGGTCACTATTGAAAAGAGGTGTTTATGAGGGAGGAGAGAAATTTACATCAAAGGATGCTCTGTGGAGGAAAGTAGTTGATGTCGCCAGAACCATAACTTCTTTTTCAGATAAAACAATTGACTTTTTCGGTGAACAAAAGGTTGTTTAAAGTTATTAAAAAATGGTAGATATAGCGATAAATAATTCACTTATTTGAGGCTTAGCACCTAGGATGTGCTTTTGTTTATTATTCTTTAACACAAAATATGATAAAAAGTTAAATTTTCATGATTAGCCATTGTATTTTTGCCCTAATACAAGATTTTAAGAGACTTGCAATAAAGCGATGGACAGTAGACATTCCCTGATAAAGAATTAAATGTCATACCTTCGTGAATATCGCATCAATTTTTTTTTAATTTTGGGAAATAACTAACCTTAAAGCAGTCATTTGATTATACAATTTTTATTTTTTTGTGACATATATTTAGTGAAATATTGATATTTTACTAATCTGCAATAAAACGTTTGACGCACTTATATATATATATATATATATATATATATATATATATATATATATATATATAAACTTGTAAATAGTTCTGACTTAATGATATTCAAGTAACTTCATAGTAACTCTATGTAGTTTACGGCGCTGATGATGAGGTGATACCGACGCCGGTTAACGACACTGTATGCCGCGTTCGTGGACCTTTTGATGCAGTAACATCACTTATATCGCGGATGTTGCAATGTTTATATAGTCTATCATGTGTAACTTCACTTCTTGTTAAAGGAAGAGATTGGCTAAAGTATTTATGGCCCTTTTTAACAACAAAAAAGACAACAAAAAAATCTTGAGAAGTTTTAAATAAAACCAACAGCGTAGAAACCATCATTTAAATTTCGTTCTATTAATACAACAGATAAACGTATTTATTCCTATATATATATTACAATTAGACTGTGACAATATCTATGTAAACTATAAAGTCCATCCCTCCTCACAGACCATGGGGCTGAACAATTACTGTCAGAGATATGTGGTTGGAAATCCATTCCTGTTATGTATTGCCCAGATACGCAGCGGTATGAGGGCCGTAAACCGACTAATCATGACCTTTGTAAAAAGTATAAACGTCTGATGCAGTAACCGGAAACTTCAAATTGTTTTTCCTCGCCTCAATGGATCTGCAGTTAACATGATTTTCTTACAACTTGTGATTGGAGACCGCTACTGAATTAGTGCTCTAAAGATATTTCACACATAACTTCATGTTCCTCTCGCAAGGTTTGAAAACGTCTGGTGTGATATCCGCATGAAATGACATTTTCGCGTCATTTTTTGGCATATTGAACCGTCAGAATCTTGATGACGAAAAATAAAACAAGCTTTCCCAATGTACAAAACGAGTACAAAATGTACTAAACTAGTACAAAATGTACTAAACTAGTACAAAATCAACATAACTTACTTCTCCGAAGGAAGACAGGCTTTCGAACTGTTCTAAAATCAAAATCCCTTAACACATCACCTCATACCTCCGCCACAGTGGTCCGATTAGTAACTCTGTTTTTTTAGTAGTGGCCAAAGCTCTTAATAATAGCAATAATGCTTCACTCCTCGCTAGGAACTAATAACGCATTTTCTGGTTCGTATCCACATAAACAGTTTGTTCTCAATGTCAGTAATATTGCATCCATTGTTAACGGTGACAAGCAATATAAAGACTTTATGCACAATATTTCAGTCTATTGCAGGTTTTTAAGCGATTTCTAATTATTTTATGTGACTGGAATCACCGCACTGGTGCAGTAGACATACGCCAGTCCTATTCACGGAAAATAAGAGACTAAAGATCTACAGGAAACCAAATAACTCTATCAGCCACGCTTTTTCAACATCCATGGTGATATTTAAGCTTTGTGATCCAATAACGGTGTCACCGCAAAACAAATCAACAACGTTTTTATAAAACGCCGCTAACTATTGAACTTTCTTGATTGTCGGGTGCTTCGAGATGTGGAAACCAGTAACGGATTATGTTCTATCATGTATTTTTACAAAGATAATTTTATTTTCGTCTTGAAGTTGTCAAGGCGCGCGCTGAGTGTCTCAGATACGACATTTCAAAAATAGAAATGTAAATAAACGGTCTAATAGTGTGGAGGTGTACTAATATGACGATACTATGTCAAATGAAAAATAGAAACTGCTCCGCGTAAGCTTTTATTGGTGATGTCGTAGACGCTCGGACCCAGCATCTGAAAGGGCTAAGATTTAATCTCGGGACAGCAATCAAAATTATTGACAAAGCAAAACAAGCCCGATTCGCGGTAAAAGTACATTTTCTGATCACGTTGATTGAAATACATTCTGGAAGAAATAGATATAAGACATGATATGTTCTTAATGTTTTAAGGCATCCTATGAACTCTACAGCCATTTCCGTTCAAGTAAATTTGAACCAGAATGGCGAACCAATCACAAACATCAACGAATTCCTCATTCGCTGATGAGATAAATTCGCTAATCTGCTAAATTACGATCAAAAGTTAACATCAAATCCCTCTATGAATAAGGCTGATTATAGCTGCGAAACTACTCTTAAACACAACTAAAAATGTTATTGGTTTTTATCTGAAGATTTAAATAATAACAAAGCTGCATGTGATAATATCCCTGCTGAAATCCTCAAAACTGAAGCGATACAACACTGGTACACTAGTACAACACTGGTCTTAAGAAAGAAGATACGCACTGCTGCACCAACTACCGTGGTATTGACCAGATCAATGTTTCTACTAAAATATTTGCTTTGATTGTTCTGAGACCATTTCAGTCAGAACATGACTTCAAAATGATATTAAATCACTATGGCTTCACCGATCAAATCATCTCTCCAACGCGATTCCTCGAACATCGTAGGTACTTCCAGCAGGTGACAGTAATCTCTTTCATTGCCTTTACTGCTGCATTCGAACGTCTTAACTGTAGTATTATTAGGAACGTTTTGATAAAAGACGGTATCTACTCTAAACTACTATAGTTTTATTTAAAGCATAATTCTGTGCAACACGACTCTATGTTTTTATTTATTTTTTGTTATCATTATTATTCTTTTTTGCCAATACTTTAAATTACGACATTGATTGGGTCACCGAAAAGTGTGTCCTCGTATCTCTGTTAGTCTCAATTTCGTCGTCAAAAGTTTGGACTAGCATATGATATCTAGTATGCTATTAATGAGCTTTAGCATGTTGCATTGTAAGTCGGGATGAAGATAAATGCCTTACAAGCAAAATTACGCACTTCGCCTTAACAGTCATCCACGTCAACGGTGACGTTCTTGACGAAGTGTGGAGTTTTAAATATCTTTGTACTGACATCAAAACGTGGTTTAATCTCGTATGGCATGCCTTCTATCGGATAAATTCCTAGCTCTGGCCAAGATCCGCGATAAGGTGCGATAGCAAAGAAATACTCTACCATGCGCTGGTTCGAACGTCGCTCCTTTATTGCAGTAAGTCTTGTCCTAAACAATGGTAGAGAAATACGTTGTCGATTGGGAACTTTCGATCATCAATGCTTGCTCAGCGTCCAACGGTAGCACTTCATTTCAAATACCGGAGTATTTCTGCTACAAAATTAATCAAACAACAGAGAATATTTCGCTACAAAATCAACTTCATTCAATAAAGACGTGTGTGCTGGTTGAGTCTTGCTCTCATTCTCAATTCATTTACAAGCTTTCTTACAAGGTTGGAAAAGAACGTGGTATGCAAGAAAAAAGTCCGCAAACATAATCTGTGTTGCAATATTTTGGACATGTTAATGGGGTATGATCCCACACAGTCGGATGATTCTATTTATAAACGATGCTGCTAAGAACTAACGAATCAAATAAATTCACGTTCTGCTACAAACAAATCAGAAACCAGAATTGCTTCATAAATATTAAACCTTTTCTGGAGCAATTTCACACGTTCTTCCCCGGGTTTCGACACGGTAAGAATATTTTGTTCTGTGGAACTGACTACTACAAACAAGTCACCTCCCAGGACTTGTGTGTAACAGCGAACCATTTGAAACTGTTCTGAAACTCAAAATGGCTTACACTTCTAGAACCTGGGTCATCAACTTCAAATCCTTATGCTTTGATGGCCTTGATAAAGGACTCATTGGCGAGGATAGGTTCGTACTTTCAAATACAAATCGTAATTCCCTGATGTGATTACTTATCTTTATCAGAGAAAGTAATGCCGAACAATACGGCGACGATATTACAGAATAACATATATTTTCTATTTCGCATACAGTGTCTTTTCATGTCTTGTTGAATTTTATGTGAAATACATCCCGTCGGGTTTGAATATATAGTTAACACACAAATAAGTAAACGAAGTGACCAGTTATTTATTATTATCAAAGTTACACGCGTTTGTCATTTTTAATGACAAGAAATCGTGGTTTGAAAAATTATACCAATGGGAAATCAAGTCGTTATGAATTACAACTTTTAAAACGCTAAAGGCCAATTAGTTTATAAAAGCAAAAGTATTTTATATAGAAATAGATTCTACAGCTTTAATGAATTTATTTCCTATGTCTCTGTTTTAGTTTCTATCTTTGTGTCGGCTTCTTCCTTTGTATCTCTCTTATTAGGTTGTACAAAAATAATGGCCGCCTAAAACGATGTGTTTTGAAAAGTCATTTTACCACAAAATTTGTAGTTCATTTTAGAGTTATATACTAATTAATATTTTTTAATTTATTTTCAGACAAAAAACCTTTTGGAAGTATACAGGGTCCTAAATGATGAATAATCAAAAACGTGACCTTCTCGACCTTATGTTGCATCAGTTCAAATTGGAACACAATGCCTCCAAAACATCTGCTAATATATACAGAGCATGGGAATAGAGGTCCACAAGTGATCGGACAGAACGTAGGCTGTTCCAAAAATTGTCTAGTGGAGAGGAGACCCTTGAAAGTGAAGCAGGTAGAGGGCAAACATGCAGTCTTGACAACGAACAATTGCAAGCATTTGTTGAGGAAACTCCTCGTCAAAGTGTTAGGGAAATGTCTCAGACACTTGGCGTCAGTACAGAAACAGTTTCACGCCATTTACAAAGCATTAGAAAAGTGAAAAAATCGATAAATTGATCCTTCACGAGCTCAATGGGAATAAAAAACTTAGATGATTTGAAGTCGGCTGAATGCTTTGTGTGCGTAACAGCAAGGGACCCTTTCTTGACCGAATTGTCACTTGTGACGAAAAGTGGATCGTTTATGATAATCGTAAACGATCTGGTCAATAGCTTGATGGTGATGAGTCTCCCAAACACTTCCCACAGCCAAAGTTGCACCAGCAAAAGATTATGGTGACAGTTTGGTGGTTTGCAATCGGTGTTAGCCACGACAGCTTTTTTGAGACCAGTCAGAGTATTACAGCAGTACTACTGCAATCAACTTGCCGAAATGCATGCTTCCTTACAAAAAAGAAGAGGCCTGCCTTATTGAATCGATGTTGTTCAATTCTGCTTCACGATAAGGCGCGGCCACATGTTGCAGAAACTCACATCCTCCATATTCTCCAGACCTATGGGTGTGGGTGTGTGTGTGTGTGTGTGTCTGTATATATATATATGCATATATACGTGTGCATACATATATGTGTGTATATATATACGTTTGTATATATGTATGTATTATATATATATATATGAGGTTGTTCAAAAGTAAGTAGACAGTAAATTTGATTATAGATTTTAAGATTACGCATAGAAACAATTATTATATTGACAATTAAATTTTATTGCAAACAACAATACAATAGTCCTTAAATTTTAAGAACGCAGGTGTTCAAACTATTTTTCATCACAATTCAAACAGTTTTGAAATCTACCATTTTTGTTTCGACAGATATTTTCCCAAGTCTGAGTAATAAGTTTTTGAAGTTCATCTTTTACATAATTTTTAAATTATCAACACTTGTTTTTATTGGAGAGTTGGCTATTCGCCAGAAGAAAAAATCACTTGGGATTAAGTCCAGTACTGGCCAGCTAATTGGATCTCTTGGTCTAATAATAGAATAGAATAATAATAGAAAAGATAATCATGGACTGCTTTTGAATAACGCGGTCAGTGGGACCAATCCCGTTAAAATAATCGTTGTTATAAACAAAATTGAAATAATATAACTAATGAATGAACCTCTTCCTCATACTTTGCTCCTACTGAATATATATATATATGTGTGTGTGTGTGTGTGTGTGTGTGTGTGTGTGTGTGTGTGTGTGTGAAATCGGCTAAAAATCATACATTGGAAAGAAAATCCCTCTGGAAAAAATAAATGCATGAATATTATAGGTGCTAATGTAAATTTTAATATTTCTGACACTCTCCTGTGTATAAATTACGAATACATGCATTTTCAATTTTGGAAAAAGCTCAGCTGTCGTGCGACCTCTTGTGTCGCACTGAGAATTTCGGGTAAAGTTGATGATATCCATTTTTTAAATTACATACTTCTATCATGTAATTTGATCAATCACAAACAGTAGATATAAGCTACGTAGATTCGTATCATTTGGATTATTCAGACTATTTTTCTCATCATGAGTGTTATTATCACAACTTTTCGGCTGATGGAACCTCCGACCTTCTCTCTCTCTATATATATACATATATCAGGTCGAATTCGGAATCCTTAGCTCGAACCCAAGAATCTGTACGGAATTTCGAACGGAACCTTTTATTTAATTCCCGTAAGATGCTCTAGTTCAGTAAAGCATGATTGGGTAAATGTGTTAAGCAATTCGCAATTGGTATGTTAAGTATCGCTTTTACTGAGGATTGAACCTTAAACTCTTCAACTAAATTTCCCTAATACTTTATTCGTTACACAATATGCATTATGATTTTGAAAACTGCTTCCTTAATTATTATAGATTTTTGTAAAATTTTAATACGAGTGTAAGCGTGTGTTATTTGCATTTATTTACTGGCATATCGTTTGTGATAGTTTATGTGTATATATGTATACAAGATGGTTTAAATACGTTCATATATGTTTATATTTGTATTTTTGTAAGCATTTCGTAAATCGATATGTATTTATGCGTATATATACATGCATATATTTGTTTATATGTATATTCACATGCGTTTATGTGTATATATGATTTTCATGCATATGTATATATATTCATATTATTATTCCTATTTTATGTTGATTTCCGTACATACTGGCTGGCGCAATAGCTGTACCATTCTGCTTGCCTCATTTGTTTCTAACAGTTGAAACTGTACATTTTTCCTCACTTTATTTTTAATGTTTTAATTTTTAAAATCTTAATTCTTAATTTTAAATTATTAATCATTAATTTCTCCATCCTTACCATATAAATTTAAAATTACATTTCATGTATTCTCTATTATACATATGTTATATATGTTATACATACACTATATATATATATATATATATATATATATATATATATATATACATATATATATATATATATATATATCCGGTGGGAAGATATAACTAAATTGAAAATAATTGAATTTCAAAAAGGTAGTTTATAGTGCTCAATCATAAGAGAGCAAGTTTTATTTTTTAAGTAAATACAGTAGTATCTTGCTACGATGTGCATATTAGATATCATCAGGCAAGAAAAAGTAAGGTATAAAAGCTAAAAGGGGTTCCAGACCCTTTCCAATTTTGAAGAGTAAAAATTTGCCACGAGTGACGACGGGCAAAAATTAAAGGTCTTTTTTGGAAAGCCTTTTAGTTTTTGTGCCTTAATTTTTCTTGCGTGATGATATCTAATATGATTGAAACGGTCGGCACATCTTAGCAAGATATGACTATATTTACATAAAATGTATATATATATATATATATATATATATATATATATATGTGTGTGTGTATGTGTGTGTGTGTGTGTGTGTGCAAAAAAGAATACGATATAAAAGTTTATAAATTTTCTTTATTCGTTTTCTATTGGTAATGTGCAGCAATACAAAATTATATTATTAAAAAAATTAAGCGTTTTTTACAAGTACATCATTTTCGATCGGTCCTTCAGTCTTCATCAGTGTATTCGCACCATATATATATATATATATATATATATATATATTATATATATATATATTATGCGTATGTTATAACAATAACTTAAACAAGTATGATCCATTTAATAATTTGTTTTATTCATGTGATGTATAATTACCAAATGATATTTCAATTTTTAAATCACTATTTTTTCACTCCCAAATAAAAAAAATCAAAACCTTAATTTAAATGTATTTCTGTTACCGAAATATAACTCAACCAAGTAAAACAATTAAACTAAATAAATTTATTAATTAATCAATTGAGTCCTCCCCCTGGTTTTTGTTTATATTTACGATCGTAAGTGTCATCTGTCTGCTGGATAAGTTTAATATAAAATTTCCTCTACAAGAGAGAGAGAGAAAGTAAAATATAAGAAACCATACATTTCGTGTAGATGACGACATCAATTAAAATCGCTTGCAGTTGTATTTTAATGTTATCCAATAGAATATGTGGGGCTAATGAATAAATGCCTTGAACCAGACAAAAAAAAACAAAAAACAAAATAGACTAATAAATATTAATAACCAATATGTAAAGGTTTTAGATTTACGAAAGCCATTTTAATATATATATATATATATATATATATATATATATATATATATATATATATATATATATATATATATATAAGGTAAAATTAAAAGCCAAGAACAATGCGAGATTTTTTTTTATATAGAGTAAAATTAAATGCAAACAAAAGAAATAAAGTTCTTTTTTTGTTGTTTGTTTTTTCTTTTTCACACAAATTTTAACTCTAAACAACAGTAATTTTTTTTTTCTGTTGTATTCAATGGTGATATAAATCTCAATATATTTCAGACTTATTAGTCCATTTTCAAGAGAAGACAGCGGAAGAGTGTTCAAAATTGGAAAAGTAGCCGCAGAGTTTGCCACGTGATACCGCGAAATATAGAACAAAAAATGACGTTAGGAGAACGTTAAAATAAATCAGTTGATGTTTGAAATACTTGTTGCGTTTGTGAATCAAGGGAGATGACTATTCAAGGAAGGTTTTGTTTTTTTTTTGTTTTTTTTAATTATTGTTTTTCTTATGTTTTAAACTTATATTATAAAAGCGGAGCTCAATTCCAGTCTACTGTTTAGTGTGGGAGTATTTTTTGAAATAATTAAAGATTCGAGGATACGAAGTTGACCTACGTTTCTTGAAGAAGCAAGAATGTTGATGTGAAAATCTGGTTCTGAATTAATGCAAGTGCGAATATGTTTATAGAACGACGAAGCAGTAGTGTTTAAGTGCTCTTTAATGCGGTGATGAAGCAATCTGGTAGTGCTTCCGATGTAAGATGCACTGCATTTAGCGCATTGTAGGTCGTAAACAACGTGGTTCTTAAAGCATAAACCTGTGTGTGATATTGGGCAATTAGAGAGTGAACAAGGGGAAGGTGTATGCGATGGATGTTTTCGGTTGAGCTGTTGTCTTAAAGTAGATCCAGTGTGGATGAGTTGAATGTTGAGCCCCTCGCTGCGGATGGCTTTTCGGATTGAAGATGAGATTTTGTCACTGAGGAAGGGTAGTTTTAGAAAACAATTGTTAGAGAAGGGTCGGGTGTTGCGTTTTTTCTTTTTAAGTGAGGATAGGATCGTATTAGGATAGCCGTTTAGTGAGAGGGTCTGTAGGAAATTGTTAGTGTGTGTATGTTTGTCGGAGATGTTAGTGCATTTGTCTTGTATGCGTGAGATTTCGGCATGTGCGTAGTTTAGTTTGTCCTTGAAGGGTAGCGCAGATTTGAAATGTACGAAGAGGCGTTTGCTGGCGGGTTTTCTGTAGAATTCAGTGCATATGGCACCATTTTTTTTTATTTGTATTTTAAAATCAAGTAGAGAAAGAGATTCCGAAGAGTCTGGGTGTTCTATAGTAAATTTTAAGTTTGGGTCTGCGTTATTGAATTTGTGGAAAATGTTAATAGCTTCTTCGCGGGAGTATGTGATAATTAAAATGTCATCGATATATCTAGTAAAAAGGAGATAAGAATAGCAGGTACTAAGGGTGTGTCTTTCGAGTTTGTCCATATAAGCAATGGCAAGAATACCGGATAGACTGGAGCCCATGGGTAGTCCAGATACTTGTTTGAACGTGTTTTGTAGGAAAGTAAAGTAAGTGTTGTCTACTATAATACGGAGGAGTTGTAAGAGATCTCCTGCAGTAATTCCGAAGCATTGTGGGTTTTTAGATGCTATAATGTCTGCCATGAGATTAATGGCTGGATGTGCAGGAATGGAGGTGTATAAAGAAACGACGTCTAGGCTAAATGGGTATCTGTATAGTTTGAGTAGATGGTGTGGTAGATCGTTGAGTCTGTTAATTACTTGGTTGGAACTACTAACATGGGCTGGGAAGGTAGAGAGTAGAGGTTTAAGTAGGCGGGATATTAACCAAGAGATTTTATAAAGGGGACCGTTAACGCTTGTAACAATGGGTCTGATCTGTGTGTGTGTGTTATTTTTGTGGGTTTTAATAAGGTGATAAAAGGTAGGTAATTTGCTGTATTTAGTAATAAAATTTAGTCTGTGTTGTTTTGGGAGATTTCTTTTAAAACAAATTTGAGACCATGTCTTGTTAATGTTGTTCTCAATACGAGCAGCAGTGATATTATGTGCTGGGGTGTAAAGGTCGGTATTGGAAAGATGCTCTATAGCAAGGTTGTTATAAGATTCCTGTGATATAACGCAAAATTCTCTGCCCTTATCAGAGGGTAAGTAAACTAAATCTTTGTCTTTAAGGGATTTAAGGGTGAGGTATTGGTTCCTGGTAAGATTGGGGGTAATATGGTGTTGTTCGCGTTCAAGTATTCTGAGGATTTTATGCTTTAACCTTGAAAGTTTTAGATCTAGTGGAATATTATTAGGAGGTGGGTATAAAGGGTGATCAAGCTGAAAAACAGGAAAAGAGGTGTTGTGATTACCTGAGAGGTTGAGGGGGTGTCCTTGTTATCGTGCGGGGCAAAAGCGTGCAGCCATTTAAGGTGGTAAGCAGTTCTGCAGAACTGCGTTTCTATGTTGAGTTTAGCTTTATCCGTCAGTTTCATTGTGGTGATAAACTTAGGGCCAAGTGAAAGGAGATCCGTTTCAGTTGTGGAAAGAGAGTTAGTGAGGTCAGTTACGAGAAGATGATCTTTAAGGGACTTGTCGGTGGAAGAATGCTGTGAATTATGTATGTGTCTGTTGTAGACCGGTTTATTAGTTTTCTGTTTAAGCCAAGTAAATTTGCGTATGAGACGTTTCTGTTCATTGTTGAAGCTGGAATGGTATGCGCGGTCGATCAGAGATTGGATGTTGTTTAGCGAATGACCGTTAGGGGTAGATGAAGTGAGTGAATTCCGGAGGTTCTTGACTGAATTAATATGGCCATGTAGAGTCCGGTGGTGTTGCTTAATGATTATTTTGAAGCAATAGTCATATATAAATTGTCGTGAAGTGTGTAGAAAACGGAAACATGTTGGCAGATTTATGTTCCTGATTGTGTTAGGAATAATTTTGTTTTTACGGCATTTTTTCAAAAAGTAGATTTGGCAGTTGACTCTAGCGCGTTAATATATATATATATATATATATATATATATATATATATATATATATATATATATTAGGTTGATGCAAAAACAATATCGTTTTCTCACAATACAATATTTCTGAATTAATTCATTCGTATATATATATATATACATATATATATATATATATATATATATATATATATATATATATATATATATATATATAGCCATGTTATATATCATTTTGAAGCACGTTTTCCGCTCTATCAAGTCGTGTTATTCGTTACTGTTCTCAATCTCTTCATTCAATTTTTTTGCAGGTTTTCCGACAACATGGAAAAAATTAAAATTTGCACGATTTTCTTATTACAGTGTAAACTATGTTGAAAAGTAACCGAGACAACAATGATGCGTTTGACCTAAAGAAGGTGTGGCACAACGGTGGCTCAATAAATTTCGCAATGATGGTGAGAACCTCGAATATGAAGACGGTCGCGGCCGGCCGACTGCGATTGATAACGAACATTTAAAAGCATTAATTGAAGCCAATCCTTGCAAAACTACACGAAAAGTTGCTGTTGAACTTGAGGTTGACCACTCAACAGTTGTTCGCTATTAAAGCAAATAAAGAAGTTTAAAAGGTGGGTAAATGGGTGCTGCATGAATTGAACAGTAATAAAAATCTCGCCGTTTTGAGGGGGTTTTTACGCTCATTCTCCTCAAGAAAAACGACCCATTTCTCGAATATATATATATATATATATATACATATAAAATAAAAATTACAATTAAATTTACCAAAATGATCTAAGATGGTAAAATTAAAGTATATTATAAATATTAAAGAATTAATATTTATAAAATTATCTCAGCCAGATGTAAAAGCTCGATAAAACCAAATAGGAAATAGAGCTTATAATATGAGCAAACACTTAATAAAATATGTTTAAAAAAACACTTTGAAATCTTCACTTCAAAACTCCGCGGATTAAGGACTATCCATTTATCTAGTGTTTCCTTTTCAGATTAAATATGTTTTTAACTCATTTCAAAGTGTTTTTTAACATATTTTATTAACTGTTTGCTCATATATATATATATATATATATATATATATATATATATATATATATATAGTGCGTATATTTAGGCAGCTGTTGACGTCGTCATTGATACTTTAGCACCTTTAGCACCTCAAACTGCAAAAAAAACTACTAGCCTTAACACTTCGTCCTTAATTTTAAGAGCGAATCCCCTTACCGATATAAGATATTCATAATCACAAACCATGTTAACCGTGCCAACCTAATCGTATAAAAAATAAACACTACTTCACGAACTAAAAAATATCAAGCAAGTTCTCATCAATAACGGAATTTCCAACTTCATAGTCGATCAGCAAATAAAATCAATGCCTCAAAGCTTAAAAATCACTACCACAAATAGTAAAACCTTTTAACATCAAATAAATATATTTACATTCCAATCAGCCCCAAATATTTGAAAATGATTTTCGTAACGCCCTCCCCTCTGTGATCATGTCATCACCTAAAAATCGGACCCACCCTCGCTTCCCACTGGGCGGAAACGGCCTTGCATTCATCAACCGTTCTTACTACTCCTAACCAGCATCTGCCCGTCAACACAATCAACCTTATACATTCTCCTGACAATGTCTTGACGAAAGATGAAAAACAAAATAAAAATCGCAACATGCTTTGAAGATGAATTCTAACTATGAGACATTTATTAATACCTTTGATCTATACACAAAAACATAACTAAACAAAAGTTCTCTGTTGTCTTTAATAATGTTTGTTTATATCTATATATATATATATATATATATATATATATTTCTCTCTCTCTCTCTCTCTCTCTATATATATATATATATAGAGAGAGAGAGAGAAATAGATAGATAGATAGATAGATAAGTAGATAGATAGATAGATAGATAGATGGATAAGAGAGGTAAACAAAATTATGAGCTCTAATTAATTTTTCATTTGGATAAACTATATAGAAGATCTAGAAATTCTGTGTCAGTGACGAAATTAAAACTTACTGCATGTTACCATATTTATATAATTATTTAATCATTCAACCACGGCAGTGGTTGAATATATGCTTAAGTCCGAAATTGAATGAATCGAAACACATTCAAACCCCCACCACTAATTCCGTTCGCAACCAAATTTCAAACAGGTTATATAGTTGGATAGAACACCTCATTAGCTACATTTTGAAAAAAAATTTCGAAAATTGGTTCAGTAGAAAAAAAGTTACAACAAAATATGTGGGTTCACAAACAGGAGAGTAAGTACATACATAAGTGACTAACGCTTTTTTTATTTTGCATAACTTTTTTTTGTATATAAATATTTTTTTACTGCGATTTTGTCAATATGACATGTTAGCGTAACGGTTAGAGTACCGGAGGTTGGTGGAACGATTTTAGGTTCAATCCCGTGTATCGGTTTTTTTAATAATTAAAAAACCGAACTTTTTTTTAATAACTAATTTTTTTAAACTCTCCTTATGAAATAGATATGCGGTTTTCTTTTCCTAGATGGTTTAGATTTTCAATGCAACACAGTACGGTTTGGGATCTTACCGTACTATTCTCCAATGCTTTAATAGCTGCCTGACTATCTGAAAGGATTGCTATTTCCTGTTGCTGAACCTTTTCCATGATCAGAACCTCAGATTCAAAAGCCTTAAACATGCGCTATCTCTCCTTCTTCTTCGGTTTTTGTCGTGATGTTTACCGAATGTTAAAGCTGACTTGTCAGACTTAGGTCTGAGATCCTGCTTTTCGGTGAAGGCGAGGGTGGTGTTGTGTACCACATCCAATGGTGCCAGCTCATGACTGGTGTTTGGTGTTGTATCCGATGATACCTGTATGGTGAAGACTTCTGCCTGGAAGACCGTCCTCAGTTTACCAAGATAATAAGATTTTTGACAGGTGAGGTGGTTTGAATATTCTATATAAACACTCGCACCAATCTTATTCATTTTAGATCCATCAGTATAGCATTTGATTACGTGGCTTTCCAGCTCTTTTTCGTAATCTCTTGTGCCTGTTCTGTCATAAACCATACATGTGCTTTTCAAATGATCTAGTTTTAGTCATAAGGTCACCCGGCACATGCAAGAGCGGTAGTTCCTTCCTAGCCTCATTACACAAATCCACGTGACTTTTTGTTTTTCCAGTAGTCCCAACAGATCTTGACCACCACAGACCCATGAGATCTATTCTATAGGATCCCCGTATCGCTTCTGCCTTCAGGAATTCTTTAATCGGAGGGATATTTAACAGCATATCCAATGCTCCAGTAGGTGTGCTCGGATATGCTGAAGAAGTCATTAAACAAGCAAGTCTTTGTACCTTCTAGAGTTTCTTTCTCAAGTACAGTTTCTCTGTCCCGCGGATCCAGGAAACACATGCATACGACAAAATGGGGCATACCATAGCAATGTATATCCACCTCATTACATGCGGGTTAACTGCCCAGGTTTTCCCCACAATTTGTTTGCATTGCATAAGGGCTGCAGTCGCCTTGGAGGAAATCTTTTCTATGTGGCTTTTCCTGGTTAGCTTACTGTCCAGGATTACCCCTAACAGCCTTGCCTCCTGCGAAAGTTTCAATTTCTGTCCACTCAGAAAAAGGTCACCAAGTTGGCAATTCCTTTTATATGTAAACAAGACCATTTCTGTTTTACGGCTACTGAATTCTAATTCATTTCGATTAGACCATTTATTAGGAATATTTAATGCCATTTTGGCAATGCGTCTGACCAATGATGCTTTTGAACCCGCGACCAGCACTGCGATGTCATCAGCATCAGCCTGGGCATAAATATGCCTATTTTTAAACTCCTTTAAAAGAGGATTCAGCATACAGTTCCATAGTAAAGGTGATAAAATCCCACTTTGGGGGTTTCATTTAACTACTTCCCTTTTAACAGTTGCCCTCAGTAGTTCTACTTGAACTGTTCTGTGCCTCACCATATACTCAATCCATCGGATGAGTACTGGTGGCACATTGAGTTCTCGTAACGACTTGAACATACTACTGAAGGGTATGCTGTCAAAAGCTCCAACGATATCTAAAAAGACACCGAGTGACATCTACTTTTTTGTTAGTTTACGCTCTATACAGATCACGAATTCATGAACAGCAGTCTCGGTTGAGAGCCTGGCTCCGAACTACTTTGATTGAATGATAAATATTGCATAAATGTGTGTTTGAGAGCTATTTTTTTTTGACAATCATTAATAAATATTATAAATTTATATATTAATACAATAGCAATGCCTGGAAAAATCATGGATTATATGGAAAAATGCGCGCATGAAAAGTAATATTCTTAAGATTTTATTACACCTGGAAAAGTAAAGGACAAGAAATTCAACCTGGAAAAGTAAAGAACAGGATATTCTAGTAAAGTAAAAAAATAAGAATTTTTTAGACTTAAAATATTGCAGCTAAAAATAAAATTTGAATATTGATAAATATTTTATTTATTATTTGCATATGTTGTTGTTTATTGTTGAGTTAGAAAGGGTGTCAGTCGCTGAATTGAACTTATTCCCCCCCCTATTATTTGCATATATTTATGTAGTGAAAATTGTTTGAATAAAATTAATTCATTAGTTAGTTAGTTAGTAGATGGAATTAATAATTTTATAATTTACATAAAAATGAATTAAATGATCCTAATTATGATATAATAAAATTATTACTTTTTATGTAAATTATAAAATTATTAATTCCATCTACTAACTAACTAACTAATGAATTAATTTTATTCAAACAATTTTCACTACATAAATATATTGAGAAGCCTCTGTTACTAACTAAACTGCTCGTTCCAGGCATGTAAATGAAAATCTGGCAAGTCAAGTTTTCCACCAGTTAATAATGAATTAATATATTCATTATCAGAAATGTCTACTGTGAGTTGCGATGCACACATTCCTTTTACTGACAAATCAATTAAATTTGTCCAATGTAGAGATTGAAAATTGATCATGGGGATTTCTTTAAGTCTTTTTCGTAGCTGGCTCTTCTCTTGTGAAAGAATATCTACTATATAAAATGAGTGCAAAAGTTCCCCCTCTGGACCAAAATCACATACACATTTGTTATGTCTGGATTATTAGCCAGAATTTTATGTAACATTAGAATGCAATTTTTGACACATTTGGTTGTTATAATAAAATCCTACATTACATTTTAGGATTAACATCATAACAATCGTAACATCTTTTGAAGAAGTAGTTTCTGTTTTCCCTCTAAATCTAAAATCCTCTTACCGCCCCCACTCATCACTAGGATTATATACACACCTTATAACTATTTTCCCCGGCACCCTTCGTAACTGGTACATATATTCATATACATACCATTATCTTTCCAGTTACTGATTACAAAATAATAATTTCTTCCTTCGAAATTTCCGGCTTTTCTCATTGCCTTAGATCTGACAGATCTATTTTTCGGGAATAAACAAAATATGCAAAAACAAACGCCTCAGACCTTCACAAACATTATGTTTCTCTCTACACGAAGCAGTCGGTTAATAAATATTAAACCAACTACAAAAGATCGTAACCGCTCATAACAGTAATTTTATGCATTAATTACCTTTCCGTTACCTATACAGATATCGTCATCAGGAAACTAACTCCCTTAAAAAAACCATCATGATTAATGGTTAGCATTGTTTTTTTTTCTTCGTACCAAAAAGACAACGATGCTATTTTTTTGTTTTTTATTTTACTTTGTTTTGTAACGGGTCGTTCACTTTTCCGTTTTAGGGGGCGGGGTTACTTTGAATTCTTTCCATTACCTACCCTAAAAAATACAATCCCTAAAAATAAAAATAACATTTACGGTTAGCATTGTTTCTGTTCCTACTTTGATTCTCCTTTCCAGAAACTCGACGATGCTATTTTCTTTGTTTTTTCTTAGCGCAGTCAACTATAATGCTTGACTGTAAAATTTAATCAACCGTAAATTAACATTTTATGTACTTTGAAATGTTCATATAAATGTTTTAAAGCTTTTAAACTGTCTAAGTGTGAGTGCGTGTGTGTGAGCGTGTATGTGCGTGTGTGTGTGTGTGTGTGCGACTCTGTGCGTTTGTGCGTTCATGTGTTTCTGCGTATGTTTCTGCGTGTGTTTCTCCGTGTGTGTATGTGTGCGTGCTTGTTTTTTCTGCGTGTGCGTGCGTGTGTTTTTGCAAGTATGTGTGTGCATACTTGTGTTTTTGTGTGTGTGTGTGTATTTTGCGTGTGTGTGTGTTTTGCGTGCGCTTTTCTGTGTGTCTGTTCTTTTTTGCGTGTTTGCATGTTTGCGTGTATGTGGGGGGTCCGTGTTTGTGCGTTTTTGTGTTGTTTTTGTGTGTGCGTGTGTGTGTTTTACCCGTGTGTGTGTGTTTTGGGGGTTTGTACTTCCGTGTGTGTTTGCATTTGTGCGTGTGCATGCGCGTGTGTGTTTGTGTATGTGTGTACGTGGATCTCTAATACTTGCATCAATCACACTCAGGCACGGCAATGCATGGCCTAGCGCGTACAGCAAGTAAAAAAACAATTTCAGTTTATTTTTTTAAATACGATGTGCACTTCCTTAATATATTTGGAATTAGATGGAATATTTAAAATATTTCAATAAATTGGCAAATATTTCAATAAATTGGCCAGTTATTAACTTACCTAATGGCAAAATATTTGTTATACGGTTTCTCTCACTTCAAGTTCATATTTCACAATTGAAAATAAAACATTTTCAGTAATTAATGCAAAACATTATATTGAATGTTTTTAAATGCAATCTTTTGCGTCTCAATAAGTGGCTTTCTAATTCTGTTCATCATCCTATCAATCAAAATTACTTGATTGTGAAACTTGTTACTTTTTTATGTCACATCAGCAAATGGCATAAACGTCCATAGTCCATAGACACATGAGTCTGATGGCCAAAGTTAACCATCTTGCCTTGTTTAATAGCCAATCTTCCATGCTGCAAATCTTAGGCCCATCTTACCTCTAGATATACTAACTGTATATTCACAGAGAAGTCTTTAGTTACAACTAAAGCCATCCCTATATTCCATTTCAAAATAAAACTAGCGGATTCACAACAGTTGAAAAAGATATATGAAGTAAATTATGGCAATCATTTGCACATACTTTACCCAGTGACCCATTAAATGTTTGAAGAGAGCTCTGAAGTTCATTTTGATGCAAGAAGCAGCCAATAATGTGAAGATTTATTTCAATTTTTTTAAGTTAACAAGTTAAATACCTTACAAATATTGAAAAACCTTGCAATATCTCATATAATTCATATTAAATGCTAAGCAAAAGCCACACAAATATTTTCCAGAATTAATAAACAAGAATCATATACACCACACCTTTCTCTCCCAAACAGACATATTTTTCTACCTACGCACACCAATAATATAATCATTTGCAACACACTAAGCGAACTAGGAATTCCAATCATACAAACCACATCACAAACTATAAGACAAATATTACAAACAACAAAACTTCTCCAAAACAAATCAGTTTCCAATGCCGTTATATACACTGTTCCTTGCTAAAATTAGCATCATAGTTACATTGGTGAAACCCAGCTTAAATTAGAATAAAGGCTCAATAAACATAAAAAATATAAGAAATAGCAATTCTTTAAGTGCACGATAATCATACCTTTCATTGAAAACATGAGAAACAGTTAAATTTATTTCAAATAACTAGCGCCGGAGACTTCTTGAATTAGCGCTCATTGCAAATTCCAGCACAATTAAACAAGGTGGAGATTTTTATAATGGAGCGCCATTAGTAAGTAAACTGCTATTAAAAAAAATAATTAAATTGTATTCTAAAAATACTAACGACGTTAGACTCAAATGTTATCAAGTCTAAGGATGTGTCTAACATAACACTTGCAACTGAAAGGTTCACGGTAACTAAAAAAAACAAAACCGCTGATCATTACGGGGGAAAAAAAGAGGTGAAAAGAAAAAAAGTTCGTCACGACTTTCAAAGATAGCGCTGTACTTTTGCAAAAACAAAAAGTCTCGTCCCGACTAAGAAAGGTAAATTTTTATACTTTTGGAAAAAGAATTCGTCACTTGTGGTTTTTGCTGCTAAAATCGGGCGTTATTTTTTTTTCTCTGGAGAAAAATATACGACTTCATTTTTTTTCTTTAGACAATGATCTTTTTATATATCTATGTTTTTTCTGTGTGTTTTATTGTTTGGAGGAAGAAATAAGAAAGAATTAAACGGTTTTGTAAAATTTAGCGAACATTTTGAAACTGCTAATGTTGACAAAGCAAAATGGACGAATTGAAAGTAGCGTTGGAACATTTGACCAAGTTGCATATCGACGCCGCAAAGCGTCAGTCACAATTCGAGGAACAGCAAAAGGAATTGCAAAAACAGTTAGCGGAATATAAAATACGAACCGAAAAACAGTGAGCCGAACGTCAATTATGAACAGAGGAGTTACTTACAGAAATTGTTAAAAAATAATGCGAACGCGGAAAGCAATTCAGCATTTTCTCAGAATATATATGAACCGCGATAGACAATTTTAAATACGAGGAAGAGGAAAAAATCATTCGCAGCGTATTTTCGGCGTTATGAAGAATCTTTTACTATTGACTGCAGCAACTGGTCTGATCTAAAGAAAACCAGACTTCTAGCACGAAAATTGGGAACGGCTGAGCATGATAAATTCGTGGATTACATCTTGCCTCGGAAAACAGCAGATTTGTCATTCAATGAGAGGGTGAATTTGTTAACAGAACTTTTCTCGCCGAAAACGTATCTTTTCCGTAAGCGTTGGAGATGTGTGAATGTGGTAAAAGACGGTAATGACGATTTTGCCACCTACGCAGCTGTAGTGAACAAACATTGTGATGACTTTAAGTTGTCTGAACTAGTAGTAGACAATTTTAAATGTATTGTGTTTGCGCAAGGGTTAACTTCGGGAAAAGATGCGGAAATCAGGTGCAAAGTCCTTACAACATTAGAAAATGAATCGAACTTAACACTTCAAAAATTGACTGACGATTGTCAAACAGTAGAAATTATAAAAATAAATGCAAGAAATATCGAAGCAGGCATCGCGAATATAAAAAATAGTAACCAAGAAAAAACCGTCGAAATGGCATACAGACACTAACCACCGAAACTCAGAAAAACTAAAATCACCAAGCGCTTGTTTCAGATGTAATTGAATACATTGGGTAAGGGATTTCCCATTTTTAACAAAAAGATGGCATTTATGCAATAAGATCGGTCATAACAGTTCGCACTGTAGGAAAACTCAGAGTAGAAGCCGTATACGTCACACCAGAACTAAGGACATCCTAGATGAAAATCTACGCAAATATGTAACGGTTAACGTTTTCGGCAAGGCTATTAAACTCGAATTAGACATTGGATCGGATCTGTCAATAATAAATCTTACGAAAGCCGACTATGTTAAAAACTAACAGAACGGCGACGGCCGTTAATGGTACAAACATTCATTTTAAAAGTGAATTAATTACAAACGTCACTTTATGGGGCAAAAAAAAACTAAGCTTGCATGTGCTAAAAGATAGTGAGAACTTGTTCGGTTCTGACAGCATGGAGCAATTTCACATCTGGGATCTTCTTATATCCACATTCTGCAAGAAAATAGATACCCGCCCAGCAGTAACGGAGAAACTTATAACTTGTTTTAAAAAAGAATTCACAAACGTATTTACTCCTGGCCTGGGGAGATGTACAAAAATGGCCGCAGCTTTTTAGTTGAAACCTGTGACATAACCGGTGTTTAAAAAGAAACGTAATGTCCCGTTCGCTCACTGAACAAAATAAATCAGGAACTAGACGGATCAGAAAGCGTCGGTATACTGGCTAAAATTGAATATAGTGAGTGGGCTGCTCTGGCAGTTTACGTAAAGAAAAGTTTCAGGCATATTCGCGTTTACGCCGACTTCGCGACCGGACTCAACGGGTCATTAGAAGATTTTCACTATCCATTGCCTAGTCCAGAAGAAGCGTTCACGAAATTAAATGGCGGCCAGTTATTTTCAAAAATCGAACAAAGCGACGCTTATCTACAGGTTCAGGTAAACGACAAAAGCGCTAACCTCCTCTGTATTAACACTCATTGGGGTTTGTACAGATACGAAAGACTCGCGTTTAGTATCCAGGTGGCACCCGCAATATTCCAGCAAGTAATAGATACTATGCTGTCCGGCTTCGATACCGCAATCGCATATATTGATGACATTATCATAGCGAGCAAAAGCAGAGAGGAACATGGAAAACATATCAGACAAGTATTCAGTCGAATACAAAATTATGGATTTAAGATCAAAACAGATAAATGCGAGTTCTTATTAAAAACAATTAAATACCTGGGTCAAATAATCGATAAAGATGGCAGACGCTCAGACCCAGATAGGGCGACCGCTATTAAAGAAATGCCGGCACCAGTAAACATAACTCAATTGCAGAGTTTTTTAAGTCTGGCAAATTATTACAAGGGGTTCATCCCAAATATGCACAAATTGAGCTCACCACAATGAATTGCTGGAAAAGGATAAGGCTTGGGAGGGGGCAGAAGATTGTCAGACATCATTCCAAGAAATAAAAAGAGTCATGACTACAAAACTATTCCTAGCGTATTTCAACCCGCAGTTGGACATAATAGTAGCTAGCGACGCTAGTCAATATGGCGGTGGGGCGTGCATGCTACATCGAATGCCGAATTGCTCGAAACAGCCTATTTCTTTCGCATCACGGACTCTCTTGCCAGCGGAAAAGAATTATTCTCTGACCGAGAAAGAGGCCCTAGGAATTATATTTGCAGTTTCAAAATTCCACCGGTTCTTGTACGGAAGACATTTCTTTCTACGAACCGACCATAAGCCGTTGATATCCATTTTTGGATAAAAAAAGGACTTCCAACATTCACTGCGAACCGACTATTAAGATGGCGAACTATTCTGCTGAACTATAATTTTACAATTCAATTTCTCCCCTCAAAACAACTAGCCCATGCAGACGGTCTATCGAGACTGATTCCTGCCAAAATGGAACCTCTTGAAGATTCAGTAATCGCGGCACAACGTATTAATAGTGATCTAAAAACCATGATAAACAATATTATCCGCGAACTGCCGGTCACACTTCAGAAAATTAAGTCAGAATCCCTAAATGACAATTTCATTCAAACCACGAAGCAGAAATTAGCACTGGGTTACATCAGTTCAGACATTTATTCTGGTTGCAACAAAATACTGTTATACGGTGAAAGGGTTGTCATTCCCCAAACCCTTCATAAAAAGAATTCTCAGAGATTTTCGCATCCAGGAATAAACAGAATGAAAAGCCTAATGAGACATTTTGTTTATTGGCCAGCTATGGACCAAGATATTACTGACATGATGAACAGATGCAAAGGCTGTGCTTTAGCTGCAAAAGCACAACCGATAACATATAACCCGTGGCCTAAGGCTGAACAACAATGGTCGAGGATCCACATCGATTATTCTGAACCTGTGGAGGATTTTTACTACCTGATAGCAAATGACTTACTCTGAATTGCCAGAGGTACTAAGATGAAAAAAAAAAAAAACGACCACGGCAACAACGACAAATTTTTTATTTGAATTGTTTGCTCGGTTTTGGGGTTGGATACTGTCTGGTTAGCGACAACGCTACAGAGTTCACGTTAACAGAGTTTAGAGAATTCCGCGAGACGTATCAAGTCAAGCATATTACGACACCCTAGTACCACGCCAGAAGCAACGCCCAGGCCGAACGCTTCATCGATAAGCTTAAAAGGGCATTAAAACAGGCGTACGGTACACCGACAGAAAAGGCTTTCATCAATTTTTGCAGGTTTACAGAATCACGAGAAATCCGAACAAACCAGATGCGGGATCCCCAGTAGAAATCAAGTTTGGACGGAAAATAAAATCCGTATTTGATAAACTGCTACCCAAACACATAGAACACAACATAACCTCTACAATGCCAACGAAACGGTTTAACAGCGGAGATAACGTGTATTTTAGACATTTTAGAAAAAAAACGTTTCTTTTGGGGAACAGGGCACGATCTTACGAAGAATCGGACATGTTACATAAATCATTCAGGGCCCAAAGTTCCAACATAAGAGGCACCTGAACCAAATCAGGAAACACTTCTACAAGGATAAAGAGGAACCACCGCAGGACGGCAGTGAGGCGATTGAAACTGTGTATGACTGTTTTGATATAGACCCTCCAAATGGGATGTCAGAACCGAGACGCTCCGTCAGAAAGAGGAAGCGCAGAGACACCTTTGTGGTCTGCCCCAAAAGGAAGAGATACTGATTTTCACAACCGATGAAATGAGCATCGGAGGGGGTGCTTCTGGGGACTCACCCTCCAAATTGACTGCTCTATCCATTATATAAACCATAGACCTTTTGATCCCAGGTGTTGGATTAAACACCAGAGCGACCCTCGCCTAGTCGGTGACGTTTACTACTCTTTTCAGTTGTAACCTTTTTACGTTGTTGTTCCAGTAATACATTGTTTAAACTCTATTCCGTTGTTCTGTTATTTTTTTGTGGCTTATTTCAAGCCATAACTGTTTCACAAGAAAATTTTCACATATTTGTAATGGTGTTTTTGTTTTCTTAATTCCATTCGCCCAAAGGAAGTCTCGAAATAAAGACGGAACGTTGATGAATATATAACTCGGTTTGTTTCTTTTGGTTTTATACTATATATTTTATAGTATATTATTTTATTTATTTGTCATTTCATTTAACTTAATATTAAAAGAATAATGATAATTTAAAACATCAGTACTTGAATGGATTTTATTATTTCCTTTTCTCTAAGACTCAGTTTTCGTTTTAGGGATACGTGTATTAGGTGACTCTTTAACTTGGATGGCTCAAACAAAAATACAAAGTTTTAGGAAAAAATATTTTGAGTGGCAATATCTCATGCTATTTTGCAACTTCCTAGGATTATTTTTTTTTACAGTTCTAAAATCGATCTATAAATATATATATATATGTGTGTGTGTGTGTGTGTGTGTGTGTGTGTGTGTGTGTGTGTGTGTGTGTGTGTGTGTGTGAGTTTATTTATTTACGCAGTATTTTTCTCTCAAGCATATTAATTAAGTTAAATCGATGTTTTTGTCTATTAATTATGGTCTTAATCATTTTCAATTTTCGAGTACTTTCCAATCCTTCTGGATATATCGTCAGGGACGGATAAATGTTTGTAAATTTATTTAAAAAATTATCCAATTAAATAAATACACATGGTTTTATATTAAAACCTATCTAGATCTATCGGTCTGTTTATTTATCAATATATATATATAATATAAATAAATATATATATATATATTTATATTATATATATACGCATATATATACAAGCAGAAGTACCCATCGTTGACTGGGTTCAAAAATAAAGTATGATAGGTTATGAAAAGGAGGGGTTGTAAAGAGATAGGTTTTGATACTCAAAAATTTTACCCCAAGAAAAATATGATGAAAGTAAAGATAATTTTCGCGAAAATATATTGTTTTATATCAACATTGTTTCCGTTCGTAGCCAAGAGTGACCAACGAAATGAGGTTTCCTTACAAAGAGAAAATGTTATATATATAATAATATAAATATACAAGAAATAAATGTTACCATAGTCAATAAAAGTTATTTTATGGTAGAAAAGTTCATTGGTTTGTATTTTTAAGTACCGGTATAAAAAAAAAACAATCAAAATGGCAGCGACTTTGAAATGGAGAGCCCCGTTTTCAATTTGAAGGAGGGGCACCTGAGCCTTCTGTGTTAACAATTTAAGAGAGTTTCGTCAACGTAAGGAATATTTGTAAACATTTTATAATGTTTTCCGTTATTTTGTGCTTGAGGAATATTCGATTGCATGTGTAGTTTATATAAAAATTCATTGAAGTAGTTATCGCCTCAAATTTCGTTTTAATTTCGGTTCGTTGAAATTATTTCAAGTAAAGAGCATTAAAAACTATTTCAAAATAACAAAAAATATGAACTGAACTTTTATTAACTATGGTAACATTTATTTCTTGTATATTTATTTTTTCGGGTAGTCGTTTGTTGGCTTTTCTGCTAAACACTCTTACTAAATAATATCGACGAAATATCGAAAAACAAAGAAACAAAATCAGTTGTGAAAAATTATGAAGCTTTACTTACTTTAGTGAAATAACCCGAAACAGCAAAATGAGATATTAAAAAAGTAAAAACGTAATTACTTTAGTTTTTTTTTAAAGCAAAGAATCGATATAAATATGAATAAGAAGAAAATGGCACCCTTTTCAAGCAGACCAGCTTCGTTTCGGTTTTATACTATTGAACGATGTAGTATTGCGCCGTCGGATTCCGGGTTGTACTATTTTAATGTAAAGAAAACGCAGAAAGAGTTGTAATCAACTGAATTCTTTCTAGTACACTTACAAAACAAGCTTGAACAAATATATAAATAAAAATAAAAAGGTTATGCAAATGTTTTTAAAAAGGCACGTAATCGCGTGAGCAGGATGTTTTCCTTCTTTTGACACGATAACAAGTAACGTTCTTATTTTTTATTATTTATCTATTTATCTATTTTCGAAAGAGTGCCACGTGGAAGTAGAGAAGGAAAAGAACAGAGTCATGCAAAATTTGTGTCGACAATTGTCTAAAGTTCCGACATTTTTTTTTGGGGGGGGGGGCTTTAACTTTAATAAGAACGTCAATTTATGAGGTGAATTTATTCGAAACAATATGATTCAACTCAAAAAAATAAATAAAAGCTAACGTGAATTAAGATTAAAGTTAAGGTGTTATTGTGAACCCTCACCCCTTTTAAAAAACTTGTTAAACTTTGTGACATATTTCCATTCTATGGAGGTCAGACGCGAACGAACGCCCAATAATTTTATTATACCATATTTCTTCAAACTGAAACATAATTATCGAAGTATACTTACGTTTGCTTGTATGCTGTTTTGTACATATGTATGTATATGTACTTATGTATATGCACTTATGTATATGCACTTATGTATATGTACTTATGTATATGCACTTATGTATATGTACTTATGTATATGTACTTATGTATATGCACTTATGTATATGCATTTATATGCAGATTTTGATTTATGCGTTACTGTGGCTTCCCGCTAATTCAATCTAGCTATCGCTTTATTCTCTTTAACCTTTAAAAATATATCAGAACTTTAAATACACTTTTCAATCTATTAGATGGATACATGTTCATAATAAGCTTATAGCCCATATATTAGAAGCAATTTTCATTATGACTTCCCATCCATTTTATAATTAGCTTCAATCCTACGACTCCTGCTCATAACTTCATCATAACGTCATTACTTGTCTAGTTTAATTTAACCCCCGTTTTCTGCCTTAAATTTTGTATTACTATCACCTCATTTTGTCTGGGTCAATGTCAAAATAGCCCAACCACCGCTGATCGTTATTTTTAGCTTCAAATCAACCTCGGCAGCCTCCATTTCTTCATTTTCCCAACAATTTATCTTTCTTTTCATAATAACATCTCGGACTAAATTTTTCTCCTTGTACCCATTTGGGAATTATTTCACAGAATTCTGTATTTTGGATGACCTCGAAACATCTTCCATTTTGGGTTTTACCGTCCTTGGATCTTCCACTCGTCATTCGAGCATCCATTCACGTAAAATCATTTTTCTTTTTTCCCCATTTCCTCAGCTTCACAGTTTTTTTACTTTCACGCAAGTATGTTCTACAGCTTACTTACAGTTTCATTATATACTTTGCAAGCCAAATCTGATTTCGCATTTTGCTAACCCATCTCTGATGAGAAGGAATGTATTCCTTTTTAAACTCTGCAGAGTTAGGACAACCCACTTCATTTGTGATTCCTTTTTGAAAATTAAATGTGTTTATAACTCTTGCTAAAGTGTTTATCAACATATTTTATTATTTTTATTTTATTTTTTACATTTTCACCCAAACAAGGCACATTGCCACCTTGGTGTAGGGGGCTACTATCAGGAGCAGCAACTACTAGGGCTTTGGGATTTGGGCAGCAAGATGTCGGTTCATGTTACACTTGAACTTCTGCATTTCAGTATAGTTGGGGAAGCAGGGACCTGGAATGGAATTCCAGAGTCTAGCGGTTTTGGAGAAGAAACTAATGGAGTAGAAAGATCTTTTACATCTAGGGATCTCTACTGCGTGGGGGTGGGATTTAGCTGCCTGTCGGGTTTGTCGAGGGTGTCTACGTCGTGGGGGCACAGGTGTCTGCAGTTCGTCAGAGCATTCGCCACTAAAATATTTGTAGAACAGGCAGAGGTTTCGTCGATGGGACAGAGGCTGAAGCTTAGATGCCAGTTCACGGCCTATCAGATTGGCGACTCTCTTTAGAACCTTGTCTAGGAGAGAGAGACTAGCAGCAGATGGGCCAGCCCAAATGTGACAGCAATAATCTATACATGGGTGAATGGTGGCCTTATAGAGATACAGGATACTTTCAGGTGTCAGTAGTTTTCTAGCACGGTAGAGAGAGCCTACCTTCTTCGCAGCGGCCCTGGCAATATTTTCAATGTAATTGTTCAACTCATGTTTCCTGTGAACGTTAGGGCAAGCAGTTTGAAAGATGTACTCTCAGATAAAGAGTCACTGGGCATTGCTATTAGTGGCAGAGAAGGTTTCTTGTAATTATTGAAGGAAACCAGTTTAGTCCTGGCAGCATTGAATGTGACCATCCATTTCTGTCCCCATTCCACTGCAGATTGGAGGTCATCCTCTAGTGTTTTTGCCATTTCTTTAGTTATGTGTTCATTTGCTTTCCTATCATGCCCGTTATAGAGTGTGGTGTCATCAGCATATATACCCGTCTCAGAGGCAGTTTTGTCGGGGAGGTCATTAATAAATATTAGGAACAATAGAGGTCCAAGGATACACCCCTGAGGCACTCCCGCATTTATATCATATTGTTTAGATGTACGACCGTCGAGGACAACCTGGATTTTTCTCTTATCTAGGAAGGATTTAATTATGTTAAGTATTCTACCAGTGATACCGTATGATCTAATTTTCCTGAGGAGACCCTCATGCCATACCCTGTCAAAAGCCTTAGATATATCTAGAGCTACCGCTCTGCCCTCCCCCGCGTTGTCCAGTAAATGGTATATACGTTCAGAGATTACAGTCAGGATGTCTGCTGTGGAATGGGCTTGTCTAAATTCATATTGTTTGTCAGTCAGAAGTTTAGCATCTGTAAGGTGACGGACTAGAGCATGGTTAATTATGATCTCAAATATTTGGGCGAAAAGTGGGAGGAGGCTAATGGGGTGATAATGTGATGGGTCAGTTCTTTCGCCAGAATTCTTTAATACTGGTACCACAGAAGCAATTTTCCAACAGCCCGGAAAGCATGCTTCATTAAGGCATTTGTTGTAGAGTTTAGAGAGAACTGGAGCTACTTCGGCTGAGCACTTTTTTAATAGCACAGCTGGGATGAGCTCGGGTCAACATGCCTTTGAAGTATCAAGGTTTTTTATGATAGCATGCACCTGAGTAGGGGTGATTTTTAGATCGTCTAGCGTGCCGTCTGTCCGCATAGGAAAGTCAGGCAGGGGGTGGTTGGAAGGATCCAGTGTGGAGTTTGAGGCAAACCGGCTGGCAAGCATATTAACCTTGTCGGTTGCTGAGCAAACAACCTCATGATTGTTGGTTAGTGGGGGAATTGTTGATTGCCCATTATTTACTACAATGTTGTAGATTTTCCAGAAGTCACGCGTTCCTAATTTTTGTGCTTCGATGCGTTTTTTAGTGGTTTCAGTAAATTCCCTCTTAGCTGTCACTATTTCTTTCTTAACGTTACTTCTAGCTTCTATATACTTCTGTCTGTTTGAACTGGACTTATGTCGGTTAAATATGCGGTATGCATGCTGCCTTTGAGCAATGGCAGTTGCGCTAGTAGAAGTAAACCATTGGGGAGAGTGGGGCTTACTATAAAATTTCCGAATGGGAACATGTGCGTCAATTGCAGTTTTGAACAATTCAGTGGTCTCATTTGCGCAATGTTCCGCAGGAAGAGAAAAGATATTTCCCCATGGGGCATATCTGATAAGATCTCTGACGGCTTCCCAGTCAGCCTTTCTTTAATATCTCGTTGTTTTGAACACGGGCTCTTCGGTTTTGGGTCTAGAGTTTAGGGCGATTTCGACCATTATCACTGCATGATCAGCGTTCCCGAGTGGGCTGTCAGCATTTGTTATACAATCCTCGGGAACTGATGTCAGAAACAGATCTAGAAGTGATGCGTGTTGTTCTTGCTGGTCAGGCGAAAGGGTTGGAAACGTAACTATTTGTGATAGGGAGTGAGATCTAGCGAAGCTATGTGTTGAGCTGTCCGCTGCATCTGTGTGAGTAGAGAATCCAAGCCAGTTTTTGTGGTGAACATTAAAGTCACCAAATACATGCACTTGTGCGCTAGTGTCGAGGGAGAGTGCTGTGTCTATGCTGTCAGAGACTTTGTTTATTATGGTGCAGCCCTGGGTTGAGGGAGAGCGGTAGAGAAAATAAAAGTAGCTAATGTTATGTTGTATGTTTAGTCTAAAGCACATACAGGCTTGATCGTCCGTTTCTGGGTTTGTTTCTCTAGTCAGGGGGGGGGTTACAAATGTAGATATCAAGTCCGTGCATATGTCTGTCAGAGTCCCTACGGCTGAGTGGGAGATAGCCAGGCATGTTAAAGTAGTTAGAAGAGATGGAGGTGTGTAGGCTAGTGTCCTTTAGTGCTAAGATATCCGGGGTATTTGTTAGGAGAAATGCTTCTTTGTTCTTATATATATATATATATATATATATATATATATATATATATATATATATATATATATATGTATATATATATGTATATATATATATATATACATATATATATATATATATATATATATATACTATATACATATATATATATATAACCCATAGGTAAAGGTTTAGCAAAAGGAGTCCTAGTAGCTTCATGACTGCGTTTGAACTCTCCCGACCAGAAGGAATTGTCATCCTGCACTTATGATTGCGTAAGCATGAAACACTAGTCTCTATAGGTATAAAAGAATAATTATTTAATCATGATTTATATATATACATACATACATACATACATATATATATATATATATATATATATATATACATGCATATATATATAGAGAGAGAGAGAAAAAGAGAGAGAGGGGGAGAGTATAAGTGAAAACACATGTATGTATTCTTGTGTAATTTATCTTGTATATATAAATAAACAGCCAATGGAAGATTATTTTTATTGTGTACAAAAGCATGAGAGACAAGTTTCCAGATAAATATGTACGTCCATACTTCGTTAAACAATGAAAATGATTTCTTTAAATCACTATTGAATATCATCTTTCATCTATTTCATTTATTTTATTTTGTTTTCGACTTTTTATCACGACCAAGTGTTTCATTCTTATCGTATTTATTGTCAAGTTGGTGATTTTTGTTCATGACTTCATTTTGATTTTTCTTTTCTCTTTTTTCGTTCTTTCCTTCTTTTTTCATTTTATTCTTTATCTATTTCTTTCTATTTTTATTTCGATTCTTCCTCTTACCTGTCCATTTTTCTGTTCATTATATTCTCTTTCTATACTTTTTTATTAGTTTGCTATTTATTTTCTTTCTTTTTTATCGTTATGTTCTTTTCATTTTTGCGTTCTTTTCCATTATATTTCCCTACGTTTTCTCTACATTCTTTTCCTTTGATCATTTTTTTCCTTTTTTTTTACTTTCAAGCTTTCTAATATGCGTAACATTTGTTGAAACTAAATTTTCACTTTTCTCCTATCTTTCTACGTCATTTTCTTTCTATCCTTATCCAAATAAAGTTTGTTTTTTTTTTGCTTATATGTTGCTTTCCTGTTTACTGCATTTTTCAAATATACTAAATATTTTTTTGACTTCATTTTCACCAGCTTTTTTTTTTTATTTTTCTTGGTTCATTTTTTTTTTCATTCTTTTCTAGCGTATCAGCCTTTATTTTGTTTCGTCGGGTTTTCGCGTTGTTATGCTTTGTTGTTTATAAATTGATTCCCGCAGGTTTCAATAACTTCTAATTTTTTATAAGATAAAAAACCGTACGTATTGCCTTTCATTAACATTCTTTGCAAGATTCATTTCTTTTCGCTTCGTGACGGTTTTCAAGGATTCTGTGGTTCTCTTTTTGAATTGTAAACATCTACAATGAAAAATACAAAACGATATTAAAATTTCTTCTCACGTTTTTGTTGTATGCCTTTAAAAAGAATAAAAATGTTTGTAGGCGATACATTTTACTTCTCTCCTTTTCTCTCTTTCTCTTTATCTTCCTACTCTATGCCTGTCTGTCTCTATCTAGCTAGCTAGCAAGTTATCTCCTGCTCTCTCTCTCTCTCTCTTGCTCTCTCTTTCTCTACATATATATGTATATATGAGGAGATCAAAGAAGTATTGAAGAACACTTTAAATGGAGCTTTATCGATATAATAAAAAAATTAGGCTTCGAAATATATGGCATAAAAGGCTTCAATAACCTTCAACACCTTTGAATGTATTCCCTTGTTTGAATTGATGAATAAATCTTGATGCAACACTATATATTTTCCTGTATATATATATATATGTGTGTGTGTGTGTGTGTGTGTGTGTGTGTGTGTGTGTGTGTGTGTGTGTGTAAAGACCAAATTTAAACTTGTTCGAAAACATTCTTTATTTTAGATTGTGAAATTAAAAAATAAAAATGAATGCGTCAGCTGACCGGTTTCGAAGCTCGCTCAACACAGCTAAAATCGAGCTTGATTACGTTTTAAAAAGAAAAGGGGGTACAATGCATCTCGAGATGAAAAAGTAGGGGGGAATATATGTATTTAAAAAAGGAGGGGGATGAATTAATTATTAAATTGAAACTAGATTAAGCCCTAAGAAAGTTTCTTTTTGTTTGCAAAGAGAAGGTCTCAGAGTCTTAATATATATAGTTTCTAGAATTTTGAGATGGTAAAGAGAGTGCGACTTGCTAAGGATGGAAAAAAAGTCCGCACTAAAATTCGAAGCGCAAATACGATTATTTATAAGGTGCTCTCCTATAGATGAGCCATGGGTATTGTTCAAAACGTCCGAAGGTAGGTAGTTTCCATTTCGAATTTTGGATGGAACATGTTGTTTTACCCTATTATCTAATCTTTGAGACGTTCACCCGACGTAGCGCCCATCGCAGCTACATTTAAATAAATTAAATAATAGAATTGTTATGGTGGGGTGGGGGAAGAACGTCTTTACAAATTGAAGACAAAATGGGTTTACAAGAAAAAACAACACGGGTATTTGATGCAAAGTAACATTGTTGTACGACAGAAGAAATTTGCTTGGCAAATCTTTCACTAATATTTCCTAGCCAAGGTAGGCGTAGGTAGATAGGGCATTTGTCGACAGATGCTTGTTTAATTTTATTAAAATTAGAAATTTTATTTCTAATTGTAGATTCCACGATTTGCAATGGAAACCCATTATTGCAAAGAGTCTTGATAATAAATTTGACTTCATCATTTAATTTGTTAACTGAACATATCATACAAGCTCTATGGATAAGGGTGTTGATAAGATTATATTTTTGTTTGCTGGGGCAAAAAGAGTCCCAACGTGTGTAAAGACCAGTGTATGTAGGTTTACGGTAGATCGACGTCAAGAAAACGGAAGGTGTTTTACAAACCAGTACATCTAGAAAAGGAAGGGAAGAATTACTTTCCTTTTCTATAGTAAATTTTAGAACTGGGTGAATATTATTAACGGATGCAAAAAAGGTATCTGCTTCCGTTTCATTCTTGAACAGACAAAAATTGTCGTCAACATAACGAAAATAAATATCTGGTTTTTGAAAGCCAGATAAAAGACTCTTTTCGTGGAAACCTACGAAAATATTTGCCAGAGCTGGCCCCAGGGGAGAACCCATCGAAACACCATCTATCTGCCTGTACATAATGTTATTAAAACTGAATTCGACCGACATGGTGGCGAATTCCATAAGTTCTACAAAAATATTCTCAGGAATAGGGGGAGTTGGGAGCTGACTGAGATAAAGGGTATAGGTACATATATCAATAGTCTCTGAGAGTGGAACGCAGGTAAATAGGCTTTCAATATCAAAAGAACACATACATTTGTCAGTCTGAGTATAAATTTAGCAACAACAAAAAAGAATCTTTAATGCAGAAAGAACTATACTCTTCCAAAACTGGTTATACAATATTAGTAAGCCATTTGGCTACTTTATGTTGGCCGGAACCTATCATGGATAATATCGGTCTTAAAGGTACCCCACTCTTATGAGTTTTAGGTAAACCATAGAGACGAGGGCGTAATGAACCAGTCGGTCTGATTAAATCAGAAATGGAGTAAGAAAGAGCTCCACTCTTCACCCATTTAACCAGACGTCTTTGGAATCTAGATTCAATAGATACAGTAGAGTCATGTGTCTCTATGGGACCTAGCTGTACAAATTTAGAGGTGTCATTGAGAATTGTCATCATTTTATTGACATAATCCTGGTGGTCAAGTATAACAACACCAAAGCCTTTGTCCGGTTTAGTGATAGAAAGAGATTTATTCTGGCGTAGTGTTTTGATAACACGGAAATGTTCATTTCGCCATTTGGATTCACTAAACGAGACTGGTGTACCTGCATATGAATAAGCAATATCATTCAATTTCGCCTTAAGGTCACTAACCTTACTGTCGGAAACAGGGGAAAGTCTTGCTAATTGAGCAAAAAAGACTTCGAATTCAGAATAAATCTCTTCACGTTTGGGGTTAGAAGGGGAATGTAGAAGTCCAACCCATGTGAAAGTATATTCAATTCGAGTTGGGACAATTGCGAGGAAGAGATATTAAAGACGTTTCTAGAAATATCCGGGCTAGTCGAGCAACCAAATTTTTTAAATATTAAATGTTGCAATTTATTCTGGTGTTTTGACTTCAACCTGGAAAGGCTGCGTTCGTGTATTCTTGCAACATAACGAATAAATCGTATTTTATCAAACAAGGATAAACTGCCTACATAATTTCTCCATAATTCAGAATACTTCCTTCTCAAGTACGTCAGATCGCAAGAAAGTTTAGATAAAAAATTAGAGATAAATGCATCTTCATTCTTTTGTCCAGGATGTAAATTAGCTCTTTTTATTTTGAACAAAATAAAAGAGGGCCAGACTTTATTGCTCTGGCACATATATAAAAAGGATTGGTTAGTCTGCATAGTTCTTATTTTACTCCTAATTTTACACAATGAATTTAATCAATTGATTAATTCAAGTGAGTACCTAGTCTTAAGATATTTAAATATTTTTTGCGGGTTACAAAATTTTATTATGGCTATGTAAAGACAAAATTTACCACCTCAAAATTCTAGAAACTATATATATTAAGACTCTAAGACCTTTTCTTTGCGAACAAAAAGAAAATCTCTTAGGGCTTAATCTAGTTTCTGTTTAATAATTAACCGCCACTTTTTTATACATATATTCCCTCCTACCTTTTCATCTCCGATTCATTTTTCTTTTCTTTTTAAAACGTAAGTGTTGAGCGAGCTTCGAAACCGGTCAGCTGGCGCATTCATTTTTAATTTTAATTTCACAATCTAAAATAATGCTTTCGAACAAGTTTAAATTTGGTCTTTACATAACCATAATAAATTTTTGTACATCGCAAATAAATATATATATATATATATATATATATATATATATATATATATATATATATATATATATATATATATGTACTAGACTACCCGTGGCCAGTATGTTATATTAGCTATGGAATTAATGTATGAGCGTGACACTTGTGACGTAAAGAAAATAGTTTTGTGACATAACAGAAACATTTCTATGAAAGTATATTAAAATGAAAAAAGAATATAGATAGATTTCTATGAATCGTTCTGTTTATAATTGTTTATTTTTGAAAAAACATAACAGCAGAGACGTTGTGAACTTGTTTATGCCAAAAAAATAATTTTAAGCCAAGGAAAATGTCAAATTGATAAATGGTAGTCACATTTAATTCGCATAGATCAGCAGCGATACCACCAGTGATCCATCGAGACAAGACATACACATTTCTATAATTTCTTGTAAAGTGAACTTAAAGTTTTCTAAAAAAAAGAAAAGATCCTTTTTCATAGATGTCTTCTGACTCTAATTAATTTTGGACCGAAAAATCTTTGTGTCACGATACATTATGAAAGGCATCTCCTAATGACAAACACTACATTGCATCGCAGATGCAAGTATTTTTCGTTCTTTGAGGAAATTATGAGAAGAATCAAAGTCCACTTAAATAGTTGCATAAGCATTTTTTATTATAAATGTACAAAAATAAAACTGAATTTAAAATGAAATAAAATAACAAATTTAAATAAAATAAAACATAAATTTAAAATGAATAAAAATAAAAATAAATTAAAATGAATTAAAATAAATTTAAAATGAAATAAAATAACAAATTTTAATGAAATAAAACATAAATTTAAAATGAATAAAAATAAAAATAAATTAAAATGAATTAAAATAAATTTAAGATGAAATAAAATAAAATAAAAACAAGCACAATATAAAAGTATGAATAAAAAAAAGGTCAAAACAGAAACCACGATCGATTAATTTGGATTTTAAAATCAATTTAGCATTTTGGGGGCTTTTTAATTTTTTTTTTTTTGCCTAAATAGACCAATGTTTGCGCAGGGTCCACACTCGTCATCACGTATCCAGATACCAAAATATTTAAAGTTAAATTCAAATTTTCATATATCTTTTAATTTAAACGCGAAAAAAACAAACAATTTAGACGCTAAAAACGTATACAGTAAAACAATACGTTTTATTGTCGCATTGATTATGTACGCATGCGCAACCCGAAGTCATAAACCAGATGTTGGGTTACAACACCCGTTATAAGGTCATTTGAGTTATATATATATATATATATATATATATATATATATATATATATATATATATATGTATGTATATACAGGGTGACCAAAAAAAAAAAGCTAAATGGAGACCATCTAGAACATATGCTGTAGAACGGAGAAAAAAAGGCCAAAGTGTTTTGATGTGATGTTTTGGATATAGTAAACTAGTTATGACCAAAGTTTCATTTTATTCGGAGTAAACACTAAGAAACTGAGCATAATTAGAGTTGGGGCCCGTTTTTTTGTTTTGGATCACCCTGTATAAGGCCTGTTGAATGTTTTTGAAGTTGATACAATTGATTTCAGCACAGTTAGGAGATGGGTTCGTCGATTTCAGAGGATGACGACCTGCACCCCGGACTTTTACGACTGAAGCATCAAAAAAGGCTGGAAAAAGTGCATGGAGTATTCTGGTGACTTTGTAGAAAAACTAATTCTAAAGCAAAAAAGGTCGCTCGTTTTAATGGTATCACCCCCGTCTTTGAAACTTTTCAACACTTTTGTTTTTGAGTTAGAAAATAAGACGTCTTACTTTTAGAACGACCCTCATAATTTACGTACGTCTTCGTATAAACATACATATGCAATTAGAGGAGCGTGCTGACAAAAGGTTACTTTTTCTTTAAATGTTCATAGAAACGTTACGAAATAGTAGTAAGTGGTTGACAAAACATAAATGGCGGGAAATACATAGATATCTAAAAGTGCGATTGGTGAAAGGTTTAGTTAATTATTAATTGCAACTAAAATGCTTATTTAAGGGCGTATTTAGTGATTTTAGGAGACAGACTTATGGAAATAATCTTTGCTAAACGGACATCCACTATACAATTACACACACACAACACTATATCAATATATATATATATATATATATATATATATATATATATATATATATATATATATATATATAAAGAGAGAGATAAATGGTTTGAAAAATGTTCAATCTTTAAAAATATAAAAAAAAACAAATTGTTAGTTCAAGAACGCATTGCTTGTATGTTAATTAAGCTTTTGACATCGAAGCAGTATTTTATTTATTTATTTTTTTTATTAATCAATTCTCACCTCAAACAAGGCACAGTGCCACTTTTAAGTAGAGGGATACTATCGTGGACATAATTTGCAGTGGCATTATGAAGGGAGATGAGTACCAGGATGTTTGTACACATTACACTTGAACTTCTGCATATCATACATTTGGGAAAGCAGAATCCTGGAAGGGAGTTCCACAGACTTGCAGTTCTGGGGAAGAAACTGTTGGCGTAAAAGGCTTTCTTACAACTAGGGATCTCTACTGTAAAGGGGTGGGATTTAGTTGCTTGTCGGGTTTGTCGGGGGTAGTCACGCCGAGGAGGTACAAATGCTTGTAGTTCGTCAGAGCATTCACCATTAAAGTATTTGTAGAATAGGCAGAGGGATGCAATATATCGCCGATGGGACAGAGGCTGAAACTTAGATGACAGTTCAGGACCTATCAGGTTGGCGACTCTCTTTTGAACCCTGTCCATCAGTGAGAGACAAGCAGCAGATGTACCAGCCCAAATGTGACAACAGTGCTCAATACATTGGCGAATGGTGGCTTTATAGAGGTACAGGATACTTTCAGGCGTAACTAATTTTCTAATACGGTAGAGAGAGCCCACCTTCTTTGCAGCAGCCTTGGTAATGCTCTCGATGTATCTATTACAGTTCATATTCCCTGTAAACGTTAGGCCGAGCAGTTTAAAAGAAATACCTTCAGGTTATGTGTTCTTGGCCATTGCTATTGGTGAGAGAGAAGGTTTCTTGTAGTTATTGAAGGTGACAAGGTTGGTCTTGGAAGCATTGAATGTGATCATCCATTTTTGTCCCTATTCCTCTACAGATTGGAGGTCATCCTTTAGTGTTTCTACCATTTCCTCATTTGTTTTCCCCTTCTACCTGTTATAGACAGTGGTGTCATTGGCAAATATACCCATCTCCGAAACAATTTTATGAATATCAGGAATAATAAAGGTTCAAGGATAGACTCCTGAGGTACTCCCGCATTTATATCATATTGTTTTGATGTACGACCATCAAGGACAACTTGCATTTTTCTCTTACTTAAGAAGGATTTAATTACATTATGTATTCTTCCAGTGATACCATATGATCTAATTTTCCTTAGAAAACCATCGTGCCATACCCTGTCAAAAGCCTTAGATATATCAAAGGCTACCGCTTTACCATCCCTGTTTTGTCGAGTGAACGGTATATACGTTCAGAGACAACAATTAAGATGTCTGCTGTTGAACGGGTTTGCTTAAATCCATATTGTTTGTCGGTTAGGAGTTTAGCAGCTGTTAGGTGTTGGACTAGGGCTTGATTTACTAAGGACTAAAATATTTTGGTGAAAAGCGGGGCAATAATTTAGTGGGGCAGTTTTTTCACCAGTATTGTTGAAGACTGGTGCCACAAAAGCGTTTTCCAGCAGTCGGGAAAGCAAGATTCGTTAAGGCATTTATTGTGTAAGTTTGGAGAGAAATGGAGCAACCTCAACAGAGCATTTTTTAATAGCACAGCCGGATGAGATCGGGTCCACATGATTTTGAGGTATCTAGGTTTTTATGATACTATGTACCTGAGAGGGTGTGATTTTCAAATCGTTTAGTGTGGCGTCTGTCCGCAAAGGAAAGTCGGGGAGGGAGTGGTGTGCCGGGTCCAGTGTGGAGTGAGGCAAACTGACTGGCAAGCAGATTAGCCTTATCGGTTGCCGTGCAAGCAACCTCATGATTGTTTGATAGTGGGGGGAATCGTTGACTGACCATTATTTACTATACTGTTGTAGATTTTCCAGAAATCCCAGGTTCCTAATTTCTGTGCTTCGATGCGTTTTCTGGTGGTTTCAGTGTAATCTGTCGTAGCTGTCGCTATTACTCTCTTACAATTACTTCTAGCTTCTATATACTTCTGTCTGTTTGAACTGGACTTATGTCGGTTAAATCTTAGATATATCTAGACCTACCGCTCTGCCCTCCCCCGCTTTGTCCAGTGAATGGTATATACGTTCAGAGATTACAGTTAGGATGTCTGCTGTGGAATGGGCTTGTCTAAATGCATATTGTTTGTCAGTCAGAAGTTTAGCATCTGTAAGGTGATGGACAAGAGCATGGTTAATTATGGTCTCAAATATTTGAGAGAAAAGTGGGAGGAAATGGGGCGATGTGATGGGTCAGTTCTTTCGCCAGAATTCTTGAATACTGGTCCCACAGAAGCAGTTTTCCAACAGCCCGGAAAGCAAGCTTCATTAAGGCATTTGTTGTAGAGTTTGGAGAGAACTGGAGCTACTTCGGTTGAGCACTTTTTTAATAGCACAGCTGGGATGAGCTCGGGTCAACATGCTTTTTAAGGAGCAAGTTTTTTTTATGATAGCATGCACCTGAGTAAGAGTGATTTTTAGACCGTCTAGCGAGGCGTCTGTCCGCAAAGGAAAGTCAGGCAGGGGGTGGTTGGAAAGGTCCAGTGTGGAGTTTGAGGCAAACCGGCTGGCAAGCATATTAGCCTTGTCGGTTGCTGAGCAGACAACCTCGTGATTGTTGGTTAGTGGGGGAATTGTTGATTGCCCATTATTTACTACAATGTTGTAGATTTTCCAGAAGTCACGCGTTCCTAATTTTTGTGCTTCGATGCGTTTTTTAGTGGTTTCAGTAAATTCCCTCTTAGCTGTCACTATTTCTTTCTTAACGTTACTTCTAGCTTCTATATACCTCGGTCTGTTTGAACTGGACTTATATCGGTTAAATATGCGGTATACATGCTGCCTTTGAGCAATGGCAGCTGCACAATCAGAAATAAACCATTGGGGAGAGTGGAGTTTGATATAGAGTTTCTGTGTTAGAACATGTGCGTCAATTGCAGTTTTGAACCATTCAGTTGTCCCATTTGCACACTGTTCCCCTGGAAGAGAAAGGATATTTCGCCATGGGGCATTTCTGGGGAGTTCCCTGGTGGCTCCAAGTCAGCCTTTTTGTAATACCTCGTTGTTTTGAGTATGGGTCTTCAGTTTTAGGGCGAGAATTTAGGGTGATTTCTACCATTATCACAGAATGATCAGCATTCCCGAGTGGGCTGTGGGCATTTGTTGTACAACATCTGTTGTCAGAAATAGATCTAGAAGTGAAGCATGTTTGTCTTGCTGGTCTGGGAAACGTGTCGGAAATGTAACCAACTGAGATAGGGAATGAGATATAGAGAAGCTATGTGTTGTACTACCATCTACGTCTGTGTAATAAGAGAATCCAAGCCAGTTACTGTGGTGGACATTGAAGTCACCAAATACATGTACTTGTGCGCTAGTATCAAGGGAGAATGCTATATCTATGCTGTCAGAGACTTTGTTTATTAGGGTAGAGTCCTGGGTTGAGGAAGCGCGGTAGAGAAAATACAAGTAGCTAATATTATGTTGCATAATTAGTCTGAAGTACATAAAGGCATGGTCGTCGGATTCTAGTTTTATTTCTCTAGTCAGGGTGAGCGTGTTACGAATATAGATTCCAAGCCCATGCATATGTCTGTCTGAGTCCTTACAGCAGAGTAGGAGATAACCAGACATGTTAAAGTGGTTAGAAGGAATAGAGGAGTGTAGGTTGGTTTCACTTAATGCTGAGATATCCGGGGTGTTTACAAGGAGAAATGATTCAACATATTCTAAATTAGTTCTGAGCCCGCGGATATTTGTAAATGCAACCCTCAAGGGAGGAGGCAGGTTCCTCTCAGCTAAGTGTTAGAACGAAAATTTAAGGTAAATTCAAAGTGATATAAGGAATTAAATGGGGATTTAGATATACGATCACTGGATGTTGAGTGCTCGGGAGAAATTTTTGTATCTATTCAGACGAATGTCTTAGTGATATAAGATTTGAGAAATTTGAGGATACTATAAGTAAGTCGTGAGCTGATGAGGATCCAGTATAGGCGATTTGTTATAGATAGCAAGGTAGTTATAGTTTAGTACGTACGAATAGTACATATTAAGTATACTGCTTAAGTTCTACCCTCTATCGTAAAAGGAAATCCGTTTGTAATGCAATTGGCTAATTTGATAAGAAAAGTAGCGTGTAAGGCATTAGACAGAGCTTCTCTCATTTTTTAACGATATCAGTTTACAAACAATTGTACAAATTGATGAATTGCTGACTAAGACATAGGAGCCCATCCTCCTGGTGTTTCGATGAAGTAACGGATCAAAAGGATAGGCTTTAAACCTAGGAAAACACACAGCCGGAGTAGGTGTCCGCAGCGTGCGAGGGGCAGTCACTTAGATTTCTTATTTATTTAATTCATTTTCTCTATTTTTTGCGCCTTTCCATGGCTGATTATATTAAGTATCATACTCAAATAAAGGTTTTCTGTCATCTAAATAAGCTAGCATAAACTGGAGGGATCCTCCCTCTACACATCAATGAATCATGGTAAAATTTAGACAGGAAATTGTTTTTAAAAAAGTGAAGTAAGATTGGTTAAAATGTGTCTGAGAAATAACAAAAAATAAAATAAAACTGTACAGAATAGTATATACACACACGAGAAAATAGGGTTGAATTTAGCTTGACTTTTAAGCTTAAGATTCTCTCTCTCTCTCTCTCTCTCTCTCTCTCTCTCTCTATATATATATATATATATATATATATATATATATATATATATATATATATATATATATACATTATGTATATATAATATTTGAGTGGGTTACAGGTGCAAGGAAGGATTCTTTAAATGTAGACCTATCAAGATGTGCGACGCCTAACAAGTACGTTGAAACTTAAGCATATGGAGATACTTGTAGACAAGACAAAGCAATATATTATTATATATAGATTAATTTGTCAATTCAATAAAAAAAAAACATTAATATGAGACATTCTTTAAATGTAGACCTATCAAGATGTGCGACGCCTAACAAGTACGTTGAAACTTAAGCATATGGAGATACTTGTAGACAAGACAAAGCAATATATTATTATATATAGATTAATTTGTCAATTCAATAAAAAAAAAACATTAATATGAGACATTCTTTAAATGTAGACCTATCAAGATGTGCGACGCCCAACAAGTACGTTGAAACTTAAGCATATGGAGATACTTGTAGAAAAGACAAAGCAATATATTATTATATATAGATTAATTTGTCAATTCAATAAAAAAAAACATTAATATGAGACATTCTTTAAATGTAGACCTATCAAGATGTGCGACGCCTAACAAGTACGTTGAAACTTAAGCATATGGAGATACTTGTAGAAAAGACAAAGCAATATATTATTATATATAGATTAATTTGTCAATTCAATAAAAAAAAACATTAATATGAGACATTCTTTAAATGTAGACCTATCAAGATGTGCGACGCCTAACAAGTACGTTGAAACTTAAGCATATGGAGATACTTGTAGAAAAGACAAAGCAATATATTATTATATATAGATTAATTTGTCAATTACATAAAAAAACATTAATATGAGACATTCTTTAAATGTAGACCTATCAAGATGTGCGACGCCTAACAAGTACGTTGAAACTTAAGCATATGGAGATACTTGTAGACAAGACAAAGCAATATATTATTATATATAGATTAATTTGTCAATTCAATAAAAAAAAACATTAATATGAGACATTCTTTAAATGTAGACCTATCAAGATGTGCGACGCCTAACAAGTACGTTGAAACTTAAGCATATGGAGATACTTGTAGACAAGACAAAGCAATATATTATTATATATAGATTAATTTGTCAATTCAATAAGAAAAAACATTAATATGAGACATTCTTTAAATGTCCTTTATATCTAGGCATTTCGAAGCCTAATGCCTCTCATCAGAAGAGGCAGGAGGAAGGTAAGTTGCATACAATGTAATGCGACATCTAACTAAAGTTACAATTCAGATTGGGATATTAAAATAGTTGCTATATATGATTGTTCTTTCTCCTTCCCAACCTTAGAAATATTATAACAAGTAAGACTTTTCTCCCCCTCCACATTAAAGTTGTTTTGTTGTGTGTCATTTATTTTTTTACAATGTGCAAAAACCTGATTAATTTCTATTTTAGTTACTAGAATTATTTAGAGTGCAGTCGACGTCAGCATAATGCACACACAACTTTTTGGATTAAATTATATTTCACTAAAACAAACAAAAAAAGACATTAACAGTATTATGCAAAAAATTAAGGCAAGTTTTATACCTGATTACTTAAAACTAGGTCGGAAAATATAGATGCCATCTTAAAAATGGACCAAGAAAAGGTTATGGAAAAACATAAATGAAGTTCAAAGCTACCTTTCTTTCATTACAGAATATGAACTTAAGTTATACATTTTTCTCTCGTCAGCTTTTTTATTGATTGTTTTTAAAGATAGCGACTATTTTTCTGCCCGAGCTTATATTTCAGCGTTTCACGTTCACACAAAACTTACTATTAGTTAGTAGTGCTAATATTTTTTTATACTAATATAGAACGATTACTCTTAGTAGCGGTTTCAGATCTTGACATCATCAATAGTTATTTATAAAAAAATAAAGAGTTCCCTATTATATTTTACGTAAGATAGTTGGTAGAGCAATTACGAGGAGCGTGCAATAAGTAATGCCTCTGATCCACTTCCCATAGCAGTAGAGCAACAAAACTTGGCACAGTTATTAGTCTTTCTCTACATAGGAACCGCCCAGAGTTATGCATTTCTCCCATCGAGTGATGCAACTCTGGAGACCGTTTTTGTAGAACACACCAGGTTGGTCCTCCAACCACGACGTGACTTCAGAAATCAAGGCTGCATCATCTGGGAAACGCTTTCCTTTCATAAACAACTTTATAGCTGGGAAGGGATGAAAGTCAGAGAGTGCAAGGTCAGGAGAGTATGGAAGATCGAGGAGGATTTCATAAGCACATGCCCGTGCTTCTGATCTAGTGACATGCGAGTTGTGGACCGGAGCGTTGTTCTTCAGGAGGAGGGTACCTTGCTGATCTTGCACCGCCTCTTGATTCTAATAGCTTCCCTTAATTTCCTCAAAAGTGAAGCATAATAGGCTCCTGTAATTGTGGTACCCTTTGCCAGGAAATCTGTCATCACTACTCCGTCTTGGTCTCAGAAGACTGGGAGCATGACCTTGCCAGCGGAAGGCTGCACCCTTGCCTTCTTTGGAGGTGGTAAGTCCACGTGCTTTCACTGCATTGACTGGGATTTGGTCTCTGGATCATAGTGATGGACCCAGGTTTCATCCTGTGTAATCAGTCTTTTGAAAATCTTTGACTCATCTTCTTCGCACATCTCCAAATTCATCCTCGAGCACTCGACGCGTTCTCGCTTCTGGAATGGTGTGAGCAACCTGGGAATCCATCTGGCAGAAACCTTATGCATATGCAAATGGTCATGAATGATAGTTTCCACAAATCCTGCACTAATCTTGACATCTTGGGCTATTTGGCGAATAGTAATGCGTCGACCTTCAAAAATGGCAGCCTCAACTTGACGGACAGATGCCTCATCAATGGCAGAAGGGGGGCGACCAGGTCTGGGAGCTGTTTCCACAGACTTCCGGCCATGTTTAAATTCACGATGCCAGCGTTTTACAAGGTCATATGATGGGGAATTATCACCATAAGTTTCTTTCATTTAATCAAAAGTTTCCTGTGGTGTACGTCCTTTCAAATACAAAAACTGGATCACTGCTCGACATTCAACAGAATTCTTAAATACCGGGCATACTAATGAGATTTTCCAGGGTGTTAGAAAGCAATTCTCCTTAAGACAACACTTAAACAGCTTTGTAAGTGTGGGAGCTAATTTTGGTTGGAGCTTTTTGAGCACTATAATTGGAATGCCGTCAGGGCCAGTTGCTTTACTTAAATCAAGGTTTTTGATTAGCTTGACAACATCGCGCACAGATATTTGTATATCGCATAGCGTGTTTTCTGATACAGGAGGAAATACGGGGGCGCATTGGTCGCATAGAGTTTAATTAACTGCAAAGTTTTTGGCAAAGAGTTTGGCTTTGTCTGATGTTGGCGATATTACCTCAGGTCCATTGATGATAGTTTGAATAGAGTACACGCTTCTGATCAGGATCCTGTTTGCTATTTGCCAAAACTTGTGGGAACCAAGCCGCTGCTCAGCCGTATTGGACATGATTACTCTTTTACAGTGAAACGGCTTTAGTCTCAGTAAATCTGTTAGGTTGTAAGCAATGGAAAAAGTGATTTCTGTACGCAAGAGCAGCAGTATATTCCGAAGAGAACCATGGCTGGTTGTTAGGTTTTTGCTGGAATATTTTCGAAGGTATGAAACAGTATATACCTTCAATTAACCTATACAATTATAAAATGAATTAATTTATACTTAAACCATTCTTTTATATCCAACCCCTGGCAACGCGGGGATGTAGTCTTTTCTACCGTAAATATAAAACAAAGAACTCGTACAATTTATAGTCGATGGAAATTACTTTATCGACAAAACAAAGTATGTGACATCTCTAATTTATGCCACCATCTCTCTTTGTTTAATTGTCTATTTTGAAGGTAATTTTTGTTGTTAATTTATGTTATCGTATTTTAAACACATTACCGTTTAACTCATTACTACTCATGTAAACATCACACGTTAAAAGAATAATAAAATAAAATGCTCATTAAAACTGAAAGGTCTAATTAAGCTAATCCTAAGTTAAAGTAGAAAAAAAAACATAATGTAAATAGATACATCTATCGCGCATCGTTTTGATTTTGTTTTGCTGCGGCATACATTCGTTGTAAAATTTACACCTCGCAGCTGTTATTTTTGTAGAACTTACATTAAATGAAATATAAACACTAGAAATGATATTTCCCGCTAAATAACGTGTCCTTAATGAACGAAGTACAAACCCGAAAGCACGTAATATAAAAAGAAACAGGTTAAATAATGTTCGAAGCAAATAATTGTTCATTCGGTATATACGAGGAATGTTGCAAAAGTAATGCCTCCTATTTTTATTCTATTTTTTATTATTTCTGCTTTGTTATAATTCTCTCTCAGGCAGATACTGACGGTGAAAGACTCTAAGAAACAACCTCTGTCGTAGACGTGCGTCAGTAGCAAAGATACGTTATTGAATTTCTTCATACAGCAAATATTGAAGAGATAAACATTCATAAGCGCCTATAGGACGTTTATGAAGTCGATGCAATTTATTTCAACACAGTTAGAAGATGGGTCCGTCGATTTCAAAGTGGCGACAGAGATGTGAGTGACGATGTGCAATCCGGATTTTTACGACTGAAGTATCAAAAAAGACCGCGGAAAATGCATGGAGTATTATAGTGACTTTGTAGAAAAATTAGTTTAAAAGTAAAATAGGTCGATCGTTTTAATGGTATCACCCCCGTCTTCGTAACTCTTCAAGATTTTTGCTTTTGAGTTAGAAAATAAGACGTCTTACTTTTGGAACGACCCTCATAATTTACGACGTGTTCGAGATGTGTATAAGCATACATATGCAATGTGAGGAGCATGCTGACAAAAGGTTACTTTTTCTCTAAATGTTCATAAAAACGTTATGAAATAGTAGTGAGTGGTTGACAAAACATAAATGACGGGAAATACATAGATATCTAAAAGTGCGATTGGTGAAAGGTTTAGTTAATTATAAATTGCAACTAAAATGCTTATTTAAGGGCGTATTTAGTGATTTTAGGAGACAGACTTATGGAAATAATCTTTGCTAAACTGGCATCCACTATACAATTACACACACACAAACATATACCATATATATATATATATATATATATATATATATGTGTGTGTGTGTGTGTGTGTGTGTGTGTCTGTGTGTGTGTGTGCGTGCGCGCGTGTGTGTGTAATGGTTGTATAGATTGGTTCCCTAGATATAAATCCATGGCAACCCGCGTGAGTGCACAATAGAGGACAGATCTGGTAGATAGTCTGTTGATTATATACACATTATTGGTTACATATGTGCATACATGTTTCAGTGGAATCTCAATTCAAAGAAACCAGCTCATCATACGCGATGAGTAGAGGTTTTAGAATTGAGATTCCACTGAATTATGCATGCTATACGTAACCAATAATATCTGATATATTAATCAGACTATATATATATATATATATATATATATATATATATATATATATATATATTGCGTATTAAGGCAACACTTTTCCATTTAAGCAAACATTATTAAAAATAGCATTGCGCTTCTAATTAATTATATCTTTTTTTTATTTTTTGTTTTTTTCTTACAATCATTGTAGTGTGAAAATCAAAAATATTACAATACTAGCAGCTCAGCCGGGTTTTGCTCAGACCCTACGTACTGTGTATTACTTTATGTGCATATGTCTGTATATATTAAAAATTTGACTCATGTCTAGATAACCTACATTAAAAATTTCAACAGTTTAGACCCAGAATTGGCGGAGGAGTTTCGTAGAGTTTGCAAAGGTCAAACCTTTTTAACGTTGACCTCTTGGCAGCTACATTTTCGCCCAACAACTGATTAAAAAGCTTGCTGCATGTCTGAATGCCCTTTATGTAAAATTTCAAATGTTTAGACCCAAATTGGCTGAATCGTTTGTTAGAGACAGCAAAAATCAAATCTTTTGAATGTTCACTCTCTGGCAGTCAAATTATCGGCCAAAAACCGATTAAAATCTTCCCTTATGTCTGAATACACGTATGTAAACTTTCAAATGTTTAGACTTAAAATTGGCTGAGTAATTTAGTAGAGGAGTCAATTTTTTAAAAAACTTTGACCCCAATTTTATCCCCTTACATTTATTATTTTGAGCTCTAATAAAATAAAAAAACGTTTGATCCATGTCCAAGTAACCTACATCTAAAATTTCAAGTGTTAAGACCTAAAATTGGCGGAGGAGTTTAGTAGAGTTTACAACGGTAAAATTGTTGAACTTTGACAGCCAGATTTCTGGCTGAAAACCAATTAAAAATAATTTCCCAAATCTCATTACTCCATATGTCAAATCTCGGATCCGTAGACTGAAAATTGACAGAGTATATTGGCAGGGAAATGTACACACACAGACACACACACACAGACAATTTCACTTTTATAGATAATTTGGATCATGGCCATTTTCAATTTGGATGAGATTCAAATGAGCGATGTACCGAGAAAAACATGCGAGGGAAAGAATATTCGTAGACGGCAGGCACAGCAGAATGTTTGTGATGCGAGTAGCGATCCAATTTCTAGGGTGGGTAATTTGAGTCACATGAAATAAGAATGGTGGTAACAAAAAGTATTTGAAAATATTCTTACTGGTTTGAAATGCGATATTTTTTATTCGATGTGTTCGGGTTTTTATATAGATGGCTTCAAGTATTTTTAACATTTTAAATTTTGTTTCGTGATGTATTAATTTTGTGTCACTAAATAAGATTTGTCTTCCATCGGAGGGGAACAATTATTTCTCTTGTAGAAATTGATAAATTGCACTGCAATCCACATGATGCATGATGAGGCGACGAGATAGGGTAGTAGTTTTGTAAACGACTATTTGTTTAGAGAGAGAATCAACACAATTTTTCAGTAATTGGGAATTTTTGTCGACGCAACGCGTTTTCTGGTCAGTTAGATATATCTTCTCTTGTTTGGGGCTATTATACTGATTTCTAGATTCTATGATGTTTTACAGTTCTGATCTGATTATGACGGCAGAATCGGCAAAACATTTTCAGCTTTTGCGTAATTGCAGCTAGACAAGTAACATTTAACCATCATAGAGAGTGAGACTTGCTATTTAATATCCGTGTGGGAACACGTGCTTTAATGCTTGCTTTGATCTATTTAGTTGTCTTATTTACGCAGTTCAGAAGGGAAAAATATTTTACTCTATGGTACGGCTCTGAAAGAAACTTTTTCTTCTGAACTTCACTTCTGATCTAAAATGGAGTACATACATCAAATCCGTAGTCAATGTCGCCGGAGAAATGGTTGGATCATTCTACCACTCCAGTAGATATTTCACTGCTGAAATAATTCTCTAACTGTACAAGAGCCAAGTACGTCCTAGGATTGAATAATGTTGCCACATCTGGGCAGGAGCTGCTCGAAGTATTCTATCCTGACTTGACAAAACAGAGTTCGTAGTCTGTTAAGCGATACTCTTTTCTCTTCTCTCCAGCCTCTTTTTCAAAGAAGATACCTTAAAAGCCTGTCCCTGCTCTATCGCTATTTTCATGGCAAATTTCAAATGAGCTCCAGTCTATGGTTCCCCCTTCGCCAATCCTCTAGCCAAAATCACTATCAATAATTCCCTCCATTCCTAAACCTAAACATGGATTCATTGAACAGAGCTTCTTTCCGTAGAACTACCCGCCTGTGAACTTTGTTCCGCTGGTCTGCTTTCCAGCTGACTACAATATCATTATCTTAAAGTTCAACGTAAGCAAGTTCTTGTTCAGCTGTCCTCGTAAATGATCCAATTATACAAAATTACAAACGATTATTACGAAACTGTTCTAATGATTACAACACACACTTATCCTTCAGTGCCCTGTTTGCCTTGACATGTGGTGACCACTGTTTTAAAAGAAACTCTGATTGATTCCTAATCAGCCGTTTTAAGCAATGTATGTTCATCTTAGATTCTGTATATATTAACGTTAAAAGGTCATTAGCATTCCCGAGTGGGCTATAGGCATTAGTCATAAAAGCATTAGAATATGTAGCCCTAGAATAGATAAAGGAGTGAGGCTTGCTGGTTCTCGGTATCTGACAAGTGGATCGGAAAAAATCACAGTCTGTGGAAGGGAATGCGATATACGCAATATAAAGAAACAATAACGGCTTTTTCCAGTTGTTCTGTATAGTTCGGGAAATTGAGCTAATTACTGTTGTAGCGGGTCTCCCGTGCTAAGGTCAAGAACTGACCTCTAACTTCTTCGGAAACTGTGGCTCGTGATGTCAAGTCTACCGGGAGATCTCCACATAAATTCTTAACGCCTCTCTCTTGAATTCTGCTGAAAAGTAAAAAAACAAAGAAAAAAGCTTTGCATGCGCACCGGAAGGACAAGACAGACAAAATCAGGGATTCTATCTACCAAAAGTTAATTTCACAAAAGTTACAGATCTTTTTTACATATGTACATCGTTTAGTCACCAAAACATTTTAAGGTTCACAAATCTCTTTCTTCTGCTCACTGGATGGCTGGTCAGGATCGTGGAGAGGGGGTGTCCTTAGAACGGGTGTTGTTCTCTCGAGATTTCGGCGCAAATCTGTCTGTTTCGAGCGGGTATTGGCTTTTTATGGAAGGGTCACAGGGTGGGTCGATCGATCCACCCAACCAATCAGCGTTTTCCTGTATACTCTCAGAAACGCGGTTAAGCAGGTTAGTTTGGTAAGAAGTGGAAAGAAAGAGAAAAAGGTAGTAATCGACTGATAGGAGAAGAAAAAAGGAGAAGACTAAAACGAGAGAGGGGTATGTTGTATTATGACATCACAATGTATGCTGAAATCCCTTAAACCTGTATATGCATGTTTTAGATGGGAGGGGGATAGAGAAAAACATAAATACAAAACGAATCGTGAATAGATCGGTGAGATAAAGTGAATGGTGTTAATAAATAAAATACAAGAGAAAGAGATAGGAAAGAGGAAACAGAGTAATCGGATAGACGTGTCAAGGAGAAGAAAAAACGGGAGAGAGTTTAGTATGATATCGGAAGTTATTTTTAAATCGTTGTCATAACAAAAAAATAGATTGTGTTTTACCATCTGAAACATTGATTTTTCTAAATAAAACCATATTTACTTCATCCAATCAAAACTCTTGTTGCCATGGTGATTGACTGGCGGGTTGACAATTATTCATGTTATTTATTTATTGACATCATTCTAGGGTTATAATCAGGATTCGGTTCTGGGGTTCGGGAAGGATTGAGTAACTCTCTCGACAATAGCACGGTTCTGCCCTCTTCTTTTCCAATCGACCACACCTGGCCTCTCGTCACCAATGTCACACCGCACAATCCGAACGTCAGCAATACGAAATTCTTTTCAAGAGAAGATGTTCACGACTCTTTTCTCTCTCTGCACCCCCAGGGAATTTTTCCCTGCTTTTATATCCTCCTATCTAGAAATAAAAGGAAGATACAGGGAAAAAATAGCTTCTCCCATCATGCTCTGCCTTCCCAAGATGCCCTTCGCATATACAAATGCGCTGGCCATCCTTTCCTACTTCTTTCCCAAAGGGCGATGCAGATACGCCCGGTACGTTTCTTTTTTTTTCTTTTCTAACCATATAGCCCACAATCATCTTCTTACTCTCGTCTTATAATTTCTCGTCTTATTCGCGCTTTCTCCCATACCTATTATACAAACAATCCAGCAAGAATATTGAAGTGCTCGTCGTTAATATGTACATATGATGACTACAGAAAAAAACTTAATCTTCTCGTCTGTGGATCTTTGTAAAAAGTATTAGGCGATTTGTTGATAGTGGTATAGAAGACGGAAAAAATAAATAGCTATAACAACGCAACCAAAAGCAAATAAAAAAAATCGTGTGTGAAAGAAACGCACCGCTGCAGATTTTTAATCTTGTTGAGAAACAGAGAAAGTCCGGTTAATATCATTTGAATATGGACGCCAAGAATCTCTCGGATTCTGCAGTTTAATCTCTCAGACTTTCACGGAATATAATCCGATCAACAGTATTGGCAAAAATGAATTCTTACAATAAAAAACTGAAAAAAGATATATGAATAGATCTTTTACAAATCTTATATTTTACTTATATAAAATTTCGATACAGCTATATATGTCCAACTCATGCCAGCATCTAAAACTGACGTTTAGGAAATCCTCGCGTTAACACACAAGAAAAATCAGCGACGTTGGGCCTGGAAAGTTCTTAAATGGCAGACTATTTTGAAATATTTGGAATAATATAACAATGATGCATAATCACGTTAACATAACGATTCTCGTTAGATCACCGAAGTTAAGCAACGTTGAACCTGGCAGGTAGTACATGGGAGACCATTTGAGAATACCAGGCGCTGTATGTAGAAGGAGGTTGTTTATTTCGGAAGCGCCTGTATCCCAGTAAGCCTCCAGCTGCTTCAACCTTATCCTGCCGCTGGATCCGGCAGGCTGAAATGAGAGAGTGAGGTTACATTTACGCAAAAAAGCTTCACTTTAAACAAACTCCCAGCGCACGTCATCCATAATTCCTATAATCATAAGATGGTCTTCGTCATGGCGATGGACGAATAAGTTTGGGAATATCAGGTGATGTATGTAAAACTTAGCTCTAATGACATTGCAATCCGAGAGGCGACTGTCGATTTGTAAACACGACGAACACTCTGGGGCATTTTGGTGTGATCTACGTCGACCAGTCATTGGTCAGCAATGACGGATAGATTTCAGATTTTTCAGATTAAATTCCAGTTTTTTCAACACTAAAATTATATTCAGTTATCTCTATCTCTACGTAAAAGGAACTTTGTCTTTGTGTGTGGGTCTGTGTGTCTGTGTTCGTTCTCTATAGACTTGAAAACGCCTCAGTCGATTTTTATGAAATTTCACACGAAGGTGCTTTATGTGCCTGGTGATGTTCTTAAATAGGATTTATATCGAAACGTCTTCGATAAATATCGATAATCGAAAAAATCCGATAAAAGAAGGAACAGGCGAGTTTGACCAGAGTTACCACCTAACATCACAAGTGCATTTGAGAAATTGTATTACCACACAAGTCGAAAAGCCTGACATAAATTTAATAGTAGGTTCTTTGAGATGACAAGGGCGCGTTCGAAATGAATGTTTCTGTTTAAAGCACAATTGCATCATGCTACTTGACTTTTTCATATTAAACTTAAATTCTAACCATTATCATCGCACAAGCAGTAAGACAGGGTATATAAAATCAACAGTAGGTTCTTTGATATGACAGGGGCGTGTACGAAATGAATGTTTCTGCTCATAGTGTTATAGAATGACGAGAGAGAGAGAGATGTGTAAATTATATTGAGACACGTTGACCGGAAGTCAGGGTCAGCTGATCGAATTGCGTGTGAGTCACGTGATCAGGTTAGCTGAATCATAGAGATTTGGTTTAGACTTAGAAGAGGACGGACGTCTTCACCGTTGTCTCCTCTCCTTCACTGGGTGGGGGACGCTGACGTGTGTAGAACAGAACCACACAAGCCAGAGTTTCGCTTTCCATCCTTCTGCAAGACATCTGGAAAGTGAAATAAAAAAAACTATAAAACCAAGTCTTGGAGTGAAATAAATCTTTGTCAAAACAGGTATCAGGTCTCCCCTCCAAGACACGAAATGTTTCCAGATGGACTAACATCGACGACGTGAGAAGGTATGTTGAAAAATACATGTACCACACACACACACAATGGCATATGAACAAATAGACAGAACAAGTAGATGATTACACAACGTTAAGTCTGCGCTTAATCGAGGGCAACGTAAGTTCTCCCTGCTAGTAATTAATATAATTTCAAAACGTGTATGTGTGTCTTCAGTGCTGAACATTTGGTGCTTTTCTTTTGCTTAAAATTTAAAAACCAGTTGATTGGTTGACAGACTGAATAAAAAAAACAACAACTGCTAACCCGGATTTAAAACGCACCGAATATATAATTGAAATAATATTTGAAGAGTTTGGATTATATTCTAAGATTTATTGTTCTCAATTATTCTAGCAAACAAACATGGCGTCGTTTTATTGACAGGCAAATGACGGGGGATTTGAACGTTTCCATTGTTTAGTGTTGAGTAACGTAAAAATTCTTTGAACGAGAATAATTTTAATTTGAAATTATCCCATCGTGAACTTCACCATCACTTAAACTGAATTAGATTTGATCCATCAATCATCGATATGACAAATCTCTCAATGCGTTTAGTTTTTTAGATAAATAAAACTAAAATTGAATATTGAAATTGTGTTATTCATTTTCAAGTCAGTTTCGACACCAGTGTTTATCAAAATCTATTTATTAATTAACTTCTAATAATTTATTATCATTTGAAAGTATCAAACCAAAACAGATCTATTTGTGTGTATATAATAAAAGCATTATGATTAAATGCTTAGTCTAATGTCATGTTGTAAGCGGAACTCGGCATGTCGACTCGAATTCTCCTTAATGATAAAAAAACATGAGATGGTTGCCGGGATACTTTAAGCTATCAATGTTTTTCCAGCGCTTTATTTCATAACGTCTTAACATATTTATGTATGAATAGACTTTGTATTTCTTTTAAGTGATAATTCGATAATAAGAAGCCGCGAGTACGAGTTAAATAATCGTGTTTCAAATATCTGTATAACACACTCGCTACGAGGCTTCTTATTTTCAAATTATCAAATGACAAATACTATGTGTGTGTGTGAGAAAGAGAGAGAGAGAGACAAAGACAGAGATTCATACATCGATAGATTTAGTGTGCTTAGGTGTAGTGTGTGTGTTAGGGGATATTTGAAACGCAATCGTTTAACTTCATACTCGGGGCTTCTTATTATCAAATCACACGAGATAAAGTGTAAAGTTACATAGGAACTTTATTACATTATCAAGTCGATAGAGGTTACAGAAAGTGAAATAAGGGATAAATCTCTTTAGGCTGTGGTTTTTCGAAGCCAAATATCACAATATGGGAAAATTTCGGCATTATACAAAGACTTCATAATGTAATAAAATTTCCTATGTAACTTCACTCTTTATCTTTCTAACTTATTATATTTTTTGTTCCTCTTAATCGGGTAAAATTTTATCCTAATAGATTGTTCTGTTTAAAAATTTATTTTTCAGCTGAATTTTATTACTATATATATATATATATATATATATATATATATATCGTAGCGTCCAAAAGTCCAAAACTAAGGGACAAGATTTCAAAACATAATATTTGTTAGAAATAACAACTATGAAAATTCGAAATTTTGTACAACTGGTAGTCGTTATCATCCATAATCTATCTATATACTTATAAAACTCAAATGACCTTGTAACGGATGTTGTAACCCAATATCCAGTTTACAACTTCCGGTTCGATACATAAACAAATAATCAACGCAACAATAAAATTATTGTTTTACTGTGTACGTTTTAGCGTCCCAATTGTTTTTTTTTTTCGCGTTTAAATTAAAATGTGAATTTAACTGTATGTATTATGGTATCTTTTCAGTACACATTTACCTATAATTATGGCCAACCATTTATAATTCAATGGCTGTAAGTTTTTTTAATAAACAATTATAAACAGAACGACTCATAGAAATCTATCTATATTCTTTTTTTCATTTTAATATACTTTCATAGAAATGTTTCTGTTATGTCACAAAAAAAAACTATTTTCTTTACATCACAAGTGTCACGCTCATACATTAATTCCATAGCTAATATAACATACTGACCCAACGAGTCACGGGTAGTCTAGTAACGTACTAAAATTTAAACCATTTGCAAAGGACAGAAAAAAATTATAACAATTATTTATTGACTTTCAAAATAGGAACGTCCAAAAGTAAGGGAAAAAATTGAGAAAAACAATGTAAACAGTCCAAAAAACAATAATAATGCATGTACTATCAATATTTAATCAATGAGCCCTTGCTCTCAATGACAGCTGCATTCTTCTTGAAGCTTCACCCACAAATCCTGCGTGTTAGTGGGATTTCTTTCCATAACTTTCACTCTTAAGGTCTTCCAAAGATTTTCTATTGGTAAGGACTTTGCGGTGGCCAATCCATAATTTCGAAATCTTGCTCGCTAAGGTAACTCATTACCCCCTTTGCCTTGTGACATTGGGGCATTATCTTGCATAAAGGACGCCCTATCGAAAATGAATTCTGTATGATTGGCATAAAATGATCTTGAACAATGTTTTTTGTATAAATCTGCACGTTTACACGAGTTTGTAACCGGACAAGAGGCGTTGTACCTTGGCTAGAAAACATTCCGAATACCATGACGCTTCTGCACCCAAACTTGATAGTTTTCTTAGTACACATTGCACTTAATCTTTCACCAATACGTCTCTTTACATGGTTTTTCCATTATTTCCAAATGAATTAAACTTTTGGGCGTTTCGCCATGGTGCCGTTTGATGCAACGTTTACAAATGACTAAGTAAGACTTATTCTTTAAAGGAAATCAAAAATTTGAATATAGCATACTGTTTACATTGTTTTTCTTAATTTTGTCCATTACTTTTGGACCTCCTTTTTGGACGTAGTTTTAGGCCACAGGGGAGGCCACCGAAGCAGCAAAAATTAAGCTGCCTTTCAGGACACTATATATACAAATGTAGGCAAATTTGGGTATATTTTACTAGTTAAGAAAATGTAGGTTCACTTTTACCAATTTTCATATAATATTGGCCATAGTATAGTGTTATAATCTTCAAAACGCCTGCAAATTTTTATGTCTCATAGAACCAAGGATGTCAGTATTTCAATTTGGCTACGAGTATATATATATATATATATATATATATATATATATATATATATATATATATATATAAATTATTTCCACAGACAGACAACTTCGCAGCTCAAAAGAGTCATGAAAACCAACAAATCGGAAGTCCAAAACTCGATCAAAACATCAGTTATGCACATCAGAACTCGGATTCGAAATTCCATGCCTCCTGCATGCGAGTCAAGCACTCTACCAACTGAGCAAACGCGCCGCACGCAAGGAAGTCTTATTAACTAACACAGATCAAGCAAACCGCAACGAAACCCGACGGTGGAATGAACTTACTTTCGTCTCAGATAATGGATATGATCGTCGCGACCAGGTATAACTCAAGCCGATGTCCCACAAGTAGGAATTTTATACTCGCTAAGCATGTCGTCACGAGAAGCTTACCTAACGAGCAATAAGCAATACAAATCTCTGAATGTGAGATATTTCACAGCGAGACAATATATATATATATATATATATATATATATATATATCTTATATATATATATTTGTACAGAAAGATATATATATATATATATATATATATATATATATATATATATCTTTCTGTACAAATATATATTCTTATAATATATACTAATCCTTACTTAAGAAGCAATATAGTGAATATAGTCAAATCACACTTCATTTCCTTTTGACGGATTGAGTGTTACCATTTCTTCTGATGAGTTAAAGGGCATACTAGATTCACTGATTGATATAATAATTAAGTGATTGATTTTGCGCTATGAAACACACTTTCAAGAATTTGAAATGTCAACTGAATTAATCAACATCATGAATTTTAGAATATAGTTTTTTGTCATTTATTCACTATATATATATTTTTTTGTTTACATGGAGGTCACCATTTATCAAGGCCCAGAAGCCACTCGGGGATAAGGGTTATTTTGTGTTCAGTAATCAATATTGGAGATTTGATAAGGTATCATTACTTAAGGGGGCTGTTCATCAGGAATTTGTTTATGTTGGACATACATGTTGTAGTCAGGAGGGGAACAGGCAAACGATAGAGAGTTCCACAGACGTGTACTTCTAAGAAAGCAGCTTTGTTCATGGAATCCACGTTTTGATTAAGGCACAGATAAAGAGTGGTGAAAATTATTGACAGTGGTTTGTCAGGAATTTGTTTATGTTGGACTTAAAGACATTCAAGTTGTAGTCAGGTGGGAAACAGGCAAACAGAAGAGAGTTCCACAGTCGTGCACTTCTAAGAAAGAAGCTCTGCTCATGGAATCTATGTTTGGATTTAGGAACAGATAAAGAGAGGGGGAATTAATGACGGTAGTTTCAGCTAAACGGGTGTTTTTCGTGAAGGATTGGCGAGGGGGGACCAAAGATTGGAGCTCAGACGAGCACCTGCCATAGAAATAACGATAAAACAAAGATAGGCTCGCAATGTCTCTTCTGTGGGAGAGAGGTTGCAGGGAAGAGAAAAGGGGCATCCCCCACTAAGCCACGAAGTTTATTTTGTACTCTGTCAAGGCAGGATAGGCTTTTTAAGTAGCTCCTACCCAGATGTGGCAGCAGTATTCCATCCTTGGATGTACTTGGCTTTTATAAAGATAGAGAATTGCATCAGTAGTGAGATATCTTCTGGAGCGGTAGAAGGATCCCACCATCTTTCCAGCGACCTTGGCAACAGACTTGATGTACGTGTTTCATTTCAGATCAAGAGTAAAGGTAAAACTCAGAAGCTTGTCAAAACATGGGGCCTCCCCTAGACGAGAGCCATCCATTTCAATTGATGCCAGATGAAGATCAGAGCGTTCATGATGTAAAGCTAGAAGCTTGGTTTTAGATGCAATAAAATTAACCAGCTACCTCTTCCCCCACTGTACCACGCGCTAAAGATCAGAGGAGATAAAATCAGAGAAAACTTTGTCGTTTACGGCCTTTGATGTGTTGCCGTAGATGGTCGTGTCATAAGCATAGATATCAACGAATGATTTAAGTGTGTGTTTTGGGAGATCATTGATGTAGATCAGGAAGAGAGTTGGGCCCAGGATGGACCCCTGAGGGACTCCAGCATTAATACTGTGGGCCTCTGATTTCTGCCCATCAACCACTACTCTTATGAGCCTATCAGAGAGAAAAGATTTAATAATTGAGAAAACATTTCCAGTTATACCGTAGCTGGAAATCTTGTGAAGTAAGCCCTTATGCCATACCTTATCGAAGGCCTTTGATATGTCAAGAGCAATTGCCCTAGAAAAGAAGCCTTTGCCGAGAGATTCGCTAATCCTATGAGATATAACCGTCATCACATCTGCTGTAGATCTTGCAGAACGGAAACAATATTGCGTGTCACTGAGAAGGTTATTTCTGCTGGGGTGGTTGGCTGATTCTCTGTTTAATATGGATTCCAGCGACTTACTCATGACACACAGGATACTTATTGGTCTGTACTGAGTGGGAGACGATTATCACCTGAATTCTTAAATACAAGGCATACTGATGAGGTTTCCCAGGGTGTTGGAAAGCACTTCTCGTTAAGGCAAAGCTTAAACAGTTTTGTAAGTATGGGAGCAAGTTCTGGTTGAAGCTTTTTTAACACTATAATTGGGATGCCGTCAGGGCCAGTTGCTTTACTGGAATCGAGGTTCTTTATTAGTTTGGCGACGTCACGCACAGATATTTGTATGTTACCTCGCGTGTTGTGTGTTATAGGAGGAAATACGGGGAGTTGATGGCCTTCGTCGCATAGCGTAGAATAAGATGCAAAGTTCTTTGCAAATAGTTTGGCCTTGTCTGATGCTGACGAGATGACTTCTGGTTCATTGATAATAGTTGGGATAGAACGCACGCTTCTGTTCAGGATCCTATTTGTTATTTGCCAAAACTGATGGCAACCAAGCCGCTGATCAGCTTGTTTGGATTTAACGTACTGAGCATATAGCTCTCTAGCATTTTTTATTACATTATATATATATATATATATATATATATATATATATATATATATATATATATATATACCACTTCATGGCAATTTTATTTGTTCGAAATCCCAGCGAATATTGATCAGAATTTAACATAGGGTGAAGGCTTATTGAAAAGGTTATGGCCTGAATTGTGTACTGGGCTATGTGACCTTTGCCCTTTTACAGTCATACAGCCAGATATTACAAAATATTTTATATTTCCCCAAAACCTCATGCCTTGATGGAGGGGAGAGTAAAACTTGCTGCTGTTGTTTCAAATGATCAGAAATAACAGCAAGGGGAGACGGGATTCCAAATATTTCTCGTATGTTATATCTCCCCTCTTTGGTTTTCAGACATAAAGTAAATTTCACAGTGTATAAAGATTACTTGGTACTGGTGCTATTCATTATCATACTCTATTTCCAAAGAGGGGAGATATATCATAAGAGAAATATTTGGAATCCAGTCTCTACTTGCTGTTATTTCAAATCTTTTGAAACCATAGCACCAAGTTTTGTTCTCCCCTTTATCAAGGCCAGAGGTTTTGAGAATATATATATACATATATATATATATATATATATATATATATATATATATATATATATATTATTTTATATTTAAGTAGTTTGGATTTTACGAAAGTCTGGCGCTTACGCTAAGTAATATCTGGTTAGCTCACTTATAAAATCTAACAAACGTATTCGTTTATCTAGGACATTTCCTGAGCATTTTTACGCGTAACTAAAAATACGAACACCTACTTTATTTGGTAAAGTCTAATCATCATTTACATATTATATTGTCAAAAATATTCTCTATCTTATTCACCATATATATATATATATATATATATATATATATATACATATATATATGCATGTATATATATGTGTGTGTATATGTGTGTGCACTGCGTATCAAATTATTAACGAGTTTAATTTTGTTTAAATATTTAAGGAACAAGTCAATAAAAATCCATGAAACTTTGGGAAACTTCATACAATACTATTCAGCTACTCCAGTCAGAAAATAAAAGTATTTAAAGCTGTATTAGCGAAACTATGGCAGAAGACAGGAATATCTGTTGATTTCAGTGTGTCAAGTTATTAACGAGGTTGAGAAAACTTGTATATAACACAATAACTACATAGACATTTCTACGTTGGCATAATTAGTAGGGGATATGCGATCCTTCTTTTATGAATGACTTGTAAAAGAGGTTGGTCCACAGAATTAGTCAAATTTGTGTTTTTGTACACCATTTATTCCTCGCGATACCTCTTGGAGAGTATCCCACAACTCAGCTTTGCTCTTAAATTGGCGTCCACTTGCATAGAGACGTCGCTTCATGATACTCCAAAGGTTCTCCATTGGGTTCAAATCTGGTGAATTCGCAGGCCACTCCATCTTTCGTAACCCAGAGAATCCCGGTTATTGCAAACACTTTTTGCTTTTGTTTGCTGCGGGCAAGGGAGCATTATCCTGCATAAAAATAATGGTTCTTTTCAACGTCACCTTTTGCTTCTTCAGCCATGGTTCAAAGTGCTCCTTCAGAAAAGCTATGTAAGCATTTGACGTCATTTTCACGCCTTCTGGGATTCTCTATGGGTCAACTAAAGTATCTCCGATGATCCCAGCCCAAATCATTGTCCCACCACCACCTTGTTGGCGCCTACAACGCTGATGACATAGTCGTTCAACTAGGACCCATCCCTTGCTCCAGCCATCTGGGTCATTAAGAGTGACACGCACTTCATCCGTGAACAAAACTTTGGAAAACTCCGTTTTCATGTTGTCGTCTGCCCATTTCAATCGGTTTTGTATGTGATGTTGCTTTAATGGAGGCTTTGTCACAGGCTTAACAGACTCTGCCACTTCTTTCAGAAGGCGACATCTTGTACTTTTTGAGACATTCTTCAATCCGGCTTGGTCAAAGACTTCTCGACTTGTCTGCCTAGGGTTCTTAACAACTTCACGTATAATTTGGAGTAGGGAACGGTGTGAAACAACTCTAAATTTACCTTCAGCTCTCTTACGTACCTTTACAGCTCTCTTACGTACCTTTGTAAGGCCCTTGACAAAGTTCTTCCCATTTTGATGGTACCTTCCTACTATTTTCGATATTTCGATGGTAGTTTTATCTTTTCCTAGCTGTTCTGTGATAGTACGCTTTTCAGAACTAATCAAACAACCTTTACAACCCATTTTATTGAAAAAACAAACTGCCTTGTAAATAATTTGACACACCTCAAATACCGGAACAGAACGAAGAATTCACAGTACGCGCACCACAACATTGCCAACGTTTCCGAAGCTTTTGATACGGAACTACGGGTAAGTTTCTGAAACTGGCAAAAAAAATATTATCTCGTTAATAATTTGATACGCAGTATATATATATATATATATATATAGTCATCCATATACAGTACTGTTTCGCTGTTTCACAGCTCATCAGTGCAGCTAGACAGGCAACTACCTCAAGCCAGGATTGAAACCCGACCGTTTGTACGGCAGTCAATGCTCCTAACCATTACGCTATTGGCGGCTGCTTGAACGAGTAGTGAGTTTAACGATATTTTGACATCGTCCGAAATACCTCCGCTCGATTTGTTTACACAACTCAATGCCTCCGTTTAGTCTCGACGGACAAAGAATTCCTGCTGAAGGGGCTGCTGCGCGTGTAATTATGTGGCAAGGGTTGTGCAATCTCCAACCACACCTCTACTGAATCGGCACTACTTGATTCCAATGGAAAGAAGAAGTCCAGGATTACTGGAAACAATACCGAGATAGTGGAGAGCATATGTAGCATTCAGAAGTAACAAATTGTCACCAATTTAGTATTGGCCGGACTCATCGTTGCTTAACTTCGGTTATCTGACGGGAACTAGTGAGTCAAACGTATTTATGCCCTCTCTCTCTCTCTCTCTCTCTCTCTCTCTATATATATATATATATATATATATATATATATATATATATATATATATACTAGCAGTTCAGCTCGTTTATAACATTGTGTGCATATGTATATATATATATATATATATATATATGTGTGTGTGTGTGTGTATACATACATATATATATATACGTATATATATATATATATTAAAAAGTTTGACTCATGTCTAGGTAACCTACATCTAAAATTTCAATTGTTTAGACCCAAAATTGCCAGATGAGTTTGGTATAATCTCCAAAGTTCAAATCTTCTAACTTTGATTTCTTGACAGACAAATTTTCATTCAAAAACTGAGTAGAAAGTTTGGCCTATGTCTGAATACTCTTTATGTAAAATTTCAAATGTTTAGACCTAAAATTGGCTTAATTGTTTGCTAGAAGCCGTAAAGGTCATATCTGCTTACTTTTGACCCCTTGGCAGCAAAACTTTCGGCCAAAAATCGATTTAAAATCTTGCCTATGTCTGAATGCACTTTATGTAAAATTGAAATGTTTAAACTAAAAATTAGCCGAGTAATTCGGTAGAGACCGAAGAGGTCAATTCTTTTAATTTTACTCTAATCTTTAACCCTTAACATTTATTATTTTTGACTCAAATCAAATTAAAAAGTTTGATTCATGTCCAAGAAACCTACATCTAAAATTTCAAGTGTTTAGAACCAAAACTGGCAGAAAGGTTTGCTAGAGTTTTCAAAGGTCAAACTGTTGAACTCTGATCCCTTTTTGTCAAAACCCTGTTAAAAAGATTTTTCCAAATCTCAAGGCCACTTATGTCAAATCTCGAGTCTGTAGACTGAAAATTAACAACATAGTTTATGAGGGAAATGCACACACACAGACACATACAGAGACGGTTTCACCTATATATATATATATATATATATATATATATATATATATATATATATATATATATATATATATATATGAAGACAATAGGAGCTGTACGTATATATGTATATATATATATATATATATGTGTGTGTGTATGTATATATATATATATATATATACATATCACCTGTTTTTTTAGTGTGTGTGTGTGTGTGTGTGTGTGTTCGCCAAAAAACTTTTGCCATCGGCACTGAACGACCATGAAATTAATATTTTTAGAAAGAGTAATTTTTTGGATGAAAAATATTTAAAAATTAGCCGAAAACCGGGTTGTTTTTTTTCGAGAGGGTACTTTTTCTCGGGTTTCCAATGTTATTATTATATAATTTGAATAGAAATCTAATGTATTTATGTAGATTTGAAAAAATTATTACCTATTTTACCAGAAATGACGTCATCCGTTTTGAAAGGTGTTTATTATTTAACGATTAAACTAAGTGGTTTTACACTATAAAACCGAAACAAATATTGATATTCAAGTAAAACAAATAGTACATAGTGATTGTTAATGTGTCAAATAGTAAAATATCGAAGAATCACGGAAAGCGGTGTAAATATTAGTAATGAAAATATGTATTGATAAGGACAACAGAAAACAGTTGATATGTTTTCAAAACAAATCAATGTGTATAAATTGAAAAACGGTTGAGTCATTTTACCGGAAATTACGTCATTCCCCTTTAACTTAACTGGCCATTTACTTTTTTTTATATTGAGATTGCTAATACTTCATTTATAGGGTGAGGTAGGGGGATAGTGTCTGTTTTATTGTCACAAGGCAAACCTCCCACTTTTTTGTTTATTATTAGTTAAAATATGCTACCAATCATCTGTTTATGGGATCGGGAGATGAGATCGCCATTAGTTTCTTGTTTAGGGGGAGGTGATGAGGTCGCTGGACTGCTAAGGGCACATAGTACTCGTTGATTTTAACTTAAAGACCAGGTTATTGTAATATACAGTAGTCCCCTCTTTGACATTATCTTCTCCTAGTGACGGTGAGTGGGAGAGTGATGTGAGCATGATTATGTTTCTTTATGCTCTGGAATCCTCCAGGAATTACCAAACTTTCTTTTTAGGCGGGGAGGCGGGGTTAAGCAGTGTACGTATGGTTGTAACACAGCTATTCTGCCAAGAATTACCTCCTCCTACTTTGATTTAATCGATACTGCGATCATGTCATAATATCATTTTTAGAGGGTTGAGTTCGCTAGGATGCTGAGAATACATACTACATTTTGAACTTAGCAAAAAAAAAGTCAAGTAGTTTCCTCCCATACATTACCTCCAATTTGTTTAGTAATAGTTAAAATTAATTATCCGTTATTCAATCTGATTTCTTTGATTAATCTATAGTTAAACACGTGTTGTTTAATCACTAACTGCACTTTGAAATATTTATTTATTTCGTAGTATGACTTTTAAATAAGGTGATTCTACAGTATAATGCCCATATAATGCAACAATGTATTTATGTATAATTTTGGATAAACTACCGAGTAGTTTCATTGGGGGGAGACGATGTCGCTGACTGCTGAAAATAGATGCTTCACTTTAATCTTAGCCAAATACGCAAGTAACCGTAATATACAGTAGTTTTTTTTTTATCAGGAATTAGCTCCTCCTTAAAAAGCAATAATACATTAAAAACAAAATCGACAAATAAGCATCCAAAAATTATTTAATTAATGTAAGTGATTTTTTACCATAAAAAATAAACATAAAATATTCGTAAATCCATGTACATAGTTTTTGGAATATGACAAATAAGCATATAAATTTTGTGATCCATGTACGCGAATTTGGAAATATGACAAATAATCACTAAGCATTACTTTATCAATGTATGTGATATTCGGAATATGACAATTAAGTATGAAAAATTACTTGCTTTTACGTAATTTTCTGTGTCAATGCATTTGTGTAATTATTTTAAATTCCTGCTGAGTTCTGTTTCAGAAATGCTATCTCTGGTGTTGGTAGTCGAGAGGGTAAAAACACAGTAATGTGAAATTTTATAGTGAAGCAAGGGTTGCTTAATCACTAAGCGTCTCAAAGAATTTATGTATCAATTTGTAAAACCTACTGAGTAATCTCCTGAAGACGACATCTTTTTTACATTTGCTGTCCGTAGTAGGGAAAGAAAAGAATAACAGTAATGGCGAATTTTATAGTGAAGCAAGGGTTGCCTAATCACAAACTGCGTTAATGTATTTATGTATTAATTTAAAAATCCTACTGAGTGATGTTCTAACAGACTCGTCAAAGCAGGAATTTTTATCCCAGTCGACTTCAGCGAGTACGCTGCCCCCACCGTGTATGTAAAGAAAAAATCAAGCGATATCAGATTATATCGGGTTGAATGCCGCACTTAAGGATCACCAATACCTGCTACTCAGGCCTGAGGAAGTTTTTACTAACTGGAGAGAAAATATTCTCAAAAATAGATCTGAGCGAAGCGTACATCCAGATTGCCGTTGAAGAAGAAAGCTCCAAACTTTTGTGCATTATCACTCACAAGGAACTATTTAAGTTCAATAGGTTAGCTTTGGGGATCAAAGTCGCACCAAACATCTTTTAACAGATAATCGACACGATGTTGAGCGGCCTGGAATTTTCCATCGGATACCTTGGACGATATTCTAATGAAAAACAAATCTATTGAACAGCATAGAAAACACGTTTTTCAGGTATTTGAAAATATAAACGAGTACGGTTTTACACTTAAAGACATCAAATGTGAATGTTTCCTCTGCCAAATAAAATACCTTGAGTAGATAATAAATAGGAAGGGTAGACGGCCCGACCTTTAAAGGTCCATAACAATGCAAAATAACCACCTGAAATGTTTTAGCTTTTTGCCGATGTTTTGTTGTATAGCTAGTGTTAGATTTTTTCCTAATAAATTCTTAATAGTATACTGAAAGTGACGTATTTATTTTACTGTCGGTATTTTCAAATGATTTTTTGTGGCCACTGAACCGTTTCTTTAAAAGTATTGTCTGCCATACCAATATAGTATTTACTAGTATTTAGGTATTCTTTCGTAGAGATTTTCGCTCTGTATACTGCCTAGGTTACTAAACAATTTCCATTCAGTGAGCATTGTTGTCTATTTCTGCCATTACAAGCTTTATTGGTGCTATTTTTATTTAATTCTTACGTGTTATTTAGAATATTCATACAATTTTTCTTAATTATTTTTTCTAAATTTTCATTGCAGCTATAGCTTAATTTTACTTAATTTTAATTTATATTTTTATTTATTTTATTAAATATTTTATTAAGAATATTATTAGCATGGAGATGTTGTTTTATGATATTAAGGAATTTTTTTTCCTAAGTTAGTTTTGGCATTTAAATTAAACGAGCATATAAACCATATAATTGTCCTTCTTCTCTTATTTCTGGATGTTTTGTTATTAGATATAGGCTGGATATATTCTAGTTCTGCAATTTTTAACCACTGTGTTTAAGTACTTTATAATACAACAGTTTGTGAGTGTTAAAAATGTCCACACTAGAAGAATTATTGCTTATTCTTTTACTGATAGAATTTTTATAGTGTTTTATTATAGCTTTTGGGTGGTTAGAATGTGGGTTTACGTATAAGAGGTTATTATTAACATTTTATAAGTTTTCTTAAATCTATAGTTCATCTAAAAATTAACAGTTTTTTATTGAATACACTTTCAACTTTTACATTAATTCTTCTACACTCCTTAAGTATTATATTTCTCATTTTTCACATTTAGGTCCATTGGATCTCTTATTATCATAATTTTATCGTCTCTGTGCACGCCGGTTTCTTCTGTCTGAGTGTCCTTAGTTAAATTATACACGATATATTATCCCACTAGGTCAGACATTTTAGCCGAATCTAGGGAAGCTATAGAAAAATTAAAAAAGCAAACCTGATCTTTTTTAATCCATAGTTCTTCGTTGGTTAGTAGTACAGTTGTTTTGCATCTCATTATAATTTCAATTTCATCCTTGATATATCTGAAGTAAGAGCTGCAAATTCCAATACTTCCTCGAAAAGTAAAACTGATTTTACAGACCCCCCCACCTTTATATCCCTTACTTTTCTCTCTAACACTCTTTCTTTTAACCTACCTCTAATCTTCATACATCGTTCCCACCAACAAAATATTTAAACCTCAACCCCCTTTTCTTGACGGATAGCAGCCGTTAAAGTTTTCTTTCTTCTGATTTAAAATCATAAAAAAAAACATTAAACCATGCTACACGCAAAATATGGTAAAATACTTTTCTCCTCGAAAATTAAAACAGTGCTTTAACTGTTTTAATGTTCCTGATGACATCAATGATGATTGAAACGGTCAGCAAATCGTAGCAAGATATTACTATATTGACACAAAGAAAATAAAAAAATTATAAATTTACTCTTTTTTATTAGGCACTATCGACGACCCTTGTTGGAATTCAATGATTCTAATCTCTTTAATATTCTCCAACCTGGAATAATTATATATATATATATATATATATATATATATATATATATATATATATATATATATATATATATATATATATATATATATTAAATCAAATCAAATAAAATTACAATTAAATTTACCAAAATGATCCAAGATGGTAAAACTAAAGTATATTATAAATATTAAAGAATTAATAGTTATAAAGTAATCTCAACCAAATATAAAAGCTCAATAAAACCAAATAGAAGATAGAGCTTATAATAAGAGTTAATAAAACATGTTAAAAAACACTTTGAAAACTAGTTAAAAACATATTTTGAAAATAAAATGTTTTTAACTGTTTTCAAAGTATTTTAGAATGTTTTATTAACTATTTGCTCTTATATATATATATATATATATATATATATATATATATATATATAGTAAGTTATAAAAATATATATAACTTACTACCTAGCTCTTCCTATGTATTGAGCACTGTTGAAGTAAATACTTAAAGTTTACGCATAAAATATTACTTTCTTATACTAATTAATGTAATTAAATGAAGTAGTCATATATATACATATATATATATGCATATATATATATATATATATACTAGCAGAAGTACCCGCCGTTGACTGGTTTCAAAAACAGCCTACAGAAAATTTACTGTGATTGATGAAAGTATGATAGGTTATGAAGAGGAGGGGTTGTAAAGAGATAGGTTTTGATACTCAAAAATTTTACCCTAAGCAAAATATGATGAAAGTAAAGATAATGTTCGCGATAATATACTTTTTTATATAAACTTTGTTTCCATTCGTAGCACAAGAGTGACCAACAAAATGATGTTTCCTTACAAAGAGAAAATGTTATACATATAATAATATAAATATACAAAAAATAAATGTTACCATAGTCAATAAAAGTTACTTTTATGGTAGAAAAGTTCATTGGTGTGTATTTTTAAGTAGTTTGTAAAAAATTTTTTTTAATTCACGAACCGATTTAAAACAATTCCAAATGGCAGCAACTTTGAAATGGAGAACTCCGTTTCAATTTGAAGGAGAGGCACCTGAGCATTCTGTGTTAACAATTTAAGAGAGTTTCGTCAACGTAAGGAATATTTAATGTTTTTCGTTATTTTGTGCTTGAGGAATATTCGATTATGGCATGTGTAGTTTATATAAAAATCCATTTAAATAGTTATCGCCTCAAATTTCGTTTGAATTTCGGTTCGCTGAAATTATTTCAAGTAAAGAGCATTAAAACCTATTCAAAAACAAAAAAAAACATTAACTGAACTGTTATTGACTATGGTAACATTTATTTCTTGTATATTTATTTTTTCGGGTAGTCGTTTGTTGGCTTTTCTGCTAAACACTCTTACTAAATAATATCGACGAAATATCGAAAAACAAAGAAACAAAAACAGTTTTGAAAATAATGAAGCTTTACTTACTTTAGTATAATAATCCGAAACAACAAAATGGGATAATAAAAAAGTAAATACGTAATTACTTTAGTTTTTTAAAGCAAAGAATCGATATAAATATGAATAAGAAGAAAATGGCGCCCTTTTCAAGTAGAACAGCTTCGTTTCGGTTTTACAGTATTGAGCGGTGTAGTATTGCGCCGTCGGATTCAGGGTTGTACTATTGTAATGTAAAGAAAACGCAGAAAGGGTTGTAATCAACTGAATTCCTTCAAATACACTGACAAAAAAACTTAAACAGATATATAAATAAAAATAAAAAGGTTATGTAAATGTTTTTAAAAAGACACGTAATCACGTGAGCAGGACTTTTTCCTTCGTTTGACACGATAACAACTAACGTTCTTATTGTTTATTATTTATCTATTTATCTATTTTCGAAAGAGTGTCACGTGCAAGTGGAGAAGGAAAAAACAGAGTTATGCAAAATTTGTGTCGAGAATTGTCTAAAGTTCCGACTTTTTTTTGGCTTTCACTTTAATAAGAACGTGAATTTCTGAGGTGAATTCATTCTACACAATATGATTCAACCCCCCCAAAATAAATAAAAGCAAACGTGAATTAAGATTAAAGTTGAGGTGTTATTGTCGACCCTCACCCCTTTTAAAAAACCTTGTTAAACTTTGTGACATATTTACATTTTATGGAGATCAGGCGCGAACGAACACCCAATAATTTTATTATACCATATTTCTTCGAACTGAAACATAATTATCAAAGTATACTTACGCAAATAGATATGAAAAGTCTTTGTTAAAGTTTGTGCCATATTTCTATGGAGTACAGGCGCGAATGCAGACCCCACAAGTTTATTATACCATCCCTATTTAAGTTGAAACATACTTATCAAAGTATTCTTATGTACATCTATATCAAAAACCCTTGTAAACGTTTTTTTTTTATTTCCATACTGCGAACGCAGACCCCACAATTTTTATGAACCACCGTTCTGCCAGATCAAACATACCCATTCCTGATACATCTTCTATCATTATATATAATCAGTTTTTTAAAATAGTCAATCATATAGGAGCCTATTCGTGACTAGACACACACACACACAGACGTTCAGCTTTGTATATATATATACTGTTGCCATATCTGGGCAGGAGCTGCTAAAAACAGCCTATCCTGCCTTGACAGAGTACAAAATAGACTTCGTGGCTTAGTGGGGGATGCCCTTTTCTCTACCCTGCAACCTCTCTCCCACAGAAGAGACGTTACGAGCCTGTCCTTGTTTTATCGTTATTTCCATGGCAGATGCTCGTCTGAACTCCAATCTCTGGTCCCCCTCGCCAATCTTTCACGAAAAACACCCGTCTAGCTGAATCCACTGTGAAAAATTTCCCCCACTCTATATCTGTGCCTAAATCAAAACGCAGATTCCATGAACAAAGCTTCTTTCTTAGAACTGCACGCCTGTGGAACTCTGTTCCGTCTGCCTGCTTCCCTCCGGACTACAACTTGGTTGTCTTCAAGTCCAATGTTAACAAATTCCTAATGAACCGCCCCCTTAAGTAAACATATCAGCAAATCTCCTCACAAACCTAATGTACTTGCAATAACCCTTATCCCTGAGTTGCTTCCGGGCCTTGATAAGTGGTGATCACTGTGTAAAAAATATATATATATATATGGTTGGCAAGAAAATTCTTGTGGAATTTTAAATATTAATGTATTTTCAATTAGATTCTGGTTATACTAGGTTGACAAGAAAATTTGGAATTTTTAATTTTGCTTTCAAATGATGTGTTTTCAAACAAGTTTTCGTTATAATCCATTTACTTTATATATCGTTTATAAGAGTATGTTTCGCTCTATCTAATCCTTTAAATTATTATCGTTTTAAAACAATTTTATCTTTTCAGAGTGTTGCTCACAAGATGGACAAAAATCGCACAATTTTCCACTTTCAATTCAATCTAGGCCGAAAACTGTTGAAACAGCTCGCGATATTAACGGAGCGTTTGGTCCAAGAACCACTACTGAACGCACAGTACACTGATAGTTAAAGAAATTCTGTGGCGGCGACGAGAGTCTTGAATATAATAAGCGTAGTGGTCCGTCCTCGGATAGTGACAACGATCAATTAAGAGTTTTAGTCGAAACAAATCCACGACAACTGTTCGTAACTTGTTTCTTAATTTGACGTAACGTATATGACGATTTCCACGTGTTGTGAATGCATTTGCTGCAGATATATCCGGTCGTAGACCAACCAAAAAACAACCCAGCCCAAATAATAAAAGAGGGAGCACACGTTCTTGGACAGTAAAAGTTCGTTTCCAGTTTGAGAGTTCGCAGTCGTCAGTTATTCTGAAAAAATGAGAGGCTACGAGAGATAGCGATCTGTGGCAGATGAATCGATAGAGAATTTCCTTCCCTCCTTCTAAGAATAGGCAGAGAACAGAGAGGCACGTCTTCAACCGGGAAACGAATAAAGTTCCAATTGTCCAGAGAAATAGGATTTGCGTTTGTTGTGATAGAAAAGATAACTTTTGATCCAGGAGCCGACGTTGGCGCATAAACCACGCGAGGATACGGTCGAGAGATGCGAAGATATAAAAAGGTAGTTCTGTTTTGTTTTTAATAAACTCCTCAGAAAGGCTGATTTGCCGTAAAGTGAACATTGACACAAAGTAAGCAGACACCCGTTCTCACGCTCAACATATATATAATCTTATATATCTATATATTAATACCGTAGTACCTTTAACGTTCGTACGTACGTGTGTCACGGTTTCCAGATTATAAATTATCAGGAGAACCTAATTTAGTCAAAAAGAGGATAGAAGGTGACAATATACTACGAACATCAAATATATATGTATATACATCCGTTAATTTAATGTCTACTGTATGTTATCAGCTTCTATCATCTTTTTTATTAAATAGATCTCCCAGATTACCGAAGACGCTATGTAAAAAAAAAACAAATACATTTGAAAAATGATGTTGCTTTTGGGCAGTATGTGAAACTAAACTCTACCTCATTGGTCTTCTGACTAGGGTCCACCGGAAGTTTATACAATAGAAATATATCACAGACCCTTTTAAGGATGTTGGAGATAAACTAAAATAACATGATCCACTCTATTACTTCATTAACCAGAAAACTTAGATAAATACTTTTACAGTTTTACCACAAGAACTCACTCTGTCCCGTGGGGATACATTGTAAATAGGTACAATAATATCTCCAGGTCTCCATTCACACTGACCGTCCACAAAATGCTCAGCAGCAATATATTACATCTGAAAGCTGCCACCGTGGAATTTCCTCAGGTCCTGCTAGTATGTATAATTTTTATGTAATCTCATATATTTATATATGACTTAATACTAAATGATAATTCAAAATGAATAAATAATAATGTTTCTATAACTTTTATTTATTTGCTTCGCGGGAGTAAAATTTGACACAAGATTGTTTTTATTGTGAGATAAAATTCAGCTCTTAAGAAAGAGCACTCTGGATTAGGGTGTCAAAAATTAAAAATTGCCTAGTTCAGAAGGGTTTTCCTCTTCACGGACTAAGGACAGAATTAATTTAAGTTATGCATCAGTACAGATAGTACACTTTTAAAAATGTATTCATTTCGAAAAATATACATTCCTTGAAACAAATTAGGCACAGGTGTAGGGAGAGTTAGAGTTAAATGTTATGAAAAAAAGATATTGCACTTTCATGTTAGCTAAAAGCCAATGAACTAGAAAAAATCATACTTTTTGTAGTAAGGCATTTCAAATTAATGAACAATATATATATATATATATATATATATATATATATATATATGAAATAAAATGGAGGTGGAAGGACCTGGATACTCAACGTTTCGCCCGATTTATTCGGGCTTCTTCAAGAGGGATGGTCATTGGCCCTCTTGAAGAAGCCCGCATAAATCGGGCGAAACGTTGAGTATCCAGGTCCTTCCACCTCCATTTTATTTCATATCGTCGGATTTAATCCAGCTCAACAATCATATATATATATATATATATATATATATATATATATATATATATATATATATAATTTTCCTGTCAAAGAACGTCGCAGCCTACAAGAGCCATGACAGCCAACAAACCGGAAGTCCAAGACTCGAGTTTCGCCCTCATTTGAGCTTATCAGGTAGACATATCCGAATTCGGGAGTTGAAACACGAGTCTCTCGCATGCGAGGCAATCACTCTGTCAACTGAGCAAACGCTGCACACACATGAAATTCTATTAACTAATACAGATCCAGCAAACCGCGGCGAAATCCTTGTGGACTGAACCTACTTCGTCTCGATAAGAGACGCAGTCATCCAACCAGCAAATAACCCCAAGTCGATGTCTCACAAGTAGGAATTTTCAACTAGCCAGGACGATGCCATTCAGAAATACTAACCTAGCGAGCTATTAGTAATAGAATTTTCAGAATGTGAGAGATTATATAATTATTTCCACAGCCAAACAACGTCGCAGACTACAAGAGCCATAACAGCCATCAAACCGGAAGTCCAAGACTCGAGTTTCGACATCATTTGGCTCATCATTCAACCGTTTAATTATATATATATATAACATATAACATATAAATTAGATGTTATATATATATATATATATATATATATATATATATATATATAACATCTAATTTATATGTTAGATTTTCTCTTACTCTGTCTGTCTGTCTGTCTGTCTGTCTGTCCATTCTACTTTTTCTCGGAAACTACTTGCCAATCTGCCTGAAATTTTCTATGGATCTTTTGTTTAGTTTTTTATTTACTTGGAAGTCACTCCTTATTATGCTACAAAACCCACTCGAGGATAAGTATTAATGAATGTAAAGTAATAGTGTTATAATGGTTAATGGTGTAAATTGGGTAGAATTTGCTTATCATGGGGAGGGCTCAACAAAAACCTGTTTACATTGGATTTGAGGCTACCATGTTGTATTCAACTGGGCAGTGTTCCACAGACGAGAATTTCTCGTAAATAATTGCGTTTTGACTTAAGCTAAGTTAGTAAGTGGGAAAATTGTATATAGTGGTTGTAGCTAGTCGAGTGTTTTTGTGAAAGTTTGTCAAAGGGGAACCATAGATTGCCATGAAAATACCGAGAGAGTAGGGACAGATTCTTTGCAACAGATTTGATGTATGTGTTCCATTTGATATCAAGAGTAAAGTTCAGTTCCAGAAGCTTGTCAAGACATAGAGCTTCCCCAGGACGAAAGCCATTCATTTCAATTAGGCGTGATTGGGTTCAGAGAGATTATAATGAAAGGGAAGAAGCTTGGTTTTCGATGCATTAAAATTAACCGGCCACCCTTTTCTCCATTGTATAAGGCTTTCAAAATCAGTAGAGAAAGAATCAGAAAGATATTGGTCATTGCTGACCTTTGAAGTGTTGCCAAAGATTGTGGTGTCGTCTGTATAAATGTCTACGAATAGTATAATAAAGTACAGCGTACTAAGTATTATTGTCTCCATTTGATGCATACTTAATGATTAATAGGGGTCAGTTTTTAATGTCGTTTAACCACATTCAACTATCAACTTGGCTTATGGCACTCATTCTAAATAGACGAACTATAACCTTTACACATTGAAAAATAGGCGAAAAATATAGTACTAGTATATACATAGAATGCATGTATATATGTAGATATGTTTACGTCGAACCTGTTTAGTACAAGATGGGTGTCAATTTTGGAATTCAACCGCTGTATTTGCTCTCCGCTTATCTCGAAATTGTTTTCAGTCGTCTTGAACTTTTACTTGCAATTGGTATTTTAGGAGGTCGACTCAGGAGAGGTGTGGTAAGAGATCGAGCAACTCTTGTTACAAAAAAATTTATGAACAGACACCTTTACAGTGGCTATCCATTATCTGTCAAGGCCGAAGGAAGCTACCATGTATATATGTGTTAATAAGTTGTTTAAACAATTCGAAATTAATAAGCTTGAAAATTCTTGTGCAAAGTACTTCAGATTTTATTATAATATTCAGAAAGACATTTTGTTATGAAAAAAGTGATTAGAAATAAATTGCGTGTGTGTTGAATTTATATTTTAACAAAGTTCTAAAACGTGCATTTGTGATAAAATGTGTTTTAAAAAAATAAATAAAAAAAAACATTATACTGTCTATTTGCACATGTCACATTGATTTTGCACGCACTAGCTCTCTGCGGAATATTATTATTCAATAGGAGTGTTATTACGACTAATAAAAATCATTTTTATACATGTTTATCAAATGCAACCTTATTCAAATCTCTGGATATTCTTTTTGTCGTTGATTCCATATCCAACACTCAATATCGCGCGAAAAAACTGATTGTTAAGAAAATTCGATATTCAAAATCGACAACCGAACATGTGATTAGACGATGAGGACGAATGATTTCTCTCATTAATTTTGTTTTGTTTTTTTTTCTAAAATTATTTTTGTCTGATGAGATTCGGTTAATTTGCAAATCTTATTCATTTGAAATTGAAATAATTTTTTGCTGTTGAATTTTTCTGGATATTCTTGTTTAGATAAGAAGTTTCCATTAATTTAAAAATATTTTAACAATCAATAAAAAAGGAGTTTTTAAACAGGCCATCATTAAAGAATTCTCTTTTAACACAACCTACGGTGTTCCCTGGAGTCTAAGTTACAATAAGTTTCCCCAGATTTCCAGCGCTCACCTCCTCTTTCAGCCGTTTACCATCGATTTCTCGTTGGTAGTGACTATTGGTTTTCACTAAATTTTGTGTGTCGATAAACCTCCCCAAGGTTCCAGTCCTCTTTACACTCATCCAGTGGTAATTTTGTTAGTGCTTTCTCGCCATCCTCCCTGGCCCTCCTCACTTTTGTGTGGCGCCGGTTTATGGTGACACACTAAGAAAAAAAGGAGGGATGAAAGCCGAGGGCGCAGAGAGTTAACTTACAAATCTTCAATTTCAATTTTCCTTATTAGATGTGGTGTTTCTTTGTGTTTTACCTCTGTATCAGTTTCTATATGTATCATGTGTACTAGTTTCCGCATTTAAGGGTTTTTCTTAATATTTCAGTCGCTTTCATGTGCGTTATCTGTTGTATCTTCTCAGCCATCGTTCTGCTTTTAATCTCTCCCATTTTTTTTTCGATTTTTTTAGGTATTGTATCTAACGTTCCTAATCTTATTGGTTCTATCTTAACTTTCTTCATCTTCCAATATTCCTTTGACCTCTCTGGCCAGTTCCGTGTATTTGTTCCGCTTTTCTGTCTCCTAGATTTTCACCCTTTGGTATGCTAGAACGGCTAAATCTTCAATCTGTCAAGAATTTTTATTCTTTATGAACAAGGAGCTCCCACACAGTGATCACCAGGGATCACTCACTGGCAACAACATGTGTTGTTTCTTGGAGTCTAATCGACAAGTTTCCTTAGATGCCCAGTACTCTCCATCTCTTTCGATACCCTCTGCAAATATATTTGCATCCTTGCAACAAACGCCTGGCATCAATTTCTCGCTAGTAATGACCATTGGTTTTCACTGGAATTTGGGTGGCAATAAGCTCCTCTAAGGTCCCAGTTCTCTTCGAAGTCATCCAAAGTTAGCCTGATTAGTATTCTCTCTTCTCGGTCTATCCATCATTCTCGACTTTATAGTTTTTTGGTTTCAGTTTTCTTGTTTCCATGTAATATGCCTCGACTTTCGTTTTGCTTCTGTTGCAGTTCCCCTATAGCCAGTTTATAATGTTATGACCCTTTAGGCTGTGATCATAACGTAGTATTTGTTAACTGTGGCAAGCGGAAGCAATGGTCAAAACATTATTATTATTGTTATTGTATTCTTATTAATTGATTTGAGCGACGGATGCTCGCTGGATCAGTTATTATGATTAGAAGAATAAACAATTAAATTGAGGAAGAAATGATTGACGTGTAAATCGCAAAAGGAATGCGAAAATAATGTAAACATTCTTTTGGATTTGGATAAACAAATAACTAGTTGTGGATTAGATTGGTATGAGACACGTAATTAGGTGACGTAAGAGAACATGTGATGTAGTTAGTTTGGGAGAGATTCAGAGAGTTGATGATTGACCACCAGAGCAGACAGACGTCTAGACAAGGATGGACAGACAGCTAGGAGCAGGCTGTAAGAATATAAAATGTAGAAACTGCATATCCTGTGAAAACCATTTGAGACAACTGTAATAACTTTATATTATGAAAATATAAAGAGCCGTTTTAATGATTTCACAAATAAGAACAGTTGTCTAAATTATATGGTGCTGATCGCTTCATGGTTGTCACGGAGCAGCGGAAAGATACAGAAGTACTCTTCAGGAATAAGGTATGAAGCATATATTATTCTTCTTATACATGAATTGTAAAAATACCCCGTGTGATAAGTCTGATACAACATGATTCAAGTTACACGTCAATATCATGTCCCCTGGCTAACAACATACATACGATTTATACGTTTATTATCTGTCTGTTAAAAGAACAATATCTTACATCCACTAGATAACACATGACACGTTTTAATATATCATCTCCTCCAATATAAACCAATATACAACAAGTTAACATTTGAAGCACACATAGATTACTCTTCAGATTTTAACCGTTCCCATTATTACTGTAGCTTCTCAATCTTCCTTTTATCCAATTTTTCTATTCGTTTTTTTTAAACTGTTCCGAATTGTTCCTAGTACTGCTACAGTTATTTGTGTTATAATGACTTGCTTTATGTTCGATATACCTTTTACCTTTCTGGTCCATTCCTTCTATTTACTTATAATTCCATGTATTTATTATTATTATTATTATTATTATTATTATTAATATCATTATTATCAATATTATTATTATTGATATTATTGTTATTATTATTATTAATATTACTATTATTAATATTATTATTACTACTATTATTATTATTATTAATATTATTATTATTGATATTATTATTATTACTATTATTATTAATATTAATATTATTATTATTATTGATATTATTATTATTACTACTACTATTATTATTATTATTATTATTATTATTATTATTATTATTATTATTATTAACTACTGGCTTCACCTAGCATTTTTTTTGTTGTTTTTTTTCTACTTTCCTTTTGCAAAAGTCAACCATTTTCTGCAAAGTAAAAAAGAAAATGTTCTCGCACAAATCTAAAAATCATGATTAAATATTTGAAGATATAAAAAAATTTAAAGAAAATTTCTCAGATTTTTGGAATCTGCATTAAATAACTAAAAAATGGTCGACATGCTGTAAAACAACGAGTTAAACTGGCTGTAATATCATCAGACTTTTGCATGCCGCTGTGACTGAGCAACCAGTCATATTGTGCATCAATATTACGTAATAAAATGGTTAATTTTTTCTAGTTTTATTAACCCTGCCTTAGTCATCTGGATGTTCCAACCATGGCTAGTCTCATGGGGTGTCTATATACCCCAATACAAAAATATTTATATAGTATTTTGTAAAATATAGCTATCCTGCTGGCTAATGATATATCTACAGTCCATGTTGAACAGTTTGAATCGCTTGTTATTATTAATATTACTATTTATATTATTATTATTAATAATAATATTATTATTATTATTATTATTGGTATTAATATTATTATTAATATTATTATTAATATTATGTATATATATTAATACAATAGCGTGTGTGTTCTTTTGTGTCTCACGCTTTCCGGCAAATTTGATTGGTTGAAATTTATTCTGGAAAAGACATTTAAGTTCCGAATACATTTTCGAACGTTCTAGGTTCTAATCGATTAGCGTGTTCTCACTGCTATATCTATTTTTAATTCTATAAAATGTAGGGTTTTATCTTTCAAAAGTTGTTAAGAAATAATTGATTTTAAGTTATTCCGTAATAAAAACGATAAAACAACTCGGGCGGACGGTGGGGACAAAATTATTAGCATTTAGTTGTTTTTTGGGTTTTTTTCTTTTCATTGTTTATTTTTCTTTACATTTGTTTATTGAGAGAGATAAAGGAGAGAGAGAGCGAGAGAGAGAGCTAGAGAGCGAGAGAGAGACGCTGAGGTCTTCGTTAATTTAAAATATTATAGCTACTGCTACTAATTGCTGTGACATGTAAACAAAGCTCAGATGCATGTTATGAAACCTCGAACTTAGCCACATGTTATTAGCTAAAAGAAACTGGGTTTGTACATAAAATAGTTGGTGTTAATGCAGAGAGTGATCCGTGCTATTTTTTTAAATCGTATTTCCACGTTTAATTAAAGTTTTATGATATGTTTTTTTTTTATTCAATTGTAAGCTTAAAGTACAGAATAGGTACAAACCAACTTTCCCTCCCCATGTTAAGAATGTCTTTTTAAATAATAACGTTATTATTTTAGCACGGATAACTCTCTGCATGAGTACCAAGGCTTTCTAAATAATAACGTTATTGTTTCAGTGCGGATCAGTAAGTGCACTGGTACCATTTTATTTAATACTTGTTAGGTAAAAGTACAGAAAACACTCTTCGCTCTCATGATAAGAATGGGTTTCAAAAATAATTATTTCGGCACGGTTCCTTCTCTGCAAAAGAACCAAAATAAATACCAAAACAACCCTAACCCTAACCGAAAACACCCTCCCCTCCCCATGGTCAGAATGGCTTTTTAAATAATAACGTTATTATTTGAGCACGGATCCATAAGTGCACGAGTACCTAATATTTTTATAGAATATTAAATCTAAGTTATATATATATATATATATATATATATATATATATATATATTAAGTAATGTGATTTATAACTTAAAATTTAACTATCGAGCTTATTATATATCTAAATTACAACGAGCACTTTCTATTTCCTGTATTTTGATTAAACTAGTAATTTCACTGTTGCATTAAAATACACTCAGCTCTTTAGACTATTGTTCTAATCTCCTTTATATATATATATATATATATATATATATATATATATATATATATAATTAAATGACAGTTCCTTTTTCTAAATAAAATATTTTATTACAACATTGTTTTAACAAAAATAGTTTCATGAAAAACTGTTTTTGGTACATAAAATATTTTAATCTATATATTAATACGATAGCGTGTGTATTATTTTCTGTATTACATTTATTTTTTTCTTCCGAGTGTCTGTTGTTTCATTTTTATTCCTTACCATTTCTTGTAATAAATAATTTTACCAATAATTCTTCAACAGTTTTTGTTTCGGTTTCGATTAAACCTGTAAGAACTCAAGTTATATCCACATACATTCTCTTTTTCTTCATAAGTTTTGGTTTCGGTTTCGGTTTCGATTGAAGCTGATGCACCTATGCCATATGGATATATTTTTTATTTTTTAAATCACAGGTTTATAATATATAAGAATGGATCGAAAATTTACTCTTATAGTAATATATACGAAATCTGCATAAATCAAAATATCATATTTAAGCATATTTTACGACCAGACTATGCTGAGCGTCCCTGCTAGCTTAGATATATACTTTTGCACTTTTAACAAAAGAACTACAATAATATCAGAGTGTCTCCATTTACGCCGAACATCCACAAAAATGCCAATATTCATGTTTGCTTGTTTGTTTGTTTTAACTGAAATCCTCACCCTCCTCATAATACAATATATTTTGCTCAGTTTCGGCTAATTATTTTTAGCATATTTGTACCCACAAATACAGAAGGGCGGTTGTAGGCAAAAAATTATATGTATGTATAGAAATATCGATTATGTAACAAAACGTCCACCCTCATAAAGGTTATTCTTCACTTAATAATTGACGACAATTTCATCTTAATTGCATAATTATTTGATTTTTGGTAAATTTTTAAAGAGAGACTCTAAAAAATACTTACTCCCTCCGTTTGTTGTGTACCTGTGCCTACCGTCTCTTACTCATTATTTTTTTACTAGTGCTTATAATACTTCTTTTATTACTAACTCACTAGAAGTACCTATTTACTATGCCTCCCCACGGGACAGAGTTAGACATCAGGGTCGTTTTTTAACGTGGAAAAAAGGTACAAAAATAAAAATTGTCTCAGTCGTGAAGGATTTCTCCTCCACCGAAAGAGAACAAGAAAATGAAGTGCTGCATCTGAAGAAAAGATGGTATTTATTTGCTCCCCCACCGAGCAAATTAGGCACAAGGCCGATTTTTAATGTGAGGAGTAAAGGGAGGGGGAAGGGGAAAAGGGGACCAGCTCCCGAGAGGTGGGAAATGGGAGCTGGTTAATGGTCAGGCATGTGGGGTTGCCCCCACATCTGGTCTTTGCTAGTCATAGCTTGCAGTATCTGAAGAACAGATGGTATTTATTTGCTCCCCCACTGAGCAAATTAGGCACAAGGCAGTTTTTAATGTGAGGTAAAAACCAGCTCCCCTAAAAGTAGGCAAAAAGGGGGCACTCTGGTTACAAAAATAAATATTGTCCCAGTATAGAGGGTTTCCCCTCCATTGACTGGTACAAATTATCTTAAGTGCAGTATCTGAAGAACAGATGGTGTTTATTTGCTCCCCCACTGAGCAAATTAGGCACAAGGCCGTTTTTAATGTGAGGTAAAAACCAGCTCCCCTAAAAGTAGGCAAAAAGGGGGCACTCTGGTTACCAAAAATAATAATTGTCCCAGTATAGAGGGTTTCCCCTCCATTGACTGGTACAAATTATCTTAAGTGCAGTATCTGAAGAACAGATGGTATTTATTTGCTCCCCCACTGAGCAAATTAGGCACAAGGCCGTTTTTAATGTGAGGTAAAAACCAGCTCCCCTAAAAGTAGGCAAAAAGGGGGCACTCTGGTTACCAAAAATAATAATTGTCCCAGTATAGAGGGTTTCCCCTCCATTGACTGGTACAAATTATCTTAAGTGCAGTATCTGAAGAACAGATGGTGTTTATTTGCTCCCCCACTGAGCAAATTAGGCACAAGGCCGTTTTTAATGTGAGGTAAAAACCAACTACCCTAAAAGTAGGCAAAAAAGGGGGCACTATGGTTACCAAAAATAATAATTGTCCCAGAATAGAGGGTTTCCCCTCCATTGACTGGTACAAATTATCTTAAGTGCAGTATCTGAAGAACAGATGGTATTTATTTGCTCCCCCACTGAGCAAATTAGGCACAAGGCCGTTTTTAATGTGAGGTGCAGTATCTGAAGAACAGATGGTATTTATTTGCTCCCCCACTGAGCAAATTAGGCACAAGGCCGTTTTTAATGTGAGGTGCAGTATCTGAAGAACAGATGGTATTTATTTGCTCCCCCACTGAGCAAATTAGGCACAAGGCCGGTTTTAATGTGAGGTAAAAACCAGCTCCCCTAAAAGTAGGCAAAAAGGGGGCACTCTGGTTACCAAAAATAATAATTGTCCCAGTATAGAGGGTTTCCCCTCCATTGACTGGTACAAATTATCTTAAGTGCAGTATCTGAAGAACAGATGGTATTTATTTGCTCCCCCACTGAGCAAATTAGGCACAAGGCCGTTTTTAATGTGAGGTAAAAACCAGCTCCCCTAAAAGTAGGCAAAAAGGGGGCACTCTGGTTACCAAAAATAATAATTGTCCCAGTATAGAGGGTTTCCTCTCCATTGACTGGTACAAATTATCTTAAGTGCAGTATCTGAAGAAAAGATGGTATTTATTTGCTCCCCCACTGAGCAAATTAGGCACAAGGCAGTTTTTAATGTGAGGTAAAAACCAGCTCCCCTAAAAGTAGGCAAAAAGGGGACACTCTGGTTACCAAAAATAATAATTGTCCCAGTATAGAGGGTTTCCCCTCCATTGACTGGTACAAATTATCTTAAGTGCAGTATCTGAAGAACAGATGGTATTTATTTGCTCCCCCACTGAGCAAATTAGGCACAAGGCAGTTTTTAATGTGAGGTAAAAACCAGCTCCCCTAAAAGTAGGCAAAAAGGGGGCACTCTGGTTACCAAAAATAATAATTGTCCCAGTATAGAGGGTTTCCCCTCCATTGACTGGTACAAATTATCTTAAGTGCAGTATCTGAAGAACAGATGGTATTTATTTGCTCCCCCACTGAGCAAATTAGGCACAAGGCCGTTTTTAATGTGAGGCAAAAACCAGCTCCCCTAAAAGTAGGCAAAAAGGGGGCACTCTGGTTACCAAAAATAATAATTGTCCCAGTATAGAGGGTTTCCCCTCCATTGACTGGTACAAATTATCTTAAGTGCAGTATCTGAAGAACAGATGGTGTTTATTTGCTCCCCCACTGAGCAAATTAGGCACAAGGCCGTTTTTAATGTGAGGTAAAAACCAGCTCCCCTTAAAGAAGGCAAAAAGGGGGCACTCTGGTTACAAACATAATAATTGTCCCAGTATAGAGGGTTTCCCCTCCATTGACTGGTACAAATTATCTTAAGTGCAGTATCTGAAGAACAGATGGTATTTATTTGCTCCCCCACTGAGCAAATTAGGCACAAGGCCGTTTTTAATGTGAGGTAAAAACCAGCTCCCCTAAAAGTAGGCAAAAAGGGGGCACTCTGGTTACCAAAAATAATAATTGTCCCAGTATAGAGGGTTTCCCCTCCATTGACTGGTACAAATTATCTTAAGTGCAGTATCTGAAGAAAAGATGGTGTTTATTTGCTCCCCCACTGAGCAAATTAGGCACAAGGCAGTTTTTAATGTGAGGTAAAAACCAGCTCCCCTAAAAGTAGGCAAAAAGGGGACACTCTGGTTACCAAAAATAATAATTGTCCCAGTATAGAGGGTTTCCCCTCCATTGACTGGTACAAATTATCTTAAGTGCAGTATCTCAAGAACAGATGGTATTTATTTGCTCCCCCACTGAGAAAATTAGGCACAAGGCCGTTTTTAATGTGAGGTAAAAACCAGCTCCCCTAAAAGTAGGCAAAAAGGGGGCACTCTGGTTACCAAAAATAATAATTGTCCCAGTATAGAGGGTTTCCCCTCCATTGACTGGTACAAATTATCTTAAGTGCAGTATCTGAAGAACAGATGGTATTTATTTGCTCCCCCACTGAGCAAATTAGGCACAAGGCCGTTTTTAATGTGAGGCAAAAACCAGCTCCCCTAAAAGTAGGCAAAAAGGGGGCACTCTGGTTACCAAAAATAATAATTGTCCCAGTATAGAGGGTTTCCCCTCCATTGACTGGTACAAATTATCTTAAGTGCAGTATCTGAAGAACAGATGGTGTTTATTTGCTCCCCCACTGAGCAAATTAGGCACAAGGCCGTTTTTAATGTGAGGTAAAAACCAGCTCCCCTAAAAGTAGGCAAAAAGGGGGCACTCTGGTTACCAAAAATAATAATTGTCCCAGTATAGAGGGTTTCCCCTCCATTGACTGGTACAAATTATCTTAAGTGCAGTATCTGAAGAACAGATGGTATTTATTTGCTCCCCCACTGAGCAAATTAGGCACAAGGCCGTTTTTAATGTGAGGTAAAAACCAGCTCCCCTAAAAGTAGGCAAAAAGGGGGCACTCTGGTTACCAAAAATAATAATTGTCCCAGTATAGAGGGTTTCCCCTCCATTGACTGGTACAAATTATCTTAAGTGCAGTATCTGAAGAACAGATGGTGTTTATTTGCTCCCCCACTGAGCAAATTAGGCACAAGGCCGTTTTTAATGTGAGGTAAAAACCAGCTCCCCTAAAAGGGGTCACTCTGGTTACCAAAAATAATAATTGTCCCAGTATAGAGGGTTTCCCCTCCATTGACTGGTACAAATTATCTTAAGTGCAGTATCTGAAGAACAGATGGTATTTATTTGCTCCCCCACTGAGCAAATTAGGCACAAGGCCGTTTTTAATGTGAGGTAAAAACCAGCTCATCTAAAAGTAGGCAAAAAGGGGGCACTCTGGTTACCAAAAATAATAATTTTCCCAGTATATAGGGTTTCCCCTCCATTGACTGGTACAAATTATCTTTAGTGCACTATCTTAAGAACAGATGCTACACTTTGATCTTGACCAAAGGGCCAAGACAAGTAATCACAGAACTCATCATCAAAGATTTCTCTTTGAGAACAATTTGTAATCTTCTCTAGAATCTGAGTGACAACAATCTTCCCAAGTTTGCAGTACTCTCCATTCCCTTTCGATAACCTTTGGATATGAATTTGCGTAATCACAACAACCGCTTACCATTGGTATCAATCATTAATCTTCACTGGAATTTAGATGGCAATAAGCTTTCCCAAGGTCCCAGTTTTCTTTGCGCTCGATCAGCGGAAGTCTGGCTGGTGCTTTAACTCCTCAGTCTTCCCATCCTCCTTGGCCGTCCTCATTTATTTGGTGCGGTGCCAGTTTATGGTTACACAAAAACGGTGGCGGAAAGCAGGGGTGCATGTTGGTTAAGTTTCAAATATGCAGGTTTAGTTTTCATTTGTGTTTTACTTCTGTAGCAATTTCTGTATGTCCGGCTTGTGCCTGTAGCTCATGTGTGTAAGTTTCCGCATTCAAATTTTTCCCTTAATATTTCAGCCGTTTTCATTATTGTTATCTGTTATATCATTTCACTTATTCTTCTATTCCAATCTTGCCGATTCTTTTTTCCAAGTTTTTCGGTATTGTTCCCATTCCTCCTACTATAAGTAGTGTTAACTTGACTTTCTCCATCTTTCATATTCCTTTGAGGTCTCTGGCCAGTTCCATGTATTTGCTCCGCTTTTCCGTCTCCTTGACTCTGTGATCTGCTGGAAAGGTAAAATCTACTATCTGGCAGGAATGTTCCTTCTTGTGAACTATCATGATATTCCGTCTTCTGGCTTGGATCTGTTTATCTGTTTGTATATCCATGTCTTCTAAGATCTTGTGACTTTCATTTCCCAGTGCTGCTGCCGGTTTGTGCTGTACCATTCATCTGAGTGTTCAAGATGCAATCGTCTACATAATTGCCAGTTTATTGCCTTCCCCGCTTGATCCTATCTAATTATCATTATTATTATTAGTATTATTAGTATTATTATTATTATTAGTAGTAGTAGTAGTAGTAGTAGTAGTATTATTTTTATTATTATTA